>NC_141699.1:50974557-51468991 GCF_964263255.1 Lissotriton vulgaris
CAGGCATTTGAGAAACGTATAAAAACAATATGAACAATTAATGCTTTGAATTTTTTAACATTGTAACATTTTTTAGCGATAAACTTGTAAATTTTATATTTGTGTGTGACATTCATCAAATTGTTATGGTTTTAATTAACTAAACAATAAAGTTTAAATTTCTATCTATTGTTCAGAGGTAACACAGCTCACCTTTTGTCCTGAAATCCGTTAATTTGATTTCAATTATAAGGGTTACATTATAGAATCATAAATTATGTTGTATATACGTGTGTTATTATTATGAATTATTTTTAATTTTTTATTATTTTTTAAATTTTGTTATTTCATGCAGACATATTCGATTCACTCAGGCGCCATCTGATTCGATTACCTACCATTGGGAACCTTATTTGGTTTACTCATCATACTTTCTGGTGAGGAATATAATTTACTTCGATTGACCTTTGAATCAATGTGTTTCCCCTACGCATCGTTTTTGATATACCCCTTTTTAGATATAATCATTTTTGATCATCTTATCCCCCTTTCTCTCCCCTCCCCCCTTTTTTCCTCTTTTTCTTATGTTAATACTTTTCCTTCTTTTTTCTCATACTATTTCTTATCATTCTTTAGCTTTATTCTCTTCTTGTTTTTCAACTTTGTTATATATATCTACACTTTTCTGGTTGTTCCTTGTGGAAACAATATTTGGAAATAACTACATTGAGTGGTGCATGTGGATATATATACGATGCTTCTTCCTTCATAATAAGTTTCTATGTACTGGTATGTATACATGTGTATTATATTCAGTCCCCTCCTTATATATATATATATATTCAATGAAAAAAACATTGGTTATAGAACATATATAGTTAGGAATTTGCATTTACAAAACCTTATTTTACTCGCATAAAACCATTGAAATTCCATATATAGTTAGATGCGCTAACTATATATCGCGCACCCGCAATCCACTGCTGATGATGTCACATATTACATCATTCATGGAACTCGGACGCTTGCCTGCTAGGGCTTGGGCTCCATTCTCGAAAGCGTCCCCTCAGCCGTGAAGATTCTACAAAAGTCTTGGGGGCCCTCGACTCCTGCAGGCTTCCGGTGGGGAGCGCTGCCATGATTGCTCGCGGAATGACCACGACGGAGCCACGAGATGGTGGTGCTCTCATGCTGACGCCAGCTTCAGTCTGAATCATCCAGAAACAAGGTGGGGCTTTCATCGTTTGGGAAAAAAAAATGTTCTAATCCAATGAAAAGTGTTATTTTTAGGTCATATGACAAAGCCTTCCATCTTTAGGAAACCAAAAGTAAAATGAACCAATGAAAAGTTTTATAAACAAGTCACATGACCTGTTATGCGGCATAGGGCTACAAAAAGCGTAGAAAATCCGTTGGCACGTGAGGCGGCGTCAGTAGCGGATCGATGTGCGAATAGGCCGAAGGCAGCACAACGCGCCGAGATCCGGATGGCACCGAGTGTGGCTATCCTACAATGCTGCGCCGAAAGTTGGCGTGGGGCGCCCCGTTGGCCTGTGAGGTCGCGTCAGTCAGTGGGGGCTGTGCGTCTCCCCCAAGATGGAGGCTCCTCGGCTGCAGTGCGGCGCCCTTTAGCGTTTCACTCGCCGTCCAACTGAGTTGCGTCCGCACTTGCGGCTACAGTAGGCCAAAGGCAGCACAACGCGCCGAGATCGGGATGGCACCGAGGTGGTGTCCAGCAAATCGCCGCACTGGTGTGGCCATCCTACAATACTGCGCCGAAAGACGGCGTGTCCAGCTGAGTTGCGGTCACTCTTGCGGTACAGTGACTCGAACGCGCAGAGATCCGGATGGCACCGAGGTGGTGTCCAGCAAATTGCCGCACTGGTGTGGCCATCCTACAATGCTGCGCCGAAAGACGGCGTGTCCAGCTGAGTTGCGGTCACTCTTGCGGTACAGTGACTCGAACGCGCCGAGATCCGGAAGGCACCGAGGTGGTGTCCAGCAAGTTGCCGCACTGGTGTGTCCAGCAAGTTGCCGCACTGGTGTGGCCATCCTGCAATGTCAAATGAATTCAAGTGAGAGGCCTAATTTCACTTGTGTGTGTTGTTGTTGTTGAAGACTGTCTGAAGCTTATTTGCACCTGCTGCAGCTTCACTATTGCCCTGGTGTGGCCAAAGGTCGCACATGACATAGGCGGCCGGCTCCCGAGGTCCGACGGAACTTTTTTCCTTTTCCTTTTTGCTTCTTGTCCCACAATCCGTTTCATCTGAAGACATGACCAGGTCCCTGAATGTGTGCAGGGGGACGTTATTGATTGAATCAAAATGGCGGCTTGACACAAAGCTGACTCAAGCGTTGCTGTTGATGCTATACAGACAAAAATTGGTTTTCAGTTTGTACATTCTTCAGGATTTTTTTTTCCATCCAAGGCTGATTGAGAGTTTGTAGAAAAATGGCTTCAGATTTTCCACATACTACTCTTCAACATTCTTCCTAAATGTAACAATGTGAGACTCACTAGGAGAACGGCTGTTTATGTTTCCTTTCAAAATGCTGCCAACAATATTTTCTGAATGGAAGATACCATCTTGTAGCATAAAGGGCCGAAAGGGGTTCTGGTCTGGCCGATTGTTGGTGGAGACATTTTGACTATATCTTGGACCTGCCCGGCCTCGTCCAAAATGGCGCCGGTATAAATGGGACTCGTAACTCATTGTTGTGTAATGGTTGAACAACCTTGATATCACGAGATATGAATGCAGTTTTGATGCTCATGGAGGGCGGGGACGAGAATTGATTGAATATTTCGACATCCCTATTGATATTAAGTTCTGATGTGTTATTGATTACTGTACTATTGAAAGTTCGAATTTCAGTTTGCTCCGTGGCCGGCCCACGTGGTTATAGGCCCGTATTTGTATGCTGACATTTTCACAATAAAGGTTTTTAAAACAAAACACGGTAGTAGTATTTACATTGGTAAAGTTTTTACTTTTAGTCACTGTTTTCGAATCAGTAAAAGGCAAGTGAAATAAAGCAGTCCAATTACATGACGGATAAAAGGTATAATATGTAGGAACGCAGTAAAGATAAATGGTCAAGGGCAGTTGTGTTTTCCTCTCCTGCAACATAAAGTGATCGATAAGAATCTGATAATCAGGCGTATCTGCGACTAAGACAGCAGGCCGAGTCTCTTTTACTCAACGGCTCCGTCATGGAACGAAGAAACGCCCTTTTTCTCGAAAAAGGAATATATTTTACTTGCAGGACAGTTGTAAATTTTCGGGGAAAGTACATTAGCCTGGAATATTATAACATATATGTTTTTAAA
Organism: Lissotriton vulgaris; assembly: GCF_964263255.1. Taxonomy (NCBI): domain Eukaryota; kingdom Metazoa; phylum Chordata; class Amphibia; order Caudata; family Salamandridae; genus Lissotriton; species Lissotriton vulgaris. The sequence goes on from NC_141699.1 coordinate 50,977,868, forward strand.
AAAAAAGTTCGAAATCAATAAAAAGCGTATTTTTTAGGTCATATGACCAAGCTTTTCATTATTAAAATAACAAAAGTAAAATGAACCAATAAAAAGTTTTATTAACAAGTCACATGACCTGTTATGCTTACGTTACGCGCTGCGCGCCGCGCCCCGGATTACTTCCGGGTGCGCTAACGCGGCGTGTCATATAACGCATTACGCGACAACGTAGGTCAAGAATATAGTCAAAATGTCTCCACCAACCAGCGTTCGGAACACAACCCCTTTCAGCAGTCCAAAAAGTTCTGTAAAATGACAACAGAGGGGACAGGCAACAAGAACCATCAGTCAAAGAGGGGAGGGCAAGTTCTTCTCTACCGGGTCATGTTGGGGCGCTACCGGAACTGATCGAATTGGTAGTCTACAGTGTTTCTGGATGTTTCAGACTAAAGCTGGCGTCAGCATGAGAGCAGTACCATCTCGTAGGTCCGTCGTGGCCATTCCACGAGCAAACATGGCAGCCGCTCCCCACCAGAAGCCTGCGGGAGTCGGGGGCCCCCAAGACTTTTGTAGAATCTTCATGGCTGAGGGGACGCTTTCGAGAATGGGACCCAAGCCCTATCAGGGAAGCGTCCGAGTTCCATGGTGTCCCAGGGCCATTTTAGTGGACCAGGCCCAAAACCGAAGAGCCGTCCGCCATTTTAAGAGTCATGTGGCAGCGGCCTATCGCTGCACTGCAAGAGTGGGAGCAAATCAACAACATGGTGAGCGAGACGCTGTAGCCGCAAGAGCGGGCGCAACTCAGCTGGATGGCCGCCACCTGGGGAGGCCCGTTCACGCCGCCTCCCCCACGCCCCCCCCCGGGCCGCCCCACGCCAATTTTCGGAGCAGCATTGTAGGATACCAAAACCAGTGCAGCAGTTTACTGGACATCACCTGGGTGCCATCAACATCTCAGCGCGTTCTGCTGCCTTGGAACTATTCGCACAACAGACCGCTACTGACGAGGCCTCCTCCGCACCACCCGGGACGCCCCACGCTGTTTTTCTTTGCTGCATTGTAGGATCCCAAAAACCAGTGCGGCACCCAGGTGACATCACCTGGGTGCCGTCCAGGACTCAGCACGTTGTGCTGCCTTGGGTCTATTCGCACAAAAGACAGCTTCTGACCATTGTTGCTTTTTTTGTCAAAAATGTTTAAATGTTTGTTACAGTTTTTGTTCTGTTCGTTATATTTAAAAGTTAATAAAGTTTTATAATCCCACTTTATTGGAGTGCTATATATTTTTAAAAAATCAGGTGAATGGGGCCTTGAATCGGGTTATTGTCATGTGTGGGCTTTGCAAGTGTACTGCTACAGGATCGGACATTTCAAACTCAAATGCACGTTCTTTTTCTTACCTTTCCGAAGCATGGAGCGCAATAGCAGGCAGAGAAAGGGTGATGCAAGTGTTGAACACTGCCTGGCCTGGCAAGTTGCTGGCAGTGCCCCCCCCCGCCCGCTCCTGAAAGAGGACACACACACACCGCCGCCCGAGTACTTCACAGATCATTAAAAGACCATGCGCTTGTTCATGAGGCTTAAATGGTTTATCACCCCTTCTAGAACCCCTGCATCGACCCTCTGACGTTTCCTGGAAAAATTACCACGTAACACAATACCAAGCCCTGTAAGCTGAAACCCCCGAGGAATCGTGGGGCATATTATCAAGGGGGTTTATCTCCGCTTTTTGGCTTTAAAAGCCAAGAAAGCGGAGATAAAATTATCTCCCTATTACCAAGCTGTCGCTAACACCAGTTAGTGACAGCTAAAAGGAGATAGCGACCATCTTGGGCCCCGCTTTGCATGTCAGTGATATTTATCACTAATGACATGCAAAGTGGGCGTGCCAAGATGTTACCGACTGGAAACAGTCCCTAACATCGCTATCTCCTATTACCAACTTTTGGAGATATTCGCGCTAAGCGCGAATATCTCCAAAAGCTAACACCTGCCCTGAGCAGTTCTTAGCCATGTTATCCAATGGGAGGTGGATAACATGGCTAAGAGCATTTGCTCGATAATGCATGAATATCGCTGACTTTTCAGCGATATTCATGCATTGCGGCCGTTTTTTATCGCATTTGCAATAAACCTTGCTAATAGCAAGGTTTATCTGCGATAAAAATCGCCGATGTGCGGCGATAATTTTTGTCTCTAAACAAGTTAGAGACAAAAATTATCACTAGTTGTTGGTAATATGCCCCTGGGTTTTTGCTTGCAGAAATCGGGAGGCGGGAGACTAGCACTGAAATCAGTAGTCTCACGCCTGAATCGGGAGGGTAATAAACTACATCCGCAGGGCTAGGTGATAGCCTGGGTCCGGCCTGGACAACCGGACACAGAGGAAGAGGAGTGTCAGAGGGTGCGGTAGTGAATAGGGTGAAAGGGAGGTGTCGGGCGGGCAGAGGGTGTGATTCTCAGGGAAGAGCAGCGCAGATGGGGAGAAGTATATGACCCATGCATGAGAGAGAGAGCGGGGGTGACCAGTGCGTGGGGGAGATGCTTGCGAGGGTGGGGAGCCGTGCTGAGAATCGACAGCGTGCAGAGACTGGGTCTGGTCAAGGCATCTAAAATGGCTGCCGTGCACGACAAAATTGTGGCATTGGACAAAAAGGCAAGATGGCGCAGACAATGTTTATCAATAAGGATTCATTTATAACAAAATATTTACTCGCAGTGTCAAAATGGCGGTCAACACTTCCTGATTTCCATCGAATCGAACGTTAACAGACGTCACGCACCAAAAAAAAAAAAAAAGCTCACACACAGCCGCTGGAAGACATGTATCAACATATATGAGCCTCCTCAGCCACCCTCAGAAAACATAAGGGGTAAGGATACGTCTCCCGCACCCCCTTATACCTAGTAATTTAATTAAAACAAAATACAAAATGGCGAATTCCCGTTTCGCTACCAGTTTGCGGCCCAGTTCGCGGCCCGTGAAGCGCTTCTACCGTGAAAAATCTTTTTTTTTTTTATTTTCCCCACGGGACCCTTTATAACCCCAACAACATTCCTAGGGGGTCAAGAGAGGTATACCTTGCCCCCTTTCATTAAATTCCCCCTTCGTTTTTCACCTCTTCTTCTCTCTCGATCCTACCGAGAGACAAGATGGCGGCCGCACCGGACTGTTTGGAATGTTGACAGACACCGGAGAGCCAATCAGCTTTCTGCGCGCAAAGTTCCGTTTCGCGTAAAGTAAGCGAACCGGAGCGCAGCCCGGAGCGCTGTTACAGATATATATCTTGTTTTGATTGTTAATTTCTAAAAAACTACTGGAGCACATATATTGAGACCTAGCAAAGGCACATCGGGCTAACAGTCCCTACAATTTTGCCAAGTTTCGTGCAAATCCATTCAGCCGTTCGAGCTAAAAGTGAGTCCAACCGCCCTATGGAAATTAACATGGGAAAAACGCGTTTTGGGCCCCCCCTTTTTTTTCACCCCCCCCTCGACAAAACCCCCCCAAATTTTCAAGGGCTGCTCAGAAACAAAATGTGCCATTGTCCTGAAAATTTCAGCCGATTCCGTCCACAAACGCCAAAGTTATTAGACATAGAATTTTCAAAAATCCCATAGGGAATAAATCCTAACTATATATACCTACTGGCTATCGCCAGTAGGTAATATATATATATATATATAATGCCATTAACACTGGTATTTTTTAGATTGTAAATAGAGGTGTGCACGTAGTTTACAAGTGAATACGTGTTTTTTCTATGTCTACACCTTGTGACTCACGTTAATGGGTGGAGCATCACTGGTAAAAAAATGTTTAAATTTGTAGCTGACCTGGTGCGCGATGTGTGACCAAGGGCACTAGTTGCTCGAAACGCGTAACCAGCGAGGTTTTTATTAAAGATCTCCTTGACTGCAAACCATTGGGTCCGTGTCTTCGTTTCCACAGCAGGAGTGTGGTTTACTTGAAGATTGTTCTGTTTATGTTATATGGGGAGCAGCTGTCCTCGTTTACGGAACCCACTCGCCAGCAAGAGGTCGGGAGTACAACAGCTGCAAAGCAACGTTTGTTTCTGAGGAGGAAAATTTTCACCCGAACCCCCTGAGCTGAGAGCAAGAGCCTTCGTGTTGGCGGACTACTGCATACTTACGGCGGGTCCTAGTGGCTAGCGGTCGGTGAGTGGTGTCCAACCGCTGCGGGGCTTCCATTTGGAATTCTCAGGTGGGGAGAATTGGTGTACAGTCAAGAGACCGGCAGCGGCGCGAGCCGCCGGGTTACATATTTTAAGAACAGAACCTCTCCAGTCGCACCATGTCAGCCAGTTTGGAGAGAGAGAGGGAGGACGCCGCTGAAACACTCTTCAGCAATATACGGAAAAACATTCCAACAACCAACGCGGCAAAAAGTCAGCCCAATGAAGTGCAACAGGATGCCAAACAATTGTTAAAAATCCTGGAGAAAAAAACCAAGTCGGAGATCACGAAGTGGTGGGAGCATAAGTCTCTCACCAAATATGTTGAAGCCGGTCGAGTTCCGCGTGGTCTGCGGATCATGCTGGCACCTAGCTTCGAGGACCCCAATCCAGCAATGTTAAAGGAGTGGGGCGAGCTGAATTTGGATGCGTCGATGAACTTAGTAAGAGTGCTCATCAAATACGCGGTCATAGACCGCGAAAAACTGCTTGAGGAAATTAAGGGTATTAATGAGCAGCTGGATGCCACTACGGACCCGGATACAAAGTTGCTAATAACCAATATGCGCAAGGAAATAAGTGAGAGACTGCATAAACACAAGGAGCGCATTAAAATCAGAAAAGTGCACAAGTTCGCGAGGGACTTGAAAGACTATGAGACTGGGCAAATTTATACATTTGCCAGGAAGTATGATCGAGCCAAGCAAGTCAAACTGACCAAACAAGCCGCCAGTGTGGGAGCAGGCAGTAATAACTTGGCGAGAACGAATCAACAGGATGAGGTGATGGAAAACTCGGATCCAGATACAGTTTCTCTGGCCAGCTCATCCAGCATGTCTCTGTCTGAAATTAGCAACACAGAAGCACAACCGGGAAGAATTTTAGAAATCGGCGAAGAGATCGATTTTTTAGTAGAGGACCGGCTGCAAACTTTGCGTCCCAGGCACAAAAAGAACTACAACGCAAAAAGCGCAACGCAAGACGCCATGCAAGACGCAAAAGGCAGAAAGCAACAGCAGCCTCAACAGCAAAGGAAAAAGAAACAATGGTTCAACAAGAAGAAACAATAAAGGATTGCACCATTACTAATCTTTCCGATGTTACCCTAACCACAGCAGAAGAGCAATTACTAGCTCTAGGACTCAATTTTTGTCCAGAAAGTTCTTTTAATTATACCAACACTAGAGCGGATGTTTTTAAGTTTATTCGCAAGCTTAAGCTTAGAAAGTTTTTTGCATCCAAAACCGCAACCAAAAACAAGGAGCGTACTGCCAGCACCATTGCTAACGGCAGTGCCATTGCCATTGCCACAGTCCCAGCAGCCCCGGCAGCGAGAGATGCTAGACTCTTGCTCACCCTGTGTGACCTGGGAAATGCGGCGGCCTCAACACCGGATGATGAAGGAGTTCAAAATACCCAAAGAGAATTGATCAATGTGGACATTCGCCAAAAAGGAGCTGGAGAAAGTCCTTTTAAACCGGTAAGCACCTTTTTACCCGTCATGCCTAAAGATGCAATTGATATTTATCACGAGTGCGTGACGGAAGATCTGAAAAGGTTAAACCGTACTATACAGGCACAATCTAACAAGAACAATGCTAGGATCACACAATACAATACTCTAATGAAAAAACTTAGTCAAAATCAGGAAGTGGTTATTAACAAGTCTGACAAGGGGGGTAATATTGTCTTGTGGAAAAAGGAAGAGTACATGACCGAAGCCATGAGACAGTTAAACGACCCCACCTGCTATGAAAGATCAAATGGGATGGCCTACAAACGAGCCAAAGACAACTTGAAAAAAATGTTAATGTCTTACAAAAGAAATAATTTGATCTCTCAAGCTGAATTTGACTACCTTCACAGAGAACATCCGGTGATACCGATATTGTATTTGATCCCTAAAATTCATAAGCAGAAAATTCCAACTCCGGGCCGCCCTATAATAGCGGCCATAAACAGTGTGGGGGAGAATATTTCACAATATATAGACTTTTTTCTGCAGGACATTGTCAAAGATTTGCCCAGCTATTTGAAAGATACAGGGGACTTTCTAAACAAACTCAATTCCATCCAGTGGCGTGAAAATTGGTGCATTCTGACTTTAGACATTGAGTCTTTATACACCTCCATAGACCACACTAAAGGATTGAACGCCATCACACACTACCTTGGTTCTCGATCTTGTGAATATTATGCACACAACAAGATGTTGTGTGAGTTAGTGCATTGGTGTTTGTACAACAATTACTTTATGTTTGCTAAGAATGTCTGGAGACAAGTGCGAGGTGTGGCGATGGGATCGTGCTTCTCCCCCAGCTACGCATGCTTGCATGTGGGCTGGTGGGAGGAGCGCGGTCTCACCAACACTCCCGGATTTCACAAGGTTCAATACTGGAAACGGTTTATTGATGATGTGTTTTGCATTTGGGAGGGGGATGAGGAAAGCGCTAAAGTTTTTGTTGATGCTCTCAATCAGAACAATGATAATCTGTTCTTTACGGCCCACATCAGCAAAGAGCAAGCGGATTTCCTAGATGTACATGTCACCATTGCTAACAATACTGTTGCCACATCGTTATATCGTAAACCGACGGCTGGCAACAGTATATTACATGCTAGCAGTAAGCATCCCCAACACGTAATCACCAATATTCCGTATGGGGAGCTGCTCAGAGTTAAGAGAATCAGCAGCACTCCTGAAACCTTTGAACAAGAGGCACAGATCACGATGAACAGACTGAGAGCCAGGGGATACAATGACAAGGTCCTAAACAGCGCACTTAGGCGATGCCGAGCAAAGCCTAGGGAATCTCTTCTGACATCTGAAAGTGTTGAACTGGAGTCAGATAACCCTGCCCCTCGACTCATACTGGCATTCAGTAAACAAGAAAAACAAATAAGGTCCATTGTGAGGAAGCACTGGTCTATCCTTCAAACTGACAGTGTCCTGGGTGATATTATCCCCAGTGCCCCCACTATAACGTACAAAAAAGCACCTAGTATGCACAACTGTCTAGTCAAAAATAGCCCTGAACTAGGTAATGGTAGCGCATGGCTCAAACAAAAAGGTTTCTTTAAATGTTCCTCCTGTAGGGCTTGTAAATTCGGTGTCAACACATCACATTACTTTACACCTTTCAGTTCTAGGAGGAAAGCCATTCGGGGATACTTTAACTGCCACAGTGAGTTTGCAATATATGTCCTAACGTGTACCTGTGGCCTACAATATGTGGGCAGTACCAAGCTACAGGTGCACGCCAGGATCCTGCAACACTTGCGTGCCATCGTTAACAGTGACAGTACGTACCCGGTAGCACGTCATTTCAAGTCCACACATAACAATGATTTATCCAACTTATCATATTATGTTATTGATGTGGTTGCGCCCCTCGTTCGAGGAGGCGACAGAGAAAGACTGCTACGAAAAAAGGAAACCGAATACATCATTGAACTAGACAGCAAGTACCCCAATGGGCTGAACACCACTGAAGACTTACATCATCTGTTGTAGTCTTATTAATCTCAATATTCACATTTGGTTTTCTCCATATTTTTCTTCTCAAGGTCTTTCTGAAAACAACAACTGATACCAGATGGCGCCGACTTGGTACCATATGGGAGTCCAGCAAGGATTCTTAGATCATACAGATCTTGATGTACATTGCCTTCATGTAAATATTATCTCTCTATCCATTCTAAGTAAAAATTGGTGATTAACAAATCGTATGTCAACCAATAACTTGTTTTTAGCTCACAATTTTGCACTTTCACTATATTTTCAATATAGATCATAATAGGATTTATCACTAGTGGGTTGTTTAATATCAGTGTTGGCACGCTATAAGTACATGTACATATTGAAGCTGTACATTATTCAAATTATTGGTATGAATTATATATTTATATGTGTCCATTTGTCCATCTAAATGCCATGGAAGCTCCAAATTGGGTTTGTAATGGATGTGGACTTGTATATAGGAATAGAGTGTGTATTTTTGTAAGATAGAGATAGGTATATATGTATATGTGTATATATATATTTTTGTTACTACTTTGTGATATTGTATATAGATAGTATATATATATTTTTCTAGGTGTATATAGATTGATTCAAAACCTAATGGACACACTTCCGTATGGGATTGTTATTTGTATATATTTTTGTACATGGCTTTGGTATAACATGTCAGTATAAATGCATTCATGCAGATATAATTTTTCTTAATGCCATTAACACTGGTATTTTTTAGATTGTAAATAGAGGTGTGCACGTAGTTTACAAGTGAATACGTGCTTTTTCTATTTCTACACCTTGTGACTCACGTTAATGGGTGGAGCATCACTGGTAAAAAAATGTTTAAATTTGTAGCTGACCTGGTGCGCGATGTGTGACCAAGGGCACTAGTTGCTCGAAACGCGTAACCAGCGAGGTTTTTATTAAAGATCTCCTTGACTGCAAACCATTGGGTCCGTGTCTTCGTTTCCACAGCAGGAGTGTGGTTTACTTGAAGATTGTTCTGTTTATATATATATATATATATATATATATATATATATATATATATATATATTCCAAACAAAGCACAGGGTCCTGCTGGCATTCTTCTCCCGGGCCAGGTGGCGCATGGGGATCGGCGGACCACAAAAGCCGATTAACATACAATCCAGGGATTGCTTCACAGCAATAGAAAAATGCGCACTCAGGAATCCAAAATTAGCATGGAGAGTTTATTTTCAGGTTAACACGCTACGCGTTTCGACACTATTGTGCCTTGATCACACGTGAACCACCCTGGTCGGTGTGGCTGGTTATGCACAAAAGTAAACATAGAAGAGGTGACTGACAATACTGACGCGCAGAGTCATTTCCACAACAAATGGTACCGCCATCTTACAATGGGGAAACATACGCTCTTGCTGAATTGTATCACATGGCATTGCCTCCAATTTATACATTACATCGTATTGTTAATCGGTAACCTACGTTGATACATACATGTATAACTCTAACCATGGTCAAGTGCCTCAGAGTTATGTCGGGTTATGCTAAACCCTTATATATTTGAACAAGTCTTTCAGAAAAGAACTTTCAGAGAAGAAATCCACTCGGTCTAGTGCCCAAGGACTCTGTATTCAATTCATACAGATCAACTTATTCACCCCTTAAAAAACGACAAGGTGCAAAAATGAGACCATACCAGCAGGGATAGAGTGACGAAACTGCAAATATGTTATAACTCTTTATAAGCTAGATTTTATTAAGAGATTTTAACAGCTGTTTTATGTGTTTTTTGTAGGAAAATGGGAACGAGAAGTCTCTTCCATCACAGTCACCTCACGGTCCACCTGACCTTTTCCTTTTTAATTGAATGAAAGACACCTTCACTTGTATGAAAGTTGGACTTTATTTCACCTAGAAGTGCACTCTATCCCTGCTGGTATGGTCTCGTTTTTGCACCTTGTCGTTTTTTAAGGGGTGAATAAGTTGATCTGTATGAATTGAATACAGAGTCCTTGGGCACTAGACCGAGTGGATTTCTTCTCTGAAAGTTCTTTTCTGAAAGACTTGTTCAAATATATAAGGGTTTAGCATAACCCGACATAACTCTGAGGCACTTGACCATGGTTAGAGTTATACATGTATGTATCAACGTAGGTTACCGATTAACAATACGATGTAATGTATAAATTGGAGGCAATGCCATGTGATACAATTCAGCAAGAGCGTATGTTTCCCCATTGTAAGATGGCGGTACCATTTGTTGTGGAAATGACTCTGCGCGTCAGTATTGTCAGTCACCTCTTCTATGTTTACTTTTGTGCATAACCAGCCACACCTATCAGTGTGGTTCACGTGTGATCAAGGCACAATAGTGTCGAAACGCGTAGCGTGTTAACCTGAAAATAAACTCCCCATGCTAATTTTGGATTCCTGAGTGCGCATTTTTCTATTGCTGTGAAGCAATCCCTGGATTGTATATATATATATATATATAGATAGATATTATGTGTATTTTTTGTTTGTTAGTGCCTTTTGCTTTAGCGTTGTGAATTATTGTTACATATGTATTGTTTGCGTTGTATATATTGTATATATTTATGTATATTTATATGTGTTTTACGTTGTTTGCAGCCCTGACGAAGTTCCTCGGGTAGGAATGAAACGAGTTGGCTGTTGTTCCATTATTTAGAAAGAAGAAAAATAAAAGAAATTCCAAAAAAACGTTATTCTTGGTTGGTCTGTGACTGCATACCTGGTGCTGCCTCCATGCTTCTTGAAGCTAACAACCATTGACAAAGACAATAGTCCTGACTTGCTGTATGTATGATCTTCCCTGTTGTGTTATATATCTAGATACAATGACAGAAACAGCAAAATACAAGTCGGGCGGCACACTATGCTAAGCGCAGATTTTTAAGAGAACAACGGTCCTTAGGATTAAAGGCATAAACAATTCAATGAAATATAGACTCCAATCAGTACTATATCAGAAAGTTTTCAGTACCCAGCCGGGCCTGAATCTTTTTAATCAAACAATAAGCATAGATAAGAAAGACCACCAGAGGGGTCTGATTCATTAACCGATAGGGTACAAGCCTGTACCTATCCAGAGCACACTCGAACAAAATTCGGGGGTGAGAAAGGTAGGAAAGGAAAAGGAAGTTTAAAGAATATCAGGCAAAGAGAACGTGGGAGCCAACTGTCCCTTGCATCATTGACACAATTTTTAAGGCAAGTTCAGACAGACAATTACTGTAACAACATTAACACAGTGGAAAAAATAATTACAGAATTGTTAAAAGTGTCGATGACGTTTCGATCCCTGGCTCCTAGTGAACTGGGATCATCATCAGGACTTTGTAATGATTTGCCTGTTTGTACTTTTTGAAGCGCCTGTTCATAGTAGGAAAATTGAGAAAGAAAAGAGAAAAAACTTGTTTAAACACAGCACTTGAGCCAGGCAATATACACAGGGGTTCACATATTATTCTTCCGTAGCATGCCGGAGTGCTCAGCGATAAATTGTACACCCTTTCTCATTACCATTATATTTATGGTGTTTCAGTTTCTGTCTTTAAAGCATACTTACCAGGAGAGTGCACGCGGGTTTAAGAAAAACGATGTAACTCACTCGGTGAATATCGACATTATCGTGCCTGTGCCTAGCGTGTCGGTGTCGGGTCGGGAGCGGGTGCGGAGCCTTGTGTACATGCAGATCGTGTAGATCATGCGGATCGTGTGGATCAGGGCGGCAGGACAGCATGAGTGCCTTGTTACAGTGAGCGGTGGTGAACAGACAAACCTTTCAGAGCGGTAGTGCTCCAGTCGGTCGAAATAAAGGTGGATTGAGATCGGGGGTATAGGGATGGTTCCTATAATTGAGAAGGTCAGTTAGGACTTTACCAAGTTTCAGGCAACACATAGGTATTTCCCCGAGGCGCATAGTTACCTCGAAGTCCTAATTAATGGAGGACAGCCTGATATTCTTTAAACTTCCTTTTCCTTTCCTACCTTTCTCACCCCCGAATTTTGTTCGAGTGTGCTCTGGATAGATACAGACTTGTACCCTATCGGTTAATGAATCAGACCCCTCTGGTGGTCTTTCTTATCTATGCTTATCGTTTGATTAAAAAGATTCAGGCCCCGCTGGGTACTGAAAACTTTCTGATATAGTACTGATTGGAGTCTATATTTCATTGAATTGTTTATGCCTTTAATCCTAAGGACCGTTGTTCTCTTTAATAGTCAATTGCCCATGGTCCCTAGGTACCTTTTGGGTTCCCTTGTTTTGTTAAAAAGCGCAGATTTTTAGCATACATGTTAGTAAGCCACACCCTTAATTAGCCACGCCCCTTTGAGAGACCCCCTCAGTTTTTTCATCCCACTTAAAGCCCTAATTCTACTTTATCTATCATTCACCCTTCAGTGCCAGTTTGTTAGCTTTGCCAACGCTTGTTTACCCCTGCCAGAAATCATGGAGGCAGGATCGTCAATAGAGAGAGGCTAAGAGCGGGATAAGGGTTCAACTCTGATGTCATGGAGGCCAATGGGCGAGCGATGTCACTTCCTCACACCGTGCATTTTGTTGTATTAAAGATGGGAGACGTCTCTTCAGGTAAGACTGGTGTGGCGTAGCCTTACCGGAATTGATGTCACTTGCCGTTGCCTGTCAGGAAAAGGGCATTTTAGCAATGCTTGCGATTTTCATGGGAAACAAATGTGCGTTTTGTTCCTGTTTATACGAGTGACAGGGGCTTGACTTGGGGGTCACACCCCCGTTATGCCCTAGATGACATCATTGGAGAGTTGGGGAATAACCGACATAAAGTCCAAGGCCTCTGTTACACTTGGACCAGTAATCCAGGCTTGGGTGTAAAGTAAACGTGTTTGCACAAACAGGATTATTATTTGTGTACAAATTCTGCACACACCTCTTGGGACAAATTTCTTCAGGTGAAACGCTGTGAAATGTGTGCACGAAAAAAGTGTAAGACGCCAGATCTGCGCGCTTTGAATGGGAGAAATTGCTCCTTACTGTCTTGTTCCACGGTTCGACAGGCAGAAATATGTATGGGGAAGTCGTGTCTCACCGGGGAAAACCTGAACACCGTGATTTTACCGCACAGTATTATATTGAATTAGAGGATGACCATCCCCAAATGCGTTCACCATTAATATTGCCAGGCTATCGGTCGGGTTTGTGTACAATGATTAATGGGGCTGCCCTGCACATGTGGTCAGTTTTTTTTTCTCCGGCCTCATCTGTTTTATAGCTGGAATTTGGCTGGGAACGGTGACTGAAAACTTTAGAACAGATTATTTACTTTTTGTGTAATTTTAAGGGAAACCTGTTTTTAAGCTATTTCTTTAGTAACTTGTGAAAAAACTGAATGTGTAGTGGAATGAATATAAAATATGAGAAGTTTGTATCCAACTGAGTGCCTCTTTTTTGACAAAGGCGCTTAATAGATGGAACGCTACAGTTTTAATCAGCTATGACCATAAAGTGCCAACCCAATCAAAAACAAATAATTTAAAAAAAAAACATACAAGAGTTCAAAGTCATATTCATGTTCACCCAAAATATTTACAATTCTTAAACTCTCCCCTTCCGCGGCTATCAAAGAGACCCCATGTCGGAAACTTCTAGCCTTTATTGCACTGCAAAAAATCGCTAAAAATCGCTATTCCGCCTTAGCGGAGGAGCCGCCAATTGTGCATACTGTCTGTTGCCCTGGACCGGTCCTCATCATCAGCATTCCCCTTAGTTATCCCCCTCCCTTGCTTCTCGTGCACTCATGATGGATGGATCTGACACTGTTGCTGCTTGTCCATTCACTGTGCTTCCACCAGTAATGGTCAATGACAAAATTGAGCTGAAGATCCATCATCTGTACTGCCAGAATTTCTTGTTCTTTCTGAAGATGGATGATGGTCTATGATGGACCGACTGAAGCTGTGTCGTATTCTGGTGGATACGTCTGGCATATCATGACTTCCTCTTCCACCATTATGAATCAGAAATGCTGAGTTGCTTGCTTTGAAAGAGCACATGCAAAATTAGGTCATTAGCCCTTTTCTGGTGTCAGCTACAGCTGTTGATAAGTACAATGGTTCATATCAAAGACTTATGGTAGATTCCATATTTTCCTCATGCCCTTCAGATGTTGTGCCTGGGTCTAGTCTACAATATATGCGAGTTAGCCTAGAAAAGTCTCTTTATCAAGTTAGTACCCAAACAGTCTAACTTCCCAAGTTGCCTGGATATCTGCCTTCTTGCCCATCTGGTTTTACCCTGCCTAGATCCTGATTAACCCGGAACAATCCCTAGCAGTCCTTCTGAAGGTTGGAAGCTTCTGGGTTGCTTTACTCTTGAGATGGTTTCAGAGGAGAAGAGTTAGCCACAACACGTGGAAGTCCTCCTTGCAGCACACTCAAAAACATATTGTCATTGAAGTCACCAAGCAACAACCAAGATATTTCTTACCCTCTTCGAATGCAAGCCAGAGATGAGGTATTTTGTCTTCCCTTGCAGTAGGGAGACCAGTTGACTCCAGACTGAACGAGACCCTTGGCATTTGAATACCTTCGGCTAGTTGTTGCTCTGGTGCCCTCCAGGTGAACTACCTTGCCAGTGATGCTTTGTTTAAGAAAGACTCAGGATTGTCCTCAATTTGAGTCTATCATTATAGTATGTATTTTTTGTGATTATCTTCATTCTCTTGTAGAGAGACACATAAGACAATCCCTACATACCACATGATCATTCTCATGCACCTAGCACAGCCTGCTCCATGTGTAGGCCACGCTTGTTGACTGCCCACTGTGCCAACATCATGATGTGCCATTGTGGCTACAAAAGCAGACCTGCCCACACGTTTGGAAGAAGAAGCTAGAATATCTCTTCATCCTTCTAGAGTGAGCCCAGTCCTTGTGCTGGCCCTGATAAACAGACTGTCGCAGGAACTGCATGCTATTTCGGTTGTTTTTTTTTCAATACCATACCTTGGAACTTTGAGAGGGATGCCCCTTGAAATCTAAGGCTTGTTGCTCTTCATTGTCATTGTGTTCGAGGGAAGCTCAGTGATCACCACCTGTCATCTCCCAGCCCTGTCACTCACACATCCCAGACAGTCAGATACATATACTAGCAGAGGCGGGCTGAAATGGTTAGGCAAGCAAATGCTAACCTTCACAGGATATTAAAATAAACTTTACTAAAAGAAGTATTTTATTATTCTGAGTTGAGGCATACTAAACTTTATTTTCTACCATGTTCCCTGAGCCTGCTGGGATTATAGGTTGTAATAATTCCAGCAGCTCATCTGGCCTAAGAGAACAGGTAACCTTAAATTAGGACATGCCACACACATCAGGGCTTGTCCTACCTTACACTTACAATCCACCGTGCCCTAGGGCCTACCATAGGGGTGACTAATATGAAGTTAAGGGAAGGTTTAGAGGCTGGCAAGTGTGTGCACTTGCCCAGCCAGCAGGACAGTACCAGACTGCACACAGGTTCTGCAATGGAAGACCCTAGAGACATTTTAAAAGGGCTGCTTCTGTGGGTGGCACAACCAGCGCTGCAGGCCCACTAGCAGTATTGGCATTTACAAGCCCTGAAACTCCTGGTGCACTTTACTGGGGACTGACAGTAAATCCAATGAACCAATCATGGAAATCAATCACATATACACTTTGCACAGGGAGAGCATATTCACTTTAGCACTGGTCAGCAGTGGTAAAGTGCCCAGAGTCATTAAACCAACAAAAACAGGTCAGAGAGAGTATTGGAGGAAGGCAAAAAGTTTAGGGATGACCCTGCCAAGAGGACCAGGTCCAACACAACCCCCTTCCAGCCAAAACGCAGGGTAGACCAATCACCACTGTGATTGGCTTCCCTGCTTTGGGCGATAGAACCTGGACCTGGTCCGCAACAGCAGAGGCACATTCCAGTTCTACGCCAATCTGAACCTATTTCAAATCCTCTGTCCATACTCTCAGGGTCCACCCAGCTAATCCATGGGGCACCCTTTTCTTCCTCTGTGGACATCATCTGTGCATCCTCTAACCTTAACTTGCTCACAGGTGTGTCCCAACAGGCAGTCATCAAATCACAGTGGCCACTGACAGTAGTTAGGGCTGAGACCCAGGCCTCATGCCTCTCAGGGCTCCCAAACCTCGGTGGCCTCAGAGAGCGAGGGGCAGTAGCCCCAGGTGTTTTGGCACCCTTTGTCCACTCTCCCTCCTGTCAGGTCAGGTATGTCATCCTGGAACTGATCCACCAGCCCCAGGCCTGTACCTTGCAGCTGGACCAAACACGGGGGTGGCCTCTCCCACATCTGGTCCTCCTCCTTGGGGCTCTGTACCCTCCCACCTGGAGTGGTACCCCCTTCCAGAATTGTCAGGGCACCTGTTGCAGGTCAAGTCAAGTCAAGTCAAGTCAGAGAATTTATATAGCGCACTACATACCCAGAGGGTCTCAAGGCGCTTAGAAAGAGGAGGAGGATTACTTGTCAAATATCCACGTTTTAAGTTGCTTTCTGAATGCTAGGTGGTTCTGGGTAAGGCGAAGGTAAGCGGGGAGTGAGTTCCATGTTTTAGCAGCCAGGTATGAGAAGGATCTGCCTCCCATGGTGGTCTTGTTGATGCGAGGTACAGTGGCGAGGGCTTGGCTGGAAGAACGTAGTTGGCGAAGGGGGGTGTAGAAGGACAGTCGTGAGTTGAGGCATTCTGGTCCGATGTCGTAGAGTGATTTGTGTGCGTGGGTTAGCAGTCGGAAAGTGATCCTCTTATTGACGGGTAGCCAGTGGAGGTTTTTAAGGTGACCAGAGATGTGTTCGTTGCGTGGGATGTCTAATATGATCCTGGCTGAGGCGTTTTGGATTAGTTGTAGTTTCTTCTGGAGTTTAGCGGTAGTGCCTGCGTAGAGGGTGTTTCCGTAGTCCAGTCGGCTCGTGACCAGAGCATGGGTGACTGTTTTCCTTGTTTCGGTGGGGATCCAGCGAAATGTTTTTCTGAGCATGCGAAGAATGTTGAAGCAAGAAGAGGATACGGCGCTGACTTGTCTGTTCATTGAGAGTGAAGAATCCAGGATGACGCCTAGGTTCCGTGCGTGGTCTGTCGGGATGGGTGCTTTTCCGAGGGCTTCCGGCCACCAGGAGTCGTCCCGTGCAGAAGGGGATGTACCTAAGATGAGGACTTCTGTTTTGTCTGAGTTCAGTTTCAGACGGCTTTGTTTCATCCATTCAGCAACTTCTTTCATTCCTTCGTGTAGGTTAGTTTTGGCGGTGGTGGGGTCATTGGTGAGAGAAAGGATTAGTTGAGTGTCATCCGCGTAAGAGATGATGTTGAGGTTGTGTTGGCGGGCGATGGCCGCGAGGGGGCTCATGTATACGTTGAAGAGGGTGGGGCTGAGAGAGGATCCTTGTGGTACGCCACAGATGACTTCAGAGGGCTCGGACTTGAATGGTGGGAGGCGAACTCTCTGGGTTCTTCCGGTGAGGAACGAGGTGATCCATTCAAGTGCTTTTCCTTGGATTCCGATGTTATTGAGGCGTTGTAAAAGGGTGCTGTGGCAGACTGTGTCGAATGCTGCAGAGAGGTCGAGGAGGATGAGGGCGACTGTGTCTCCATTGTCCAGTAGAGTTCGAATGTCGTCTGTTGCTGCGATGAGGGCGGTCTCAGTGCTGTGTTTTGCTCGGAAGCCAGATTGTGAGGAGTCGAGGGATTTGTTGGCTTCGAGGAAGGCGGCGAGCTGGTTGTTGACAGCTTTCTCGATGACTTTGGCCGGGAATGGAAGGAGCGAGATGGGGCGGTAATTTTTGAGTTCGGTGGGGTCCGCTGTGGGTTTTTTCAGAAGGGCGGTGAGTTCGGCTTGTTTCCAGCTTTCCGGGAAGGTGGCGGAGTTGAAGGAGCAGTTGATGACATCTCGGAGGTGCGGTGCTATGACGGCGTCTGCTTTGTTGAAGATGTGGTGAGGACATGGGTCTGTGGGGGATCCTGAGTGGATGGAATTCATTAGACGGATTGTGTCCTCAGTGGAGATTGGGTTCCAGTCGATAAGGGTGTTCACGGGGGGAGAATGTTCAGCAAAAGGTAGGGTGGGTTGGTTTCCGGGTTGGTTGTCGAAGTTGTTGTGGATGTCCGCAATTTTGTTGTGGAAGAATGAGGCTAGGGAGTCGCAGAGGGCTTGAGAGGGGGTGATGTCGTTGGAGTTGGCCGAGGGGTTGGAAAATTCCTTGACGATGTTAAAAAGTTCCTTGCTGTTGTGGGCGTTGTTATCAAGTCGATCCTTGAATGCTGTTTTCTTGGCCTTTCGGATTAGTTGGTGGTGTGTGTGGGTGGCGTTTTTGAAGGCGTCCTTGGTGTTAGTGGTTGGGTCTTTTTTCCAGGCCTTTTCAAGGGAGCGGCAGAGTTTCTTGGACTTCTTAAGATCATCGTTGAACCATGAGGCCTTTTTGCTGCCAGGTTTGCTTTGACGTTTCTTCAGTGGTGCTAAGGTGTCGGCGGTGTTGGATAGCCATAGGGTGAGGTTGGCGGCGGCTTCGTTTGCGTTAGAAGAGTGGGCTGGGGTGTTTAGAAGGAGCGATGCGGAGATCTGGTCCGTGGTGATTTTGTTCCAGTTTCTTTGCAGAGTTGGTTGGAGGTGGTTGGTGGGTTTTGGTTTGTTGTAGGTGAAGTGAACGCAGCTGTGGTCAGTCCAGAGGAGATCCGTAGTGTGGCTGAAGGAGACATGATTGCTGGAGGTGAAGATGGGGTCGAGTGTGTGACCTGCGATGTGGGTGGGGGAAGTGACCAGTTGTTTAAGTCCGAGGTTGGCGAGATTGTCCAAGAGGGTGGTGGTGTTGCGGTCGTTGATCTTTTCGAGGTGAAAGTTGAGGTCTCCCAGAAGGATGTAGTCTTTGGAGGGGAGCGCGTGAGGAGTGATGAAGTCTGTGATGTCTTCACTGAATTTTGCACGGGGTCCTGGAAGTCTGTAGAGGAGGGTGCCTCTGAGTGTGGTCTTGGGGTCGATGTGGATCTGGAAGTGAAGGTGTTCGGAGTTAGCGAGGTTGGCGTCAGAGCTGGTTGAGATGCGGATTGATTTCTTATGGACGATAGCGATTCCTCCTCCTGTGTGGTCGGTGCGGTCCTTGCGTGTGATCTTATAGTCTTCAGGGATGGCAATGGTGATGTCTGGGGCGGAGGAAGCGTTCATCCAAGTTTCAGTTAGGAAGGCGACGTCCGGAGAGATGGTGTCTTGTAGATTCCATAGTTCAATGGTGTGTCTGTGGACCGATCGAGTGTTGAGAAGGATGCACTGTAGGTGGTTGGGGTCAGGAATCTGTGGTGTGGTCGTAGCGGAGATGCAGTTGGTGCCGATGTATTTGCAGGAGTAGCAGGAGAAAGGTCCATGGGTGTGTCCAGGAGCAGCTTGGACGCAGTTGGGGGCGCGACCAGGGTTAAGGGCTAGGAGGGTGGCGGCATCGTAGGTAAGGCGGGGGGGCTGGGAGGGACGGGGGGCAGGGGGTCTGGCGCTGGGCGCGGTCCAGGCGCGGACGGGCGTAGACGGGCTTACCTTTGGCGCACCTTCGGCGCGAATTGGGCGCGAACGCTGCGCGTAAACGCTGCGCGCGGGAACTACTGTCATATATGGAGAGTGGAGGGGGAGGGGCGAGGGCGGTTCAGCTGGGAGGCGGGTCGGGCTAAGGAGGACGACAATAACAACAAGATGGAGGCGGAGGGGTCAGACCGGCAAGAGGGCTTGGGGTAAAACGCTATTTCTGCACAGAGTCATGCTTGCAAGTCAAAATCCTAATGAGCAAAGCGGCGAAATGATCAGAAATATCTGCAACAAAGTTACGTTGTCAATTTCACAATGCAAATCGGCAATTAAACTATGTGAATGGGCAGTGCGGTAAATAAAGCACGCAGGCGGCAATCAGAGCACACAGCAGGCAGTAATTAAGAGTCAGAATCCAGAATGTATCATATGCGCAGCACAACGATACCGCAACAGCAGGGGAGCGACCACTCGGCTTGGAAGCGAAGAGCGAGTCAGGTGACCTGCACAATTCGCCCACCAGTTCAGGGGTGCTATCCTGCAACTGGGGCACCAGGTCAGGGGGGACACCCTGCACCTGGCCCTCTATCCTAGGGTCTAAACCCTCAAACTGCACCGGGGTCAGAGGAAAGGACTCCCTCCCTCTGCACCCCCTTCCAGAGTACTGCCCACTCCCCACTGGAGTGGTACCCCTAGAAGTGACATGGGTCAGGACACTGATTACAGTGGTCCCACCCTCCAGGTCAGACAACACCTGAACCTGGCTCTCCAACTCAGGGACCCAAACCTGCAGTTGAACCCTTGCCTGGCACCCCAGGACTTCCCGGGGAGCACGCATGCCCCCCCTAAGGGGTGGCACATAGCTAATGTGCCGTGCGACAGTCTGCCTGCCGCAGATCTCCCAACCCCTGTCCCTCTGACAGTGTGGGAAGATCCCCCAGGACGGAAGTGGTGTCCCCCTGGTCATTCACTGGGGACCCAGCCCTGATGGCTGGCCCCTGACCCACTGGTTCTTCCACTGGGGACTCTTTCCCCCTCTCGCCCCTCCATCTGGACCTCTGCACTCTCCCAACTGGAGCGGTACTGACAGATACCAGAACTACTGGACCTCTGTTTACAGAGCCTCCACGTTCTCTAGCCACAGGGGGATCCCCATCAGAGGGTGACTCATCCGGACAGCCTAGGCTCCCCACCTGGTGTTCCATTAAAGAACCATCCCGGCTCTGAGACTGAGGTTGGGCACTACTGGGACAAAACCCATTCTCACTCCTTCCCCTTAAGGACAGGACATGAGGCCCTACACCCCTCTCACTACTACAGGACCTAGCTGGGCTACTTTGCGCCACTTCCACCACTCTGGGCTGGAAGATACCAAAGCCACTCCCCACAGGATCAAACCCCAATGCCTCTCCAGACCCTCTGGAATCCACCACAAGGTCTGCCTCCAACGTGAGCTCCCTGGGGTCAGACAACTCACTCTCAAACAGGTGTTGTCATAGCTCTGGAAAACTGGGACTTAAAGTATGCTCTCCCATAATTGGATTACACAGCCCCCAAGCAGGGTTAACCAAACTATCCTTCACCTCTCCATCCAGTGCCTCACACACATACTCCACACCATTCTTCTGAGACTGGCAAGACAGTAGCGGACTATCTCTGTCACACAACCCACACTCTTCTGGGCGGTCTTTAAACTCCTCCACCAGGACCTCAACCATGGGGGAATCCCTCCCACCACTAGGACCATGAACTCCTATGTCAGCTACCCTATTCCCTTCAGGGACGCTGCGCACTACTGGAGCTACCTCATGCCCTTGAACCTCCTGGTGTAAGTTACCCCCTCCAAGTCAGGTGCCATATCTCTAGGTGCGCGCACTATGCTGTCAGTACTAGATACCTGAATGTTGCTGCCACCAGCTGAGCTGGACTCCAACTCCAACTCAGCAAAGGTCCATCTGCGAGCTACACATATCTCTTGTTGCTGGGCTGAAGCCCTCCTGGCTTCAAGCTCCAAATCAAGTTCTCTCATCCTCAAGTAGTGAGCTCTTTGGCGTTTTTGCGCTTCCATTGCCAATTTTTGCTTTTCCAATTCTATTTGTCCAGCTAACTTTGCCATCTCCATTGCATGTGCCCTGTCTGCTGCCCTGTCTGCCTGCTCCTCTGGCGACAGACATCTGGTTGCTGCTTTTTCCATCCTCACTAAACCAGGCATGACGTCTTCAAAAACACATGGAGATCTCCCAGCAAAATTATAAAAAATGGAAACCTGTGGCTGAGTTATCAGTCTGCTCTCACTATGTGGTGATCAGCAATTTTACTGTATGTCAACTACAAATGCAAATTCACAAATCCTCACCGCTGCGTCCAATGTTAGAATTGGGGGTCTCTGGTTGGCGCAAGTTTTCACTTGTGACAAGCAGGGACCCTCTCCTCTAAGTCATGGCGAAGGATGACCCCTTAGAATTACCCTTGCTCACCCTCGAGGTGCGTGGCGTGAGCAGCCAAGGCTATTCTTCAGGCGTTAGTTAGTTAAGCATTTGTAATAACACACACAGTAACAATGTACCAATCCCCCCACAAATGGACACCAGGCTGTGGATATATAAAAATAAGTTTTCTTTATGTAAAAATATATATATATACGAGCAGTTCAGACTTATTACAAGACCAATAGCATTTTTGTATGCCAACAGGTTATAAATAGGCCAGCTTTTCTTCTGTTTATAGTTCCAATGTGGATTTCTTTGTTAAATCGCTCCAGCAACAGTTCTCTTCATTCCAGTTATTTTTAAAACAAGTCTCCTTGTCCCAGTTCCTTCCCCAATGGTTCTCTTCCCAAATTCGGGGGATTTTAGAGCAACCCCGGGCCTCCGGCATTCTTCGCAGCGCCTCCCTCGCTCTCCGCGAGGAATTGAACACGACCCTACCGCGGCTCACGCATCAGGCGTAAGCTCGCCTGCGCCGCGTATGGCTCTTCCCAGCGGCTCGGGGACCGAGTCAGACGGGGGCCGGACTCTGCAGTGCGGGAAGGCTCCGAGGACAGAGCGCCAGTCAGGGGGGGCTAGGGGTCCCAAACGGGGAGTGTGGAAGGAGCGCTCAGCTCTCACTCACCCGTGGGGACTCCGGGGGCGTGCAGGCTTCCTCCTTTGATTCCACGGCAAGGAGCAACTCCGGTGGACGGGGAAAGAACAAGTTGCGGGCCCCGAGCCCGGTGATGTCTTTAGGAGCTCACTGAGACTTCCTTCTTTGCGGGGATGGGCCGAGTCGGACACAGCAGCGCGACTCGGTCCGAATAGCACTTTGGGATCCCTTTTGACAGCGGAGGATCTCCGGGGGTGACACGCAGCACGGGGGCCCTCAGTACCGACGGTACAGCGAGGGGTCTCCCTTCTCAGTGCGGCGTGGCCTCTCCTGGGGGGTAGAGCAAAGCGGGGCGGCTGGGTGCAAAGGAAATGCTCGGGCGGCCGTCCAGGCTGCAGACAGCTCACGACCCCGGGATTCCAGTGGGAGGGGCTGAAATCGTGCTCAGGTGCTCCGTAAGGCAGGCGGGGGTAGAGGAGCGGCCGGCCTTAGCCCTGGGCAGAGAGCGACTCAAAGTGGAGCGAGGCTCTCAAGGGCTAGAGGGCAGGCTGACTTCCGGGTACCACGGCCCTAGGAGGGGGCGAGAGGGAGCAGACTTCAACTCCGGCGGGAGGAAATACTCGGCCTCAGGCAGGGGACGAGCCAAAGCACAGGAGAACCCACTGGTCCTGGGGTTCATTTCAAGGGGCAAGCTCAATCAAGTCCTTGGAGAATGTTTCAAAGCACAAGTCTTTTCAAAAGTCTTCTCCTCTCCTTTCTCAGCAAGGCAAGCAGCAGGCCAGTCCTTCCAGCGTCTTTTTCTCCTTCTAGTCGGGCAGAGGTTCTTTGTGGGAAACAGGATTCTGATTTAAAAGGAGCAGGGCTCCTACTTTTATACAGCATTTCTTTTGTCTTCCCAGGCCAGGGGGGCCTTTGCATACCTTCTTTCAGTCTCTGAGCACTTTGTGGGGTGTAATCAGGCTTCTGCTTTCAGTGTGAGGGGCAGGCACAACAGATGCTCCACAGGAGGTGGAGCCAGCATTGTGTGGACAGGGGCAGCCAGGAGTACCTTGATGACAGTGCTTCGCCCTTCCTGGGCCAGGTGCAGGCTGAGTCCTCAGTCGCTCCCCAGGGGGCGGAGCCAGCATTGTGGTGGCAGAGGACAGCCCTAATAAGAGTCCAGGGCCACTCATGCCTCCCACTAAGGTGTAATCCTTGCATTCACCACCTGTCATCCCCCAGCCCTGTCACTCACATATCCCAGACAGTCAGATACACATACTAGCAGAGGCGGGCTGAAATGGTTAGGTAAGCAAATGCTAACTTTCTAAAAGTAGTATTTGCAAACACAGGATATAAAAATAAACTTTACTCAAAGAAGTATTTTATTATTCTGAGTTCAGGCATACTAAACTTTATTTTCTACCATGTTCCCTGAGCCTGCTGGGATTATAGGTTGTAATAATTCCAGCAGCTCATCTGGCCTAAGAGAACAGGTAGCTTTACAATAGTGAAAAACGAATTTGGCTTTAATTCACTATTAGGACATGCCACACACACATCAGGGCTTGTCCTACCTTACACTTACAATGCACCCTGCCCTAGGGCCTACCATAGGGTGACTAATTTTAAAAGGGCTGCTTCTGTGGGTGGTGTAACCAGCGCTGCAGGCCACTAGCAGTATTGGCATTTACAAGCCCTGGCACTCCTGGTGCACTTTACTGGGGACTGACAGTAAATCCAATGAACCAATCATGGAAATCAATCACATATTCCCTTTTGCACGGGGAGAGCATATGCACTTTAGCACTGGCCAGCATTGGTAAAGTGCCCGGAGTCATTAAACCAACAAAAACAGGTCAGGGAGAGTATTGGAGGAAGGCAAAAAGTTTAGGGATGACCCTGCCAAGAGGGCCAGGTCCAAGAAGCAAGTTTGTAAATTCAGATAGATATATGATATTTAAAGGACCATGAGCGGGCATTGAACAAAGTGCAGGCGTGCCACTTGACCTTTAGTATAAATCTTTACAATGATGCTACACTCACTGGAGAGTGCTGCCTCTCATGTGCCCTTTCTCATCCAGCCCTTAGCCTACTGAGTGCCATGAGCTGCCGTCAAAGAAGCACTTTGATGCCTAGGAATTACAAGGTGGCCTCAGTTGCATCCTTTCTCATATGGGCAGAAATTAAATTATTCTTGAATTTTGACATTTTCCTTTTGTAAGTAGGTTGTGGTATCCTTTATAAAAGCAACCTAATATGAACATTTACAGGTATGCAGGCAGGAGCAGTCAAATGCCAGAAAGAGTGTTTCTATTAGGAAGACAATGCAGTCATTGTAATGGACAAGTGGGTTGCGGTTGGGTGAAGCCGCACATCAGCAAGATGGAAGCTCCACTGTGATGAACATGAGTGTCCTGCGGGAAGCAGGGAGAGAGTGAAGGATCTGGGGCCCCAAAGACTTCTTCCCAGCACCCTGGTCTTGTTGGCATCAGGGCAAGCAGCTTCATATGGCTCAAGGTTGGGCAAAAAGTGCAGATCCCCTGCCTATGCTTCGACCCGAGTACAGGGTCAAGATGATTTCTTCTTAATTGCCAGAGGTTCTCTAGTTAATCAGAGGGCATGTAGTCTGGTAACAGCCCCAGCCTGGAGTGCCTCAGCAACATGATTGGTAGCTCCCTCATGAGGGGGAACAGCCAAAAAACACCAGGCACACAGAGTAGTATGGAGGAAGAGAATCAAATGTTTAACAACTGTTCCTTTATATTGTATATCTAAGTCGTGCAAACATCAGGTCAACAGAGTCATAGAGTCACCGGTCATAAGTAGAGTATCGGACACCACAACAAGTTTAGACCTTAGAGCAGTATCAGCATGATGGCTGACTCTTTGTTCAGTGCCTCTTGACCCCAGAGCAGCAGGTGATAGACCCCAGCACTCTGGGGAATGCATCGATTATAGTGAACTCAGATGGGGCATGCCCACCTTAATCACACTCACCCCAATCCTACCAGGAGTTGAGAGCCTCTGGGTTGTCTAAGTAAGCAGTGGAAGTTCCCCTCTTATATGCCTGAAGGAGGGAGCCTTAGAATGTCTGGAATAGTAGTGACCAGGTACCACATTGTTCAACAAAGAGGATTGAGGTAAAGCAGGCGTACGGGTTAAATCAGATGCCATTGATGGAGAGTGTTAGGGGTTTTGGTTGACAAGGACATTTTTAAAGTTTAGGTTGGGTTTGGGTTTTGGTTGGCATGAGAATTTTTAGGGTTTAGAATGGGTGTGGGGTATTCAGTGGCAAGTTAATATTTAGCGTTTTTTTACTTGCCTATATCTTTTGCACCAGTAGACGAATGTACACAAAATATTCCCCAAAAATTGTGCAAGTGATTCTAGTTGTGCATGAAAATTTCAGGGTGATCCGTCAAGAGAGGGCCGAGAAAAAAAGGAGGGTGTCCAAAAAAGTTAATGTCCCATGTTAATTTCCATAGAGTCTTCAGAAATCCCTGCAGACCAAAACGCTGGGCAGAATTACTTCAAATTTGGCAGAAAGATTGGTTTTATTTCAGAGAACATACTTTTTCTTATTTGGTGTAAGTCGATTTAGTAGTTTTGGAGATATTATAGGAAAACCAAATTTGTATACTTGGACATATATGGTACATTTTTTGTAGCTTAGTATATAAGTTTAACATTCATAAACTCCTAGGAAACACTCACAATCACTGGATGATGTTATCAGTGATGTCATATGAGATATCATAAGTGATGTCAAGAATAATGTCACTGAACATGTCATGAGTGATGTAATATGTAATATGTGAGGCCATAAGCCCCCCACCTGAGAGACCACCACTGGCTCCCCATCCAGAAAAGATGCCAGTCCAAGATCCTCATGCATGCCTACAAAGCCCTCCATGACCTGTGACCTGCCTTCCTCAACCATCAACAACATTTTCATCAACCTGCCAGACACCTGCGCTCACCCTCGCACACACCCCCCCCCCTCATTCACCACAGCGATGCCTGCTCCTTCTCCTACATCACTGCCGAGACCTGGAACGACTTTCCCTTCCAGCTCAGTCCTACCCTCTTGTTGGCAGACTTCAGAAAGAAACTCAAGACCTGGCTATTTAATGGAGGCACATTAACCAGATACCCCTATGGGTGACAGTGTTGAGCTTTACAAATCCTGTTTCTTTGTAAGCAGTGCATTGTTGGGGCATTAGTTTTAGTTAGCTGACATACCAAAACTTCACGAAAGGAAGGGGGCCATGCAGCCCCCTCCTAGAGCCATAGATGTCCCTCAAGCCCTCCACCTCCCTACCTCCCGGACCAGCCCCGGCTATATCCTGGGGTGTCCAGCCCCAGGAATTAGCTATTTACAATGGCTTTGTGGGAGTTTTACAGCTCCAGCCAAGTAATAGCAAATGCTTTGTTTTCCACTAGAAACAGCATTAATAAATGCTCTCCTACATGCTGAAAGTTGAGAAAAAATTACTTTCACACAGAGAGAGCTGCATGTTCAGCAGCTCCTTCTCTGTTAAAGCAAATGCTAGTCACGAGGCAAGGAACAGACATAGACTGCTCTACTCATGCATTCATTCTAACATCCATTCACCACTCATGCACTCATTCAATCCCCCATGCACCAGTAATGCACTAATTATAACATATTTGCAGTATTTATGCACTCATTTGATAATGTGTGCACCACTCATGCAGTCATTGTAGCATCCATGCCTCCCTTATGGACTCATTCAGTCATCCATGCACCACTTGTGCACTCATTGTAACATCAATGCATCAGTCATGCACTCATTCAATCATTCATGCTCCACTCATACATCCAATCAATCATGCATGCACTGCTCATGCACTCATTTTAACCTCCATTTGCCTCTCATGCATTCATTCAATCATTCATGCACCCCTCTCATACTCATTCAATTTCCATACACTACACATACACACATTTTAATATCTATGTACCACTCAGGCACTCAATGTAACACCCATGAACCCCTCATGCACATATTCAATCATCCATGCACCGCTCATATACTCATTCTAACATTCAGGCACCACTCATTATAACATACATGCACTTACCTTGCACTCAATCAATCATCAATGCATTTTTCAAACATATATTGCAACATCCATGCCCCTTTGATGCACTGTTTCATCATACACTACTCATGCACATATTCAATAATCCATGCACTAGTCAAATACTAATTGAAATATCCATGCACCTTGCATACACTCAATCAATTATTCATCCACCAATCATGCACTCATTCTATCATCCATGTGCAGCTCATACACTCATTTAGTGGTAAATGCACCACTGCTGCACTTATTGTAACATCCCTGAACCTCCCATGAACTTATTGTAACATCCCTGAACCTCCCATGCACTAATTCATGCACCACTTATACACTCATAAATCATCCAGGCACTACTCATGCACTCATTTTAACATCAATGCACCATTCATGTACCTCTCATTCACTCAATAAACCATCCATGCACCACTCATGCACTCATTTAATCCATATATCCCTTGTGCACTCACTCAAATATCCATGCTCCGCTAATGAACTCATTCAATTACCCATTCAACAGTTATCAATCAATCCTCAATGCACTACTCATACATTCATTCTGAAATCCATGCACCACTCATGTACTAATTAAATCATTCATGTACCACTCATCAACTCACCCTAACATCCATGTCACCCTTATGCACTCATTCAGTCATCCATGTACCACTCATGCAGTCATTGCAATATCCATGTACCACTCATACTCATTCAATCATTCATGCTCCACTCACCAACTCAGTAAATCATCCATATAATACTCATACACTCATTGTAACATCCATGCTCCACTCAAGCACTCATTTTAACATCCATGCACCGCTCATGCACTCATTCAATCATCCATGCACCATTCATACCCTAATACAATTATACATGCACTGCTCATGCACTCATTCTAATATCCTTACGCCTCTCAAGCACTCATTCTTACATCCATGCTTCTCTGATGCAATTAATGAATCATCAATGCACCTCTCAATCACTCATCCTAACATACATTCAGCAGTCATGCACTCACACCTATGCACCGCTCATGTACTCATTCAATAACCCATTCACCACTCATGCACTCATTCAATCAGGCAGCTTATCATTTTTTAACCGAAAAAATCAGTTCTGAAAAAAAACATTTTTGGTTCAACTTTTTTTGTGCTTTTTCGAACACTTATATTTTTGGGTTGTTTTATTCTAGAAATAGCCTGCAAGAAGGGGAGGAAAGCTTCAAACAAGCTGAACAAACAAGCTGCAAAAACTAAGTTTTAAAAATAAAATATCATTTGTGCTACTATGCCGCGTCTCAGATAGCAGCAATTGACTCCTCTCAAGCAGTGGCTATAGATGTGCAGTCAAAGCAGAGCATAGAGATCTGACGCAATTCAGGGGAAAACTCCAAATGACAACTCTCAACGTGTGAGGGGACTTTTTGTTCTGGTACAGGTGCTGCAGACATAGATGATGATTGTCCTACAGCTGCTCTGTCCTTCCTTGTGAGAAGTTGGCCTAGCATATGCGTTCCACTATTCTAGTGGGGACCTTGCACCAGTCCAAACGACCCCTTATTAATGGTAGGTTAAAGACAACCTTAATAGAAAGCTATCCTAGTGGTAGCTGTCAAGAACAGCCTTCATGCTAAGACTAGAAGGAATGTAAAGCAGCTTGTTTTACCAGTCTATAATCTTGTGAATGACCAAATGAAAGGAGAACCACGCTAACACCTGCCAGGCCCTGGTTCTCCTGGACTTGTCGGCCGCCTTTGACACGGTCGACCATGATATCTTGGTCAACCGTGTCGGAGAGGCTGGCATCCAGGGCACCGCTCTGGACTGGGTTCGGTCTTTCTTGACTCAACGCCATCAAGCAGTCAGGCTGTCCCAGTTCTCCGCTACTCAGGTCGAGCTGACCTGCGGTGTCCCACGGGGCTCTTCCTTATCCCCCCTCCTTTTTAATTTGTACCTGGCCCCGCTAATCCGCTCCCTCCGTAGGTTTAATGTCACTGCGTTCAATTACGCGGACGACATACAACTGGTTTTTACTATCGACTCCTCTGATGAATCTATCACCACCTTTCAAAACACGCTCTGCTTCATCAGTAATTGGATGAGCTCAAACCACCTGAAGCTCAACCCCGACAAGACCGAGCTGGTTCTTGTCGGGGGACCCTCAAATCCCTGGCACCCCTCTTTTTGGCCTTCAAGCCTTGGCAGTCCTCCCTGCCCTGTCATTTCAGCCAAAAGCCTGGGAGTCGTCATTAGTAGTGACCTCTCTATGACGCCCCAGATAAGCGCTGTAGTATCCTCAAGCCACTTCCAACTCAGGAAAATACGTAAAATCTTTCGCCAACTTACTACCGAGGCCCTCATTCTGGCCCTGCTTGCGTTAGTCATGTCGAAGCTTGACTACGCAAATGCACTATATGTAGGCATTCCTGCTTATCAACTTAGGAGACTTCAGTTGATCCAAAACCAGGCCGCCCGCCTGATTTATCACCAACCCAGAGATCAACATGTTCGCCCCCTTTTAAAAAGTCTCCATTGGCTTCCGGTATCTGCCCGCTGCAAATTTAAGCTTGGTTGCATTATATCTTAATCTCTTGCAGTTCACAGTCCCCTTTTCATCTCTTCCCTCCTTCACTCGTATGTTCCCCCCCGTACTCTTCGGTCATCCCAGATGGCCCTGTTATCAGTTCCCAGATTCAAGAGGAAGAAACACGGTGGCCTCAGGTTTTCATTTTTAGCCCCGTCCTTTTGGAACTCCCTAACCCTTCCCCTTAGGTTATCTTTTCCCTACTCCAAGTTCAGATCCTCTCTTAAAACTTTACCCTTCACTGAGTCTTACAATTAGCTGCTATCTCTTGTTTCTCTTCCTGCTCCCTCAGCAAAGCACCAAGGAACCTAATGGTGTTAGTTGCGCTCAAAAAGTTTATATAACATAACATAACAGGAATATATATAAAATATATGTATTTATTCTAAACACATCCCTCTAGTCTCTTTATGAGGCTAGAGGCAAAAGTACATTCAGTAAACTTAATAGCACACAGTAAATTAGGACAATATACAGTGAGGCCTAGGGGCGTAGTAAACCATATATCAATAAAGTGGTATAAGAACCACGACTTGCATAGATACAAGGCCTACAGCCTTTAGAACTGCTGGGGGCACCAGGAACCACCCAAGGTAGTGACACAGAGGACACAAGGGGGACGCATGCAGCATCTAAACACAGCCGCAAATCATCATTAACTTCTATGGGGAAAGTCTCAGTTGGAAAATTAAAGATAAATGACACTTCGAGGAGGTCTTGGAGCAAAACTTTCAGAACTAGGAGGTTCTAGAGTCAACACCAATGGGAGCACTTGAGTATTCGAGTTACCTCACCCAGGGAAGCCGGTGCATAGGTTACTTTTCATGTCGGGTTTTGTTGTTGTTTCCAATGGCGATCTGCTGCAAAGTGCTGCTGCCATCGAAGAGTAAAGTGTCCGGATGGATCCAAGCCTGGATATGAGATGTGAAGAACCTGAAAGCAGAGGGGACAGAGTCTGGGTCACTTGCCAGTGACCAGTGGCACAATAGTCGAATGTACAACAATGTCGGGTGATTTCAGGTGAAGCTTGACTCTTCAGCCATGAGGTCCAGGGGACATCGATGACAACAAGGAGCTGGATTTGAGCAGTCCCATGAAGGATGTTGAGTGTTGCGGTGTTGGTGCCCAGATTGCAACAGCACCCCATGCAGAAAGCAGAGATAGGCTTCGGTGCAGACCAGCAAGGTCTGGGAGACTCACCACTTGGTAGGGAGTCAGAGCACGTCTGGAGAAACCAGGGAAGCCCAAAGAAAAGTAGTGTTACCTTCAAGGCGACCCACCAGTCAACCGACCTGGGATTGTGAAGGAGCCTAGAGTGAAAATGCAAGAAGCGGTCTCGTGGAGTGTAGGCCCAAAATCTTTGGTACAGATGATGCTCGGGGCTTGGGCTACAGGTAACCCAAGCACAATGACTGGAAAGATTGGGAAGTCAATGCATTTAGCAAATGTGCACGGTGTCCAGGGTTCCAGTTCCGGTTCCACATCACTTGTGAGGGCTGCGGGTCCCAGGTTTGCTGGGGACTCAGTTCAGCCTTAGAGAAGTCTGGAAATCCTCTTCCTGGGCTGCAGGTACTTCGGGGTCCGTGAGAGCTTCAAAGATGCAGACCAGCAAATGCTTCATTGGTGCCTTTTGGAATAGGGGAGTCACTCTTGGACCCCAAAGGAGAATATTCCGTCCTCTAATCGTTAGTAGAGCGTCAAAGTTCCAGGATTGTGTCTCAGAGTTTTGTCCAGGTGTAATCTAAAGTCTTGTTGCCAGGGATCCCATACTTATACTAAGAAAAGGGGTTGGACATACTCTGGGGACTCTCCTACGGGAGGGTTTGGAAAGAGGGGTGGTTACACCCATTTCCTTTGTCTGGTTTCATGCCAGAGCAGGGGCCGGGGTATCCCTGCTACCGGTTTGAACTGGACTATGCACAGGGACACTAAATGTGCCCCCAGTGCAGACTTTCTGGCACTCTCAGAGTTCCTCCAACCCACCAATGTTAGATACATTTAGGTACATCTAGTTAGGGAGACATTGTAGGAGTACACACTTTCTTATCATGTGTTTTATGTAGTTATATATATTCATGATTACTGAAAAATGGTAGAACTGTACAATCCCTTTAGGTTGGTATTACTGCTAACCATATATCTCTGCTACTGTCTGATGGTTGTTACAGTGCATCTAGTTTACATGAGAATAACAACTGTTCAATAAATTATTATTGAAACTCCCAAACTGTTCATTCTGTGTATTTCTGAGACAAACTAAGTGAGAAAGAGTGACTGAGCAGAAAGTAGTACATTGTTTCCACGATCCTGGGGATCAGGGATGTCATGTTCTGAGGTTGCCAGAAACTATTCTCTTCCTGACAAGAGGAGATTCTAGTGGCACTGTGAGCTAGCTTATGCAAAACAGGTTAAAGTATCCGGTGGGGGTAATCGGACCCAGTCGGCCACCAAACCCACAGGTTATGTTATCTGAACACACAGATCCTGTATAGGATATTTAGGAACTACATGACATGGCGACACCAACTTTGCTTGGGTACTTATTTAACTTTAGAATCTGAGTAGTTCAGTCGTGCTATTCCCAGAGATCGCTACTCACAAACACCAGAGACGTCTGACGTGGGTGGGCACAAACTCCGCCACAGCTGAGTAGGCAAAAAATCCTATTTATTAGCTGTTGGTTAATCAAGCTTGAAGGACACGGTGTTCCTAAATTGTGCATAAGCACCTTATCTTAGTTCCCTTGGAAAAATTCTTCTTTTCAAAATGACTGAGATAGGAGGTAACATAAGAAAAAATCTGCACCTCTCAGGGGAAGAAGATACAGACGGAAAACCAATGCCTGAAAAAATTCAGACATACAGTCACCCTGAAATGGTTAGAAAATGGTTTGTCAGCCAGGGGTGGCTTAGTAGTTTTCGTGATTGAGGCACACAAGTCAAACAAAACAGAGGTATTTTATTCATGGGTTACATTCCAAGCAGCAGATGCGAGAACACAGATATTTTACTCTTACACAGAAGGAGATGCTCCAGTGGAATATTGTCCCTTTGAGGACATAGAGATTCCACTCACGTACCAGGAAAACTTATACTGGTTTAAAGGTGCCCAGCCCCACATAAGAGGAAGAGTAAGATTAGGCACACTCGGAGGAGAAGGGGCAACATGGCGGATATTGGCAGCCTACACACCACATCCTAACATTGACACAATGCAACCGGGAGACTTACTCATACAAAACGAAGATTTAATTAAAATCTATAGAAACATGACATAATTCGTCATGAGGGCTTTCACAGTCCAACCAGTAGTTGCAACCAGCTACAGTTTCAACAAATGAAACTCAATCTCAGGGTACAGCAACTAATATCACATTGCAAACATTACATGCAGTGATGGGCAAAATGCCCACAAAACGCCGACTAATGCCTTTCTGGGTAGCTCAGAAAAAAACACAGCTATAGAATACTACCACGTATGAAAAACAGAATGCTAACAATCTGCATGCCCATGGGGATAACACTCCAAGTAGAAGTTTGTAAAAGTTTGTGTACAGTCTTTGCTGCCATACATACCAAGACTCATTGTATTCCTTCATTAGTGGTGATACCAGATGTATTGAGACAACTACAAAATGAGTACCGAGCAGAGCCTGTTCCGAACTTAGGGTTGAAGTTACTATGCAACTATTCCCGATGTCAGCCATCATTTTAGCTTATATGAAAAGGGAACTAAACTCAGCAACACAGGGTTAATTAATTTTCAGAGAAAAATAAGGCGCTCTGCCTGAAGTGTCCGCAAACAGTGGGTAATACAACAAAAAATTCTTTCTGTGGTGCAACTGGCGAGCGGGAAAACCCTCAGACAGCTCAATAGTGTGTTTATCAAAAAACACACGAGTAACTAATAAAAAAATTGCCCATGCACACACTCACAATGGTCATTTACATTAGTAACAGTACACAGCAAAAGCACGATTATTAAAACAAAGACAACAGGCATTAATCAGATTTCTTGACACTAGGTATCCATGAGTTTCAAGGTTTTAATCGTTCCAAAACCAGCCAACACGTGTTTCGCCGCATAAAGAACAAAGTGTCCGCGACTCCTCAGGGCTGGGAAAGATACAAACATATACAATACTAAAATATATGACATACGATATATCAGTGTATAGCAATTACATTGCATCCATTCAAAATCATTAGTGCTACACAGGATGCATATTTGTCACCCAGTGAAGCCGACACGTCTCTATATGGTGCACGCGCTATTGTGGTAAAAAAAAACGTCCCAGAATGGTATCTGGTCCTGCATGCATCAATATCATCGTTGGAAAACATCACTCTGGCATTGTGTGAAAACCATTGCTGCATCTATATACTAAGCTTCATAATGTGTACGCCGAGTGAAACGGGGCGAGAATAAAGATCATCTCCGTGATTAGTGTCCTTACTCACATGTGCTCCCATGTGCAGACAAACAAACAAAACAAATATAACAAGCCATATCTTGCCTGTACAGCATAAACCAATTGTAGGATTATAGAAAGATACACAAAAACAAACGGTGACAAGGAAGAAAACCTTTCAGTATATTGAGCATTACTCGCACAGAGGTGCTCAGTCACAGTACGGTCAAAATCTGTAAAGATTAACAAAAAGAATACGCTCATCGCTCGCCCGGTGATACTTCCGACCCGGCGGGGCCTGTGACCTTTCTTTGCCAATTAATAACCTTTAAAATCGTTGCCGTAATCACTATAGAAAAAGAGGGGGAGGGGGAAAGCGAATCAGACATATTGAGGGCAAATGATTCCCCCATTTCTGGACCTAGTCGTCTACCCACAAAGATCCTTATAGATAAAAACAACTCCTACCTAGTGTGTGTACAGCATCCAAGCCTTCTCCTGAATCAGAAACTAAGTAGATTAGTGGTTTCGACACTGCCCAAGGTAAGTAGTGTTCTAAAAAAGAGAGGGGGAATATAAAAGGTCTAATCAGGTCAAAGGTGGAGTGAAAAGACGTTTCTGGGTTGAACACAATGACACAGTTGATAACAAGAATCTGTTAATGTATTCTGACCCCATGGAAAAATAAGGTATCACAAG
Source organism: Lissotriton vulgaris (assembly GCF_964263255.1). Taxonomy (NCBI): domain Eukaryota; kingdom Metazoa; phylum Chordata; class Amphibia; order Caudata; family Salamandridae; genus Lissotriton; species Lissotriton vulgaris. Next base: position 51,012,961 of record NC_141699.1, read on the forward strand.
CGTGATCGGAATTTACCTTGCACCACGTAAAAACCTGTCCGTAAAGCCCGGGAAACTCCTCGTACAGTCTGGAGCGGATAACCCTCAGTCAGTTCCCAATTCTGTTAAAATACAATAACGGTCTGTTGTAGAAGTCTATAAATAACAATTAGTTGTTCAGCTTCTCTCTATGCCCCAAAGTAGTGTGGTAAAAGCAACTTACATATGTTCAAGATGCCGAGTGAGCCACGTCCTGTCTCCCGGATCACCGTGTTCAGTGTATCGGACATGCGATCTGAAGGCGGACACCAGGAATTATCCTGAGTGCCGAATCTCCACGCCACCAACTCAAAAACTAGAGCGCTAACTACAAGAGCGCTCGTGGCCAAATCGGTGGTATAGTCCCGTCCCATTCAATATTAGTGCCTGCTCCTCTAATCGTCCCGATCCGTTCCCGATCGGAAAATTGACCCATAGTCTGGAAAAACGTCACAACCTCCACCACATGCAGTCCCAGTTCTCCCCCATCTGTGACACAATTACACACACAAAATACTAAGTAGTCCCTAATTTTGCACTACTCCATATATTATTATGTGTGCATTCTAAAATCGTTAACTCGCTTCTCATGAAATACATTTGTTAATTATAAACAATTAAACATGCTACAATTATTTTCTGTTCACAGTCCATATTTCACAGGTCATGTTCTTACTTATGTTCAAATTACTGCAGTCCTTGTAAATTGCAATTGCATCATTCAGTAATATAAGCAGGAATCTGCAGATTCCATATGGATTACCAATATTCATGTATATTACGTGAACATACTTAACACAAAACATATTGACACAACACTCTATGGATCACACATGTCCTCCAGTCACATTGTTACTCGGAGGCACCACAATATTAGATACATTGAACAATTCATCCTGAAATTCATCGTAAAAGAAGGTGGACACGTTCGAGTCTTGAGACCCTCAATCCCCAAGAAAGTATTGTAATTCCTGGTCGTAATTTAGACCCCGACCCACAGTATGCAGACGTAAAATCCACCTGGCTTCCCTGCATTGCAGGTTCAATTCCCTATTGCCTCCCCTCACACTGTTTGCCACTGATTCTATCCCAAAGAAACGTACATGCTTGTCATCACCTTGTGCGTGACTTGTTGCCACATGTATTGCCACGGGATACTTCGAGTCCTGTTTTTTAATGGCTCTGATATGCTCATCCATCCGCTCCTTCAAAGCACTTATGGTATTGCCCACGTGATACTTTCTACATGAGCATTCGATTATGTAAACTACAAATCTGGTAGTACAATTCACATTCTGTCTGATATCATAAGTCTCACCATTGATGCCCAAAAAGGTCTTTGTCCCATGTTTCGCCCATCTGCACATCGAGCAGAACCCACATTTTAAAAAAAAATGTACGGTGTTGGGTAATCCAAGTACTTGCCTTGGTGCCCCCAGGAATAGTTGGGCTCAATCTGTTCCTCAGTGTCCTACCTTTTCTGTAGATGATCTGAGGTGAGTCTGGAATGAGATAATTTTGTATAGTTAATTAAAACCAATACAATCGTTGCAATTAAAACAATTTCTTAAAATATGGTGAGAATAGTCTGTGTAATTGTCCTTATCAAAGTTCATGCCGTGAGGGACCGAGAATAATTGTCTAGCAGAGTTCTCTGAGCCCGGCCGGGCTAGGCGTTTGTAGCCCAAAATCCGTCCGTAAGTTGCCAAAACCCGTGCTTGCTGCGAGTTGTAGATTTGGTAGTCTTTGCTCTATCGTGGTCAGAAACTTGACGTATCTACATTTCAGTTTTGTATTCGCAGGGTTCAATCATGCAAGCACAGCCTGCCCGCACGTGCTGGTCCCTATCTGCTTGCGCTGGTCCCTTAGTAGCTGTCGGCGGACTTGTCGAAGCTCTTCGCAGAGACAGGTCATGTGGAGTATGTCTCCAGTTACTAGGTTGCAGAGCAGGCAGGCTTCATGGCCATTGCTCCTGAGCCATGGTGGTTGATGCTCTCTGCTGGGCAGGATCCCTAATCTGTATTTCAGAAACTTCAGTTTGATGGTTTTGGGATAGCCCTGGCTGAAGTAAAGTTGTGGTGTCAGGGATTTATACGTGTTTAATGTCATCCACGCATGGTTTCTTTTAGCAAAAGCGGCCTTGTCCTCTATTAGGGAAAGAGTTTTTACGTTTTTCCAAACCGCTTTTTTAAACGGGTTGTGCCCCAGTTGCATGTCCCAAAGTGTGGAAGCCTTGACAGCCCCCAATACTGCCTTCAAGAAGGAGCGTGCCTGAGATACATCCCTGCTTTGTATGTCTTGCCACAACATCGTGTTTAAGGTGTCATTGGAAGCAGAGCGGAGTTTGTGACAGCAGATAATGTAGGCTCCTTGTCAAACTCCAGCCTTATTTGGGCAGGCGAGGTGTAGGACGGAAGTGAGAACAGAGTTCTATATGCCTTTACCTGGATGTTATCTAAGTTCCTAGAGACTCTTCCTAGTAATGCCTCGCTGCCGTAAGAAATTGAGGGGAGCAATTTAGCCTGGACGACTTTTAGATATGGTGTCAAGGTTGGCCCCAATAGTTGGTTTGCTAGATTTTTCAATGTGATGGCGATCAAGGCCCCTCTTCTTTTAGTTTCCTCCATCTGCCGAATGAATGAGCCGGCGGTGTCGAAGATAAGTCCCAAGTATTTGTATTCGCGTGAAGACTCTATTTTTTGGCCACCCAGAGTCCAGGACTTCTGGTGTTTGTTCCTGGTGTTGATCGACATGGTACGCGTTTTACTTAGATTGATTTTTAAATTATTTTCCATTGAGTCTGGAATAAAGTCCCGGATCACTTGATCCGTTCTCAAGATGCTCCAGTGTTTAGTGAGGCTTTTGCGAACAACGTGATGTAGTGAATTAAAGTCCGTGACAAGGCGGACACATATGTCTGAGGGTGTAACCGACCTGTCCGATCTTAGTGTGTCGGTCCGTTTGATTTTTTTCAAACTTTTTTGTGCTTTAGAAAGTGTGGTATTCGGATAGCCTGTCCTTGAAAATCTCTCCCTCATGTTTCCCATACATTCATTAAATTCTGCGTCCTCACTACAATTGCGTCTAGCCCTCAGGAACTCTCCATAAGATATGGAGCGTATCTGATGCAGTGGGTGAGAGCTAGAGGCATGAAGAACCGCGTTACAGGCCGTGGTCTTCCTGAAGAGTTTACTTTGTAGAGTGTTATTCACAACATACAGTTCTACGTCTAAAAGATCAATTCGTGTGGGACTATGTTCCATGGTGAAGTTTATTTCCCAATTATTGGTGTTCAAATGTTTGAAAAAATCCTGTAGTAATTCTTGTGTCCCTGACCATAATAGGGTGCAGACGTCAATATATGGACCCCAAAAAATCATGGAGTCAATATATTGAACCCCATTTGGTTCCCAAATGAGGTCAGCCTCTAATGCACCCATGAACAGGTTGGCAAAGTATGGTGAAATTTTGACCCCATTGCCACCCCCCTCTTTTGTCGATACCTATTCCGATCAAACATAAAGAAATTGTTCTCCAGGATTAGCTCCATCATGGATGTGAGCATCATAGTATGTTGCCACATTGAGGCCGGTCTGTTGTAGAGAAGTTTGTTAACAGCCTGTATACCTAGCGTGGGATTAATACTGGTATATAGGGATATTACATCCAGTGCGGCTAAAATTGTACCTGGTTGCCAGTTTAGGTCCGCCAAAGTGCAAATAGTTATTCTATTCTATTCAAAGGTTTTGGTAAAGCGCAAACAGCTGCCCCAGCGAAGAGGCGTCCCGGCGCTAAGTGGAACCACAGACCCTCACTTGAGCTAAGAAGCGAGGGAAAAAGGTGGACTAAACAGAGGGAAATAGGTGAGTCTTAATAGCCTTTCGGAACATGGGAAGGCTGTCTAGGGAGCGGATATTAAGAGGTAGAGCATTCCAAAGCTTGGCTCCCAAAACCCTAAAGGAGCGTCCACCCATGCGGCATAGCTTAGTGCGGGGAACGTTCAGTAGGAACTTGCTTGAGGATCGCAGATCGCGTCGAGGAACATAAGGAGGGAGGAGAGATTGCAGAAGGGTAGGGCTTTCCAGTTTGAGGATTTTGAAGGTCATGATAAGGGCTTTGAAGTGGATTCTGGAGTTGACGGGTAGCCAGTGCGGGTTTGCGAATAGTGGCTCTAACCAAGCATCTGCGGGGAAGGCCAACTAATGCTCTTGCCGCAGCGTTTTGCACGCGTTGCAGTCGTGCTATTTCTCCTTTGTTGGCGCCTAGGAGGAGAACATTAGCGTAGTCTAAGCGAGAGAGGATTGTCGCTTGGAAGTTAAGTTGGCGGACTTTAGCATCGAAAAAACCAAGAATAGGGCTGAGACTTCTCAGCAAACCAATACAGGTGGCAGCCACTTTCTTGGTGTGAGTCTGAAAGCTAAGTGTTGCATCCATCCAGACTCCCAGATTTTTTACTAGGGACTTGGAGGGAGGAATGGGGCCCAAGGATGAAGGCCACCAGTGCTCATTCCAGTGGCTGGTGTTTTTACCAAGGAGCAGCACTTCCGTTTTTCCCGCGTTGAGCTGTAACACCAGCGTCAGGCCCCACTCTTTGGCCACTCCTGCAAGTGGCTGCACGTAAAGGTTGAAGAGGGAGGGGCTCAAAGCCGATCCCTGAGGGACTCCCTGTGCAATGGGATGAGGTTTGGATAAAAATGGGGGGGCTGACATCCGGAAGGATCTGTCCTTTAGGAAGGAGCAGAGCCATGTCAGAGCAGGGCCGGAAACTCCAACCGTCTCCAGACGATTAAGAAGGATGTCGTGGGATACCGTGTCAAAGGCTGCGCAGAGATCAAGGAGAATCAGCGCAGCACTTTGACCGGAATCTAAGATCGTCCGGAGCTATTCGGAATTAGCCAGGAGGGCAGACTCTGTGCTGTGGCCCGGTCGGAACCCATTCTGGGATGGGTCCAGGATGTTATTCTGGTCCATATGTTGGGACAGGACACTATTTACATGGGCTTCTGCAAGTTTGGACAACCATGGGAGCAGGGGTATGGGTCGGAAATTTTCCAGTTTATATGGATCTAAACTGGGTTTTTTGATAATGGGTGAAACCCACGCTTGTTTCCAGGCTGTCGGGACACTAGCTGAGGAGAAGAAAAGATTGAGTATGGCAGCTATGGAAGGCAAGAAGAAGTTGAGTGAGTCTACAAAATGAGTAGGGCTCATAGGATCTGCAGGGGAGCCTGATTTTACTTTCCTGCACAGTTTAGTAAGGTCGTCAAGGGAGATGTCAGGGATGTGAGTCAGGAGGTTGCAAGTTGGGGTGATATTGGTGAGGTTGATAGGATTGGGGGAGAGCTGAGAAAATGATTTGTAAATATTTTGAACTTTCTCTATAAAGTATATGGCGAGGTCCTCACATTGTTGGGCAGACGAAATGCTGGGGGGGGAGATCTGCTGCTCTGAAGTTCTTGAACTAGTTTGAAAACTATTTTGGCAGGGTTAGGGCTCGAGTTGATTTTGTCTGCGTAGAAAGCTGCTCGTGCAGTGCGGCTAGCTTTGTGGTACTGTTTTTGTTTGGATATATAGTTGATTTTGTCCCCATTATTGTACTCCCTTCTCCAGAGACGCTCGGCTTTTTTACAGTCCTTGCGCATGGATTTAAGGGTATCATTGTACCATGGATTGGAGGGTGCGGTGCGCCCTTTAGTCCATTTAGCTGGAATGAGGGTGTCTAGTCCTCCAGAAATCCAATCGTTGAACGCGCCATAGGTCATATTAATATCCTGGTTGGCCTCCCGATGGAATTCACCAAGGGTGACATGAAGATCACTGGTGGATAGTTTGTGCCATGGTCCTTTAAAGCGGCGTGTTGGTTCAGTTATTTTGCAGAAAGAACTACAAAGGACTCACGTGATACATACACTAAGTCATTAACGTGATGGCGTTCACATTGCGGGGAATTCATTGGCTGATGAAGCCGGGAAGGCAGCTGTGCAAACGGCTTCCGTAGCTGCTATCACCCGGTCAAAAACAAAAATAGACAGCGATATAATGCAAGCTGTCAGTGCTTCAGTAAAAGATGATAAAAAACACTCCCAAAAGGTTTTCCAGTAAAATATTCATACATAACAGATGCAAATAATGTTCTATTTGCTCGAATTCCTGGAGTGGGGGATAGGGCAATTCCAAACATGGAACACAGATTAGGACTTATTTTAGCGGCACACGAAGGGCTAGCTTCTGCACATGCTGGTATTTCCGCCACAACAGCATTATTAAAACAGAGATATTGGTGGCCACGCATGAGAAAACAAATTAAGATCTATGTCCTAGAATGTGAAATATGCCAAAGAATGAAAGTATCAACGGTAAAACGACCAGCGCAGACGCCCCATCTAATCTCAGATAAACCATTAGCATGTGTATACCTGGACCACTGTGGTCCCCTACAAAGAAATGGCAACTATAAATATATCATGCTCGCAGTGGATTCCTGCACGAGATTCATTTGGATGTGGCCCCAGCGCTCGGCTGATGCCAGAACTGTTATAAAAAATTTGGGAGTCTTTATCGGCACATACGCAAATGGCATGCTACATTCTGACCGGGGTCCTGCGTTTAGCTCTCGAGCTTACAAAGAGGCCATGACCAGCATGGGCATTGCATTGCGGTACTCTTCTCCCTTCCATTCTGAGGGAAATGTGGTAGTGGAAAGAAAAAACCATGACATAAAGCAATCTATAACGGCGAGGGTATTAGGTTCGGGTGATGGGTGGGTCAAACATCTAATAAGTGTCCAACGTAGTCTTAATAACATGCCAAGAAATTCTCTAGGAGGTATCAGTCCATACATACTTTTCTTTGGTACTAGAATGATTATCCAGGATCTGGATCGTCAGACTTCAGTGGTAAAAGAAAACACTTTTGATATCAAAGATCGTTTGGCTGTTTTACAGGACTTGAATGAAACAAGAAAGAGTCTAAGTAACATAAAGAATAAGCTAAAAACCACTGAAGAACCACCTGACCCAGCAAGACCTGTCTGGAATTCAAAGATTGGGGATCTGGTCAGAAAAAAGATCGCGGTGAAGAAGGAATTTGGTCCTTCTTACTGAAAAGCAGTACCTGTCTTAGCTGTCAGCGGAACAAGATCAGTAGTACTACTGCCACTTGCTAGTAAAAAGGAAAACAGAATTGTTTCCATCGATCTGGTGAAACCACAAACATGTGGCTGATCATATATAGCAGGCGCAGTGGACTACCAAGAAATAGCAGAAGACCAAACTTTGCTACAATCCAAGAGGTTCAAACTGAAAGACTAATCACATTCGATAAACCTGCAGTAAATAAAAGGGGACTCTGCAACAAAGCCACTGAACTTGTGCCTCTTGAAACCCAAATTGCAACAATTCGTAATGATACACCAATCTACAATGATGTAGTATCAGAATGTACAAATGTAACAAAAGAAAATGCAAAGATCAATGGAAATCCGGAAGCAATCCCACCAATTGACAGAACTGCATCTGACTATTTTATCAACTTTGATGACTTTTCCGATGATCCAATTGAACAGGGAGACAAGCCAGCAACAAAAACGTTCAAAGAAAAAATGACCGAGCTTTTTCACCAACTAAAAGAAACATATCTGGTTTCACCATGGATTGAATTTTGGACTGTGTTAGGTGTACTTCTCCTCCTGCTTTGGCTCATCATGGTTTTATGTTTGGGTAGATTCATTGATGGAAAATATAGTACAATGGAAACAGCAAGTCAGAACATCAACTTGGTCCTAAAGTCTCACAGATCCTCTCACATCGAGAAAAGAGAACTATCATCAGTAAACATCCCAGCGAACCCAATACCTGGGGGTATTGCATGGGACAGAACTGACTATGATATTTATGGCCCGATTGAGCTCTTAAAGTATCATCACCAGTTTAAGGTTTCCTTAAGTGACTTTGTGATACCAAGTTCTTTTTCTGATGATTGGGACTTTGAAAATATTAATGATATGATGTCAGATTTAGTAATGTCAGCTAAATTTACAGAACATGATTACTTACAGGGTTCATCAAATTATGTAGAATTATACTGTTACAATCACTATGGTCATCACTATTTGCATAAATCTGCACAACCTAGAAATGTTTTAATCAATGGGAACATTGTCCAACTACACCAAAAGGAAGTTCGAAGACATTTTTTGAGAAATTTCCATACTTCTCAGGGTTTAACAACAGTGATCCAGAAACGTTTTATTTTAAAATGTTAAATAAGACAGGGATGAAAACAATGTTGACAAATACTAAACTGATTTATTCTGAAAAATATTATGACAAAATGTCAACATTTGGTTTTGAATTTTGGAAAAACAACATTGAAACAAAAACCATCTGGGGAACAAAAGACTGGCAGGTACATGGTCTAGAATCATTATTTAGAGCCTGCATGATCCCAGAACAAATAATTTTCCTGAATGATAACATTCAACAAACTACTTGTCTTGGTTTAGCTAAGATAAAAGACTTAAATAAACCGTCTATTCCGAAGCCCATACCTGATAGTAATAATAGTACTACGGATGTGGAAATAGACGTATCCCATATTTTTCACCAAAACAGAACAAATCCTGATTGGAAAAAATGGTTGATCTGGCCAACAGACAAACAACTGTCAAGATAGATTCCTGAACAAAAGACAGGGGTTCAAAATGACCAGACCAGACCCAAGATATTCCCAGAGACAACATCCAGGGATAGTTACAACATACAGAGTAGGCAAATTATGCCTTGAATGGCTATAGAAATCCACACTGGCTGAAATTAAGCAACACTTGACTTTACTTAAAGATGGTGCTGACTTGCGAGATTTCATAATGGGACCTCGCAAACAGCGTCAACATTTTTTCATAGCGGCCGGTATATACGCTAAATACAACGAAGCTAAAACGAAGTAATGCAAATTGAAACAGCAGAAAAAATACGAGAAATTTATCGTATAAATTTGGAAAAATCACTTTCTGTTGTGGACAATGGGTTAACGACTCTGTCTTCCACAATATATTCACTGGACAGTATTGTATCATCTGCCTTTGATATAATAGAGCAAGACTTGCTAATGTTACAGCATGGTCAGTCCCAATTACGTTCTATTGTACAGCTTGGCTGGACGTTGCAAAACCTACATTCAGGCTACGTGCCATGGCATCTAATCAACATAACGTCATTATTTTCTATATTTAACCTTACTGATAAACAAATCAGTTTGGCACAAAAAGGAGCAGATTATACGATTCTGAGCATTGAAAAATTGAGAGATTACCATTGACAATGTCAGAGAGACCTGTCATTGAATGGATAATACACGGAACAATTACAATTCCGATAACAACTTTCCCGTTTAAATATTGCCAAGAATATATACCAGCAGGCCAGTATGAAAGGTTGGGTAAAGGATACATCAAATCAACCTGGGATTTACCTTACACACACAAATGTTATAGTGAAGGGAAAAAGAAGGTATTCCTTAGTGGCCTTAATTGTAAAATATCACTAAGCGGTACACTTCTGTGTCAAGGTATTAACTTGCATGGAGCCTGTGAAGGGTCTTCAAATAACCTTTCATTTCACCTACAAGGCACTCCTGCAACACAGATAGAACCATTCTTCAGATAACTCTTCAACGGTAGCTACGTTGTAATAACTGACCACAGCTGTTGTGGAATGGTGCCAGGAGAATGATATCTCGTAACTGTTACTTCCAGGGTCGTTTGCTGTATGGAAGTATTGTATCCAAACAGCAACCCAGACATGGAGGCGGCAATATGGCCTTATGTGAATATCTCTTCTATTCGAATTGATACTTTAAGCAGAATGAAGTCTATTCTTTTACAGACAACTGTGCCGCTGACCTTGTGCAAAGAAATGTATGATCTGCAAGTTGCAAGGACAACATCAGAGATACATACCCTTTTATTGACAAATTCCCCTGTGCATTTCGCAGAAATGTTAAGTCAAATTTTAAACATGTCTGATACCAGTGGCATCGCACATGTATTTAAGACAATTTTTCGAGACTGTTAAAACCATTTGAAACAGTTCTGGGCATCTTCCCGAATTTTGTCCATTCTGTCTTTGGCGGCCTACCTTTAATTTTGGGAATTGTAGCAGGGATTTTATTTTTGTTACTTCTGCTCCGATATGGCAAGCCAATCCACAGACAAGACTCCAGCAACGATGGAAGAAACGATGCTAGCAATACGATACTGAGACCGTATCACTAAGGTCCTCGGATTGGCTAAGAGATCTTAGTACAACTTGGTTTCTTTCATTCAGACCAATCTGGCAGGATTGCATCTTACCTGTGCTTCGATGTCTGCTATTCAGAGAAGAATGCGTGTTGGACCTTTGTCTTACACTACCATCAGCAGTACCAATGGATATCAATACTTTGATTTGTTGTCCTCCGCGGCTACCTATCCTGATGACGGCATTCGTTGAGACTTCACCACCATGAGTAGGTGGCGGTGAAGTACGAGAGGAAAGCAGCACCAAACAGGTACAACCTTCTGTGAGCATTGCTGATCCAAACATCGATGATAGCAATCACGCACAGAACTGCACAGTTTCAGTATTTTCAAACTTGGTCGAACTCTCACCTGAGGTTGTAGACCAATTTTTTGCAAGCCTGTCTGATATGATGTTCTCCCCTGACAAAAAAGAATAACTTTTTAAAACAACAAGCACACCGCGTTCCCTGAACTCTGAATTTGGCCTTCAGTTCTGTTAAACAAAGCAACTGAAAACATTTGGAATTTTTTTCTCCCCTGAAAGCAAAATTATTTTTCTTTTCAAATCTAAATATTTACCATTTTTCCGGCAAATGGTACTTTGCTTAAAGTAGAACTATTCTTAGAGAACAGAGCTTCTATTTTTAGAGACATTAGAGACAATTTTTTACCTCAGCCTCTAACACATGTACATTATCGTATAAATAACATGTGATGAAATGGTCTCGACCTTCTCTTCTGTATACAGAGTTATTTCGTGTGTAATTTTTTATATGCTTTTAACTGAATGATAACCCTGCTTGAAAAATGTACAGTACTAATACTCATTTTACGTGTATTAACCATACACAATTTCAAATGAAATTATGTATTTTGGGGTGGGTTGGAAAACACACATGCTTCGTATTTTTAATATTGCTTATTTTTAGTAATGATGGACAAAAATACATGGAGTGTGTGTTGTATTTCTATCTAGGACCCTAATTCGATATTCCCGATTCATGTCCTTATGTGGTTATAATAAATAGTATCCTTATAAAGGCATAAGAATCATATCCATATTTAGTAATAGCCCATGCAGTCCAGCACGACAAGGCTACTCCCATAGACTCCTAGAAAGCACAACGCGTTCTTTAAACAAACCAAGCCTCCAGCAGCCCGGGAATGCCCCCTGCTTTTGTTTTGATTTGCACAAGAACTCCTGGAGTCCATAAAGAACTGTTAGTTCTTAGTGACGTCTTATGTCCAACCTTACGTCAAACCCGGCACCTTTCAGGTATAAATATACCAACGTTGCCTTAAGCAAACACAGTTTGGTGGGGAGCAGAGCGACGTTCTACTTGTCCAAGAGCCCAGCTGTTGCCAGAGCCAAAGGAAGCCGCCCCTCCCTTTTTTGACCCGCTGGAGAAGCTGCCCTTTTCTCACGCCGAGAAATCCAGCTCCGGTGTTCCCATGTCACCCTCGCGGGTTGCTGGGAGATCGAGTCCTGAGAAACGAGATACAAGACCTCCTTCATTCTATAACCAATGTACGGAGCTGATTAAAACCTTAGAGAGAATTCTTGATGCCAATACTTGGCAAAAACCTAACTTAACTTAAAACTGCAACTCCCTTACTCCTTCCCACGTATTAGGCTTAGGTCAGGTACACCGGGGTAGGCGTATCTTAGAAGCACCAGTTGAATTTGTTAGTCAATGTTTTTATATATGTATATATTTTATACATTTTAAAGTATCATATGGCTACGAAACCATATCAATGCTTTTACAGTATTATTTCATAATACTACTTTTACTGTACGCACTTTACATTATAATAAGTATTGCAATTGTGGCAATTCATTTCTCTTGCATGAGAAACGAAGACTGCTCAATAAAATAACACCTTTTATTGAAAACGCCCGTCTCTCTATTTCTCTGCACTCTGGTGAAATTAAGCATACACGATTGACTGAGTGAAATAGCTGTCTATTGTTTTCACACCACTCTAGAGATACACTCTTTATTCTGAGGGAGCAAAGTTGTCATGTTTTAAGGACGGTTAACCCTTTCCTGAACATTCGAGAAAGTTTCTAGTGACCTCTGAGCTAGCTGGCAAAACTAATTAAGTCCAACATAGTCAGTAGAGACCTAGATGACCTCAGTCCTACGTCTACACTGCTGTTTATGTTATTCCAATACGCAGAGCCTATTTGGAATATGGGAACTACACTACAATATTATGGAACAATGCAATTGCAATTTACAAGGACTGCAGTAATTTGAACATTAGTAACAACATGACCTGTGAAATATGGACTGTGAACAGAAAATAATTGTAGCATGTTTAATTGTTTATAATTAACAAATGTATTTCATGAGAAGCGAGTTAACGATTTTAGAATGCACACATAATAATATATGGAGTAGTGCAAAATTAGGGACTACTTAGTATTTTGTGTGTGTAATTGTGTCACAGATGGGGGAGAACCGGGACTGTATGTGGTGGAGGTTGTGACGTTTTTCCAGACTATGGGTCAATTTTCCGATCGGGAACGGATCGGGACGATTAGAGGAGCAGGCACTAATATTGAATGGGACGGGACTATACCACCGATTTGGCCACGAGCGCTCTTGTAGTTAGCGCTCTAGTTTTTGAGTTGGTGGCGTGGAGATTCGGCACTCAGGATACTTCCTGGTGTCCGCCTTCAGATCGCATGTCCGATACACTGAACACGGTGATCCGGGAGACAGGACGTGGCTCACTCGGCATCTTGAAAATATGTAAGTTGCTTTTACCACACTACTTTGGGGCATAGAGAGAAGCTGAACAACTAATTGTCATTTATAGACTTCTACAACAGACCGTTATTGTATTTTAACAGAATTGGGAACTGACTGAGGGTTATCCGCTCCAGACTGTACGAGGAGTTTCCCGGGCTTTACGGACAGGTTTTTACGTGGTGCAAGGTAAATTCCGATCACGCTGGTGATAGCTTATTTTTCCATGGGGTCAGAATACATTAACAGATTCTTGTTATCAACTGGGTCATTGTGTTCAACCCAGAAACGTCTTTTCACTCCACCTTTGACCTGATTAGACCTTTTATATTCCCCCTCTCTTTTTTAGAACACTACTTACCTTGGGCAGTGTCGAAACCACTAATCTACTTAGTTTCTGATTCAGGAGAAGGCTTGGATGCTGTACACACACTAGGTAGGAGTTGTTTTTATCTATAAGGATCTTTGTGGGTAGACGACTAGGTCCAGAAATGGGGGAATCATTTGCCCTCAATATGTCTGATTCGCTTTCCCCCTCCCCCTCTTTTTCTATAGTGATTACGGCAACGATTTTAAAGGTTATTAATTGGCAAAGAAAGGTCACAGGCCCCGCCGGGTCGGAAGTATCACCGGGGGAGCGATGAGCGTATTCTTTTTGTTAATCTTTACAGATTTTGACCGTACTGTGACTGAGCACCTCTGTGCGAGTAATGCTCAATATACTGAAAGGTTTTCTTCCTTGTCACCGTTTGTTTTTGTGTATCTTTCTATAATCCTACAATTGGTTTATGCTGTACAGGCAAGATATGGCTTGTTATATTTGTTTTGTTTGTTTGTCTGCACATGGGAGCACATGTGAGTAAGGACACTAATCACGGAGATGATCTTTATTCTCGCCCCGTTTCACTCGGCGTACACATTATGAAGCTTAGTATATAGATGCAGCAATGGTTTTCACACAATGCCAGAGTGATGTTTTCCAACGATGATATTGATGCATGCAGGACCAGATACCATTCTGGGACGTTTTTTTTTACCACAATAGCGCGTGCACCATATAGAGACGTGTCGGCTTCACTGGGTGACAAATATGCATCCTGTGTAGCACTAATGATTTTTAATGCATGCAATGTAATTGCTATACACTGATATATCGTATGTCATATATTTTAGTATTGTATATGTTTGTATCTTTCCCAGCCCTGAGGAGTCGCAGACACTTTGTTCCTTACACAACGAAACATGTGTTGGCGGGTTTTGGAATGATTAAAACCTTGAAACTCATGGATACCTAGTGTCAAGAAATCTGATTAATGCCTGTTGTCTTTGTTTTAATAATCGTGCTTTTGCTGTGTACTGTTACTAATGTAAATGACCATTGTGAGTGTGTGCATAGGTAATTTTTGTATTAATATTAAAAGGGAAGCAGCATTGGTAGCTATCCACCAAAGCCTAAGGAAGTTCAGTCTTTTAGAACAAGAGCGTGAACTACCAAAAATATTTGAAACTGCGTATGCAGAATTAGGCAGAGACAGTTCGAGTTGGAAGGCTTTAAAACCACAACTATAGGGCAGTCCTGAAAAGGACAACTCAAAGCAGACATTACTAAAATGAAGTAGGATAATAAAAAAAAAACTTTTAAAGGAAACAAATCTCAATCCCGAGGTAGATCTCCTCCACAGGAGCCCTATGAATAGATGTATGATCTAAGGAATAGGGATAATATTAGGAAACCTGACAGGTATCAGTATACTGCTACACATTCCTCCGGTACCTTTCAGGGTTCATCGGAAAACTCATAGAAGGAAGGATGGTCAGAAATACAAGCAGAGCGTACAAAGTTCATAGACAAGCAGCATGCTCAAGATTACACTTCTAAGAAAGAAGAAAAGCCAAAGCAAAAGCCACAGTTCAAAAAGAAGAAAGTTGCAGGTCTAAAGATCAGACATGCCCAGAATTCTAAAGACTCAACTACTGATGGGGAATAGGTTCTGCGGATGCTAGACAGTGCCGCAGAAGTAACAATAGCTCGCCAGAACCTGATGAAATTTCTGGTGACAGCAGACTTTAATGATTATATCACGGTGGAAATACCTGATACTAGAGTAAGTGTCTCACATAAATTGTATGAAATAACGTTCCAAATGGAGGGGGACAAATGTAGAAAAGTGAGAGGTCATCTGAAATTCCGTGAGGGGCAAAGCAGACCTACAGCATCACTTGCTGCCACACTTGCTCCTGGGGCCCTGACGCTGTGTGTTTCCCCCGCCGCCATTGCTCGTGACACTGCACGGCCGCTGTGGGGGGAGACTACTGCTCCCAGCCTGCACAGCAACCAGCACCGCCCACTTCCGCCTCAGCGCGCCCGGAGGCGCTTAAACAGCAGCAGCTCCCTCGGTGGAGCTGGGACATCTGAAATTCCATGAGGGGCAAAGCAGACCTACCGCATCACATGCTGCCACACTTGCTCCTGGGGCCCTGACGCTGTGTGTTTCCCCCGCCACCATTGCTCGTGACACCGCACGGCCGCTGTGGGGGGAGACTACAGCTCCCAGTCTGCACAGCGACCAGCACTGCCCACTTCCGCCTCAGCGCGCCCGGAGGCGCTTAAACAGCGGCAGCTTCCTCCTCATCGCGGACATGCGCGGGCGGTGCCAAGCTAAGCTCGGGCAAAGGGCGGGCCATCTGTGGCCTTCCGGGACTGGCCAAGGCAAGGCTGGGCCACCCCCCTTGGCAGGTCATATCATATAGTCATTGGACCACCAGGTCAGTGATAAATCTGGAACTATATTTCTTGACCCTGTGGTAATTTGTGTCCCCTTGTTGACGGGAGTTACTCACTGTCCTATTTTCTCTGTGACTATATTTGAACTACATACAATATGGGGAAGAGTAAACCTGTAGTGTTAGGGCCAAACAACAAGCAGAAAACATCCACAACAACTACTACTACCCCATTACCAAGCCTAACTGCAATCAATAAAATGTTGCAGAAGACCATTGGGGTTGTGGTAACAGCCATAGAGAACACTGAAAGACGCCTATCGCTTCCCCCAAGTGTGCCTACGCTTATGCACCCAGATAACACATCTATGGTTCTGGCTTCTTCATTTGACTCTTTGCTTGCCACATCATACGCAGGGCTACCTGGAGTCGAGTCAGTCAGTCAGTCAGTCAGTCAAAAATTCTTTATTCGATAAAATTAATATCATAAAAGACATGGTACAATTATACAAAAAAGTTTCAATCTAATTAACGAGGTACAATACAATAAATTTTTTCCTTCATTATTAAAAGTACAATACATATTTAAAAAAATAAATTTCCGACATTAAATTTTTTTTAAATGTATACCTTTTAAAAACTATTAATACTACAGCCTTACTACACAAGTAGGATACATGTTTACTCAAGAGAAACTTTACTCAAAACAACTTTGGATCTGCGGTAGACTGGTGGTATTTTTCTTTATGCGAATGGCTGCCGTCAGAAAACTAGCCACACAGAACATAGTATAAGGGTTACCCAATTGCATTAGGTATATTACAGCGGGCCTCACCTAAATAAAGCCCGCCTTCTTCAGGAGTGGTAACAAATATTTCCGTCTACATGAATCATAATGAGTGCAAAACATAACAAAATGGAGTGTATCTTGTAATGAAAATCAATCAAAAGAGCAGGGATCCGCCTTGTCAGGTGCGCACCAGGTACGGAAAGCTCCTAAAGAGTAAGAGTCGAGTCTAACGAGAACTGCCCAATACAGGATATGATGCCATCAGACCATTCCGATACAGGAAGCAGGCTCTCATCTACTCCTACCATGTTGTACCAAATATGATTATGAGCCAAGACTCGCCCCCATTCATAGTAGATGATTTGGTAGAACTAGAGGGCACAGAAGCTTGCTCAAGTATCGATTTGGTAGACATGGAGAAGGAAAACATTGATAGTCCATTAGTACGAACTAGGGGGCAAAAAGCTAAGAGTAAACTGAAACACACTATTGACGAGTTACCAACAAACAAGCAAAGGTGGGCGTAAGCAACGGAGGGTGGTACATAATCCAGTAGGGCAGAGACGGGACAAGGGCGAGGGACAGCCCAATGATATAGATACCCAAACCTTAGAGGCAAGAACATAGATGGTGAACGAAGGTTCCTGGGGGAGAATGGAGACCCTGTTTTCTACCTCATTAGGGCCCATTACTTGAAAAATCTCAAATATTGAAAAGAGGCTGGGAGCTATAGATGAACAAGTAGCGAAATTTAGCACAGAGCTTAGTCTAACAAGAAAAATCAACCCAGGGACAATTACTGGAACTAAGGTTGGAGAACCGCAGCCTTAGGGCCCGGCGGTGCAGGGTACGCCTAAAATCCCCGGGATTCACCTGCCTTGTCTAAACAGAGACACAGACTCTTCGTCTGGTGAAGAAGATGGTATTTATTAGCTGCAGCTAGTACAGTGGTCTTCGAGGTCGTCAATACAACGAGGTTCAAAAGAGACTGCCACTTAACTCTATGGCGCACAGGTTTATATACGATACAATACAATGCAAAATGCAATCACACACGAGCATGAGCTATAGGCAAACGTTATGGAAAGGGGCGACCATTCGGTCCCCCCGAACGTATGGTGGAGTACCACGATCCCCCCGGGAAGCCATCTTGGGCGGGAGGCGTGTCTCGGCTGGTATGCCCGAAGCGGCGTAGCCGGGGCGCGCCTTTTTCCCGCCCGGGAGTGGGCTGGCCTAGACACCGACGCGGCCGGCCACGCCCTCGGAGGCAGGCAGGGGCGGGTTTACGCCCACCCTGAAGACGGATAAAAGGAGCGGAAGCCAAGAAAGCATCCTCTTGTTCCTGTGCTCTGAAGTTGCACCTCCCCGCTGCACGTGAGCTTGAGACGGAACGAAGAGCCAATTTTGAGCGTTGTAATCTTTCTTTTTGTCTTACAGATATCCCGCCTGAGAATGCCTAAGAAAGTCGGAAAGCGGGTCGGTACCGAGCAGATGCTCCGCATGCTCATGAAGGAGATAGCCGATCTGAAGAAAAAGGTGGAGGCTAAAGACGGGCCGGGAGGAACGAAACGGCCTTTACAGGGAGCGGTTCCCGGTGAAAAAAGCAAGAGGCCCAGAAGGGGAGCACTTGGGGGAGACACCCCGGTTCCCGATACCCCACGTGAGGAGCCAATCCCGGTGCCGAAAGAAGGGAATCCAATTCCTGTGGTGGTCACCCCCGTGAACAGGGAGGATATGCCCCCCGAGTTAGCGGCACAATTGGCAGCGTGGTTGGGAAAAGATAGCGAGGGCGCCACGGCTGACGACGCCCGGGCAGTAATGAGGCAGCTGCGGGAATCGAGGGAGACTGCGAAGGCAACATCTTCTGTTCCCTTACAGGTTCCGGCGGCTGGAAGTACAGCAGGCCCAAGTTCGGCGACAAGCACGGGGTCTACTTCAGGTAAGCGGCCATTGCCGATTGTGGGGGAGGGGTCTGTGCCTTCTCGAAAGGAAAAGATTGCACAGCATGTCCCGCTAGAAATTAAAGAGTTGATTTGGGCGGATAAGTATATAAATATGTTTTCATTGCTTACCGACCATTATGAGCATGTAAAGAGTCAAAAGGAGCTCATGCATCCGAGTGTTTGGCGCGCAAAAATGGCCGCCTTTAAGGTCGACGAGACCATTGGTACTTGGGGCAGAGCGTGGGGAATTTTTACATCCATCATGGGTGAGCGCAGGCCCGAGTTGCTGACCGAGTTACCCATTTATCAGTCACGTATTATGGAGTATTCTGTGGCATATGGGGGCAATCAGTGGTTCTGCTATGACAATCTGTTTAGAAAAGCTAAAGAACACAACCCATTGTTGTCTTGGGATTGTTATGACTCCGTGTCATGGCAAAAAATGGAGAGTACGGGAATGTTGAAAGTACCATTGGTAGGGAGTAATGGGGGGGAATCTTCCCGCCAAAACTCTGCGACACCCTTTCGGACGGGTGCAGGTAGCGAGTACCACTCGAAGCCGAGTGGCAGCACAGGTAAAAGGGGGATCTGTTGGAATTTTAACAGAGGGAAATGTACAAGGCCCCAGGGGTCATGCAAATTCAGACATGAGTGTGGGGGGTGTGGGCAGTCATCCCATCCTGAGTCCATGTGCAGAGCCAAAACGGGTGATAACGGGGGGTAAGGGAGGCGCCAAACAGGTCTAATACAGTCCGAGGGGCGCCTTTACCTACCCCGATTGATACCATGGCAATGATTCCTTGGCTCAGCGAATACCCGGATCATGCTTCCGCTGGGGTGTTACGAAACGGGTTTTCATATGGTTTCCGCATCCCGGCGGGGGATTTTCGGGGTGTACCGAACTGTAAGAACCAACTGTCGGTCTTGCAGCATACGGCGGTGGTGCAGGGAAAGATTGGGAAAGAGGTGACTCGAGGTCGTGTCGCCGGTCCCTTTGATTTGCCACCAGTTGCTAACTTTGTTTGTTCCCCTCTAGGGGTGGTCCCCAAGAAGGACCCGGGTGAGTTTCGGCTGATACATAACTTATCAGCCCCACGTGGTCTTTCCGTGAATGATGCGATAGACCCGGAAGTGTGTTCGGTGCGGTACGCATCTTTCGATGAGGCCGTTGCCATGTTAAATCGCCTGGGGCCCGGGACGCTGATGGCAAAATCGGACATCGAGTCAGCGTTCCGGTTGCTCCCGGTACATCCAGACGATCAGCGTCTCCTGGGTTTTCAATTTCAGGGTCGCTATTACATGGATAGATGTATGCCAATGGGATGCTCGATTTCATGTGCCTATTTCGAGAAATTCAGTTGTTTTCTGCAGTGGGTATTCACAAGGAAGACAGGTTTTCAACATGTTATGCACTATCTCGATGACTTTCTGTTTTTGGGGGCAGCCGGGGATCCTGAGTGTGGACAGGCTTTGCATGAATTTTGTGTTCTAATGAATCAATTTGGTGTGCCATTGGCGCCAGGTAAGACTGTGGGTCCCTCGACCTTGATCGAGTTTCTGGGGATCGAGCTCGACTCAGTGGAAGGTTGTTTTCGATTACCCATGGAAAAAGTGTTAAAATTCAGGTTATCCCTCGTGACATGTATTTGTTCAATGAAAGTAAACCTGCATCAATTGCAACAGGTGGTGGGTCAATTGAATTTTGCCTTAAGAGTGATACCAATGGCGCGCCCCTTTTCCCGCTCGATTGCGCAATCCATGGTCGGCTTGAAGGAAGGACATCACCGCACTAGACTCTCGGCAGAGGTTCGCCAGGACATGCGCATTTGGATCGCATTTCTGGCGGATTTCAATGGTCGAATTGTCTGGAACAAACCAGCGGTGTCTTCCGAGGAGTTGGGGCTTTGGACAGATTCGGCGGGGAGTATAGGTTTTGGCGCCATATTGGGTACACAATGGTCGGCACAAAAATGGCCGTCATGGTGGCAGGAATGCGGGTTGACGAGTAACATTGCTTTTCTCGAATTGTTCCCTATTCTGGTGGCGTTGAAAACATGGCCGGAAGGGTTTAGGGATCACTCTGTGGTATTCTGGTCTGATAACATGACCGTGGTTGAGTGTATCAACAGTCAGGCAGCACGATGCAAATTGATTCTGAGACTGCTCAAGGAAATTGTGTTGTTATGCATGCAACTGAATGTACTGTTTAGGGCGCGACACGTGCCGGGGGTGATGAACCAGGCGGCTGATGCGCTTTCTCGTTTCCGTATGCAGGCTTTCTGGGGTTTTCTGCCCACAGCGGACCCGGTGGCGGCACCCTTTCCCGAAGCTCTCTGGTCTCTCGGTGCCCCGAACTACAAAACCTCGTGGGAGAGAGTTTAGCACCCAGGACGAGGAAGGCATATGAAGGGGCGTTCCGTTCATATTGGGCCTTTTTGGGTGCTGCCGGGGGGGAGCTTTGGGGTCAGGAAGAGTTTGTGGTGAAATTCCTGCTCTCTTTACGTCAGGCAGGTAAATCAGTGGCTACGGCCCAGAGGCATCGGGCCGCCATTTCCTTTGTGGCAAAGGCTCATGGGATCCAGGACCCGACAGCGTCTTTCGTTGTGCAGAAAGCGCTACGTGGGTGGCAACGCCTTGAGGGTCGCAGAGTAGACGATAGGCACCCGATAGGTCTGGATAGATTGACCCTGTTGTTGTCCGTACTTCCGGCAACGTGTTCATCCCAGTACGAAGCAGTGTTGTTCCGAGCCGCATTTGCACTAGCATTCCATGGGGCTATGCGGGTGAGCGAATTAGTGGCAAAGAACAAGCGGGATACGATGGGGGGGCTGTGCCGAGAACACATTCAGGTCAGGGGGGAGACCATGACGGTCTCGTTTGTTAGGTCCAAATCCGATCAGGATGCAATCGGGGACTGTGTAATCATTCAGAGGGTCCCCGGGTCTTCCATGTGCCCTGTGGTGTGCGTAGAGGAATATTTAGCACAGAGGGTAGCAGCATGGGGGGGGACCTTGTTGAGGCACGCTGACGCCTCCCCACTGACGAGGTTTCAGTTCCGGAGGGTGCTTGCAATGTCTACTTCTGCCGCGGGCTTGAACCCCGGCGAGTTCGGGACCCATTCCTTTCGGATAGTGGCTGCTACTGAGGCTACAGCCAGGGGTCTGAGTGTGGAGCAAGTGAAGCGTGTGGGGCGTTGGTCCTCTAACTGTTACAAAAGGTATGTGCGGTTGCACATGTTGTGACGCTGTAATGTATACTCACGCTTCTTGTCTCTGTTTAATTTTCAGTTACGCAAGCTTACGAAGCAGGGCGGACTGTGCGGTCGACCCGACTCCTGGGGGACAGCGGTCAGAAATCACCGTCTGCGAATAAGGAGGTGTGGGTCGTGGGCCACTCATACGTGAGGCGTGCCGCGGACGTATTCAAAGCAGGTGATATGAGTCACGTGGCTGGGGAATACGGGTACAGGGTGTCCTTCTACGGAAAGGGCGGGCTCTGTATTGACCAGTTTCAATTCTTTTTTGAGGGTTTGTTAGAGCGGACGAGGTCACCGCCGTCTATAATCATAGTCCATCTTGGGGGTAACGATCTCGTGGCCACTGGTAGACGACTCCTTCTTGAGGCGATGCTTTCCACGGTAAGTTGGTTGGCAAGAAGAGTTCCAGGGTGCACAATTGCATGGTCCCATATGATCCCACGGAAAGTGTGGCGGGGGGCTATTTCGGTTACTGCTTTGAATCATTCAGTAAGGAAGATAAATAACAAAGTGAGTAGATTGTTTCGTTCAAATACACTGCATCCTGTTTCGCATGGTTGTATCAAAGGGGACAGTATGTATTTGGGGGACGGTGTTCATTTGTCCCGGGTGGGGAACGAGTTACTCATAGGAGACTTCTTAGCCTGGTTAAAGGGTTTTCAGCATGACCTTTAGGTAGGAGTGTTTTGTGGGGGGTCCGGATAGCCGGTCAACTATCCGGCCTGTGGCGGTAAGGTCATGATCGGTGAGCAGTAATTCGAAGATCCCTATGAGGGGGCTTCACCCATTACGGATGGGAGCGCGCGGGGGAGGTGGCCAATTGGCCCCTCAACGGGGAGGCGGTCCTGTCTAAGGAGAGGCCGCCGGAAGGAAAGGAAAGGTGGTCAAGGCCCCTTCCTGGATAGGAGGGGCTACGGCCCCTCCTGGGGAATTTCCCGGGGCCAGGACATCTGCGACGGCAGATGGGTAAGTTGTGTGGGGTGCGGGAGGGGGTTTACGCTACCTTTTAGACACCTCACACGAGTCCTCGAACGACCGTTAAATGGCGTCGAGTTTATTGGGGCCCCCGTCAAGTACAAAGGGAAATTGGTAGATGCACTTGAGGTACGCCTCTGTGCGGTCGCTCCTCTCACAAGTGAGGGGGGTATGTCTGGTTTAGGGATCTGACACCGGTTACGACCTTGCCGTTGGCCCTTAACGTTAGGATGTACAATTTCAAGTCAAATGTTTTGTAGGATGTTAGTTCGGCTAGGAGAACCTCTGTATTAGAGATCTGTTAAGGTTAGCCAAACATCGTAATGTGGAAATGAAATTGTACATAATATGAAACTGTTATTTTAATGTTTTATTTTTGTTTCATATTTTAATAAATACGGCCGGGAAGGGTGACTCCCTTCCCGCCTTCCAAAAGTTCAAGAACTGTTTCCGGTTTCCCAATTCTTGGGGATTGTGTTGAGAGGGGGTGGCGGGTATCTCAGCCATATGGAAAGGGGCGACCATTCGGTCCCCCCGAACGTATGGTGGAGTACCACGATCCCCCCGGGAAGCCATCTTGGGCGGGAGGCGTGTCTCGGCTGGTATGCCCGAAGCGGCGTAGCCGGGGCGCGCCTTTTTCCCGCCCTAGAGTGGGCTGGCCTAGACACCGACGCGGCCGGCCACGCCCTCGGAGGCAGGCGGGGGCGGGTTTACGCCCACCCTGAAGACGGATAAAAGGAGCGGAAGCCAAGAAAGCATCCTCTTGTTCCTGTGCTCTGAAGCTGCACCTCCCCGCTGCACGTGAGCTCGAGACGGAACGAAGAGCCAATTTTGACCCACCCACCAGCCCCTGAGGACAGCTAGTTGTTTTGAATAAAGTTTTGATCTGGTAACTCTGTTTCTTGCAGGTTGTGATGATCGTCGTGAAATTTTTGAATATGCAATAAAGAATGGTTATTTTCAGTATGTTTTTGCAAATAAAGTAATTTTGCACTAATGTTGATCAGTATTCATGCTTGTAATAAGTCATGTTCGTTTTTTAATCTTAGTAAATTAGGTAGAATTGTCGTATTTATTTTGGTCGGGCGGTAAGGTCATGATCGGTGAGCAGTAATTCGAAGATCCCTATGAGGGGGCGTCACCCATTACGGATGGGAGCGCGCGGGGGAGGTGGCCAATTGGCCCCTCAACGGGGAGGCGGTCCTGTCTAAGGAGAGGCCGCCGGAAGGAAAGGAAAGGTGGTCAAGGCCCCTTCCTGGATAGGAGGGGCTACGGCCCCTCCTGGGGAATTTCCCGGGGCCAGGACATCTGCGACGGCAGATGGGTAAGTTGTGTGGGGTGCGGGAGGGGGTTTACGCTACCTTTTAGACACCTCACACGAGTCCTCGAACGACCGTTAAATGGCGTCGAGTTTATTGGGGCCCCCGTCAAGTACAAAGGGAAATTGGTAGATGCACTTGAGGTACGCCTCTGTGCGGTCGCTCCTCTCACAAGTGAGGGGGGTATGTCTGGTTTAGGGATCTGACACCGGTTACGACCTTGCCGTTGGCCCTTAACGTTAGGATGTACAATTTCAAGTCAAATGTTTTGTAGGATGTTAGTTCGGCTAGGAGAACCTCTGTATTAGAGATCTGTTAAGGTTAGCCAAACATCGTAATGTGGAAATGAAATTGTACATAATATGAAACTGTTATTTTAATGTTTTATTTTTGTTTCATATTTTAATAAATACGGCCGGGAAGGGTGACTCCCTTCCCGCCTTCCAAAAGTTCAAGAACTGTTTCCGGTTTCCCAATTCTTGGGGATTGTGTTGAGAGGGGGTGGCGGGTATCTCAGCCATATAGACAATGTTTTAAGACTAAAGCAACTCAAGTTCCCGGTTCTTGTTTGTTATTCGACCCCTTAAGTAAATCACAAATGAATCCACACAATTTGATTTACAAGCAGAGAAAACACAGCTGCGTGTTGTAGAAGGACAGTTTGTGAAACAGGAGAATGCATGAGACATGTAGCGAAGGACAGCAGATAAGAAAACTCAAAGGAAACAATGATGTGAAATGACATGTAGTCCGGATGGGGATTAATCAGCTCAGACAGGAATTAGTGTACTCGGTCAGACCCTGACACTCGTTAGTAAACATAGGCGAGGAAGCCACCTGACATGCAAAGCAGAAACAACAAAAACATTGCGTTCGCCAAGCTGCCTGAGTGAGGGCAACTTAAAATGGCAGCGATCACAAAATGGAGGCTGAGCACGAACAAATTCGTAATTTACAGAACCTCAGCCCCTCCTTTTGCCATTACTCAGGCAAAAACAAACCAACTCATGCTAATCTGAGTCGGAATCAACAATGATGTTCATGAGATCTTCATGCTGTTGCTGCACCATCATTCTAATATTCTCTGTCTTCTGAGCAGCAGATCGTGGAACACATAAAGTAGCCAACAGGCCACAGACTGCAGGACCACATTGGATGCATAGGCAACAAGAGAATATGACTGCTAAAATTGCTCCAAGGAAAGTTAAGATCTTCCATCCCCAAGTTGACAATATTCCCCAAAACCATCCCATAAAAGACCAATCTCCTTCGTCTTGATGAATCAACTCGGAGACAGTGTGCAATTTGGAAATCGCTTGGTATACTGCTGGAGCGTCATCTGGAATATAAATGCAGCAACTAGATCTGATCAATCTACAGACACCTCCTCGGTCTGCTAAGATCACGTCTAACGCAATCCGATTTTGCAGCGTCATAAGACGGTTCAGCTTGAAGTTCTGCTGTAATGTTACCTATCGCACCTGCAGAAACATTGATAGTGGTCTCAACCACTCGAACCAGTTGCCAGATGTGTCTGCTATTGACCATCGGACCCCAAAAGGGAAGGAATCCTTTAAGGAAATATCCTCCCTCTTGTTCTGACGTGTCTTTGGCATCAAATACACCTCTGCTATGTCTAACTCTGTGATGGTCTGACGGAGCCGTATATGTAGGGGGAAGGAGGAAAGCTATGTAACAGGTTCCAGAAAAGTTGGAAGGTAGCCAAGTATAAGCTCGATCGTTACAAACAAAATATGTTCCTTGAGACGGAACTAATGGAGGGAAATCAAGAGACAAGAAAATATATGTGTATGTAAATTTCTGATTGTCGTCAGCTTTCTTGCTGTTGATTTATGGGGCACAGTCCACACTAGGGAAGACTCGCCTTTTTTAGTTTTGTCACCAAGAATGGAGACATAGTGGGTAACATTACATCCATCATAATCTTTCTTCTCATCTAATGGAATCTTACTCTTCTCTATAATCTTGGCCATTACCACTATACCTTTGATCGAGGAACTGTGGCTAAAATCTAGTCCATTCCCAGAAGTTTTCACAGGGCTTCTAAGTCTGTTGTAGTATGCAGCTGAAAATATTGTCAAATAGGCCCAAGCTGAACCTTCGTATGAGAAAGGAAGAACCAAATATGGCATTCCCTTTTGTGTATTGTGTGACATGAGTCCGCACACCCAACAATCAGTCATATTAATGGCCAATTGATGTTGGTGCAACAACTGAATGAATGTATTATTCATATTCTCGGCGCTCCTTATCTGTTCATGAGGGGGTAAAGTATGCATTTTGTGTGAAAAGACAGAAAGACGAGAAGGCAAAGAAGTCGTAGAATTAGCAAAATTTCTTGATTGCAAGACATGAACAATCCAACCTGTGCAAGCTAATAAAATACACAAAAACATAAGAACACACAAAGTTACGCCAAATCGACTACGCAATAATTTACAATATTGTGATCTCATTTCCTGCTTTCTATTTTTCCCTACATACAATTGTTGTACTATCCATCTTTATCTAAAAAAAATGTCGCTCACGGCACTCTTCCTTAATCACTCAGCTAGTCACTTCTGTATATCCTGAGGCACTAGCCGCTTACTAAAAGAAGAAAATCAGGTTACAGTCTGAGTCTCCTACTGTGACCCTGCGACGGAGACAAATGGCACATCTAATACTAATGTCACACTAAAAAAAGGCAGAAAGAAAAATATTCAGTTCTTTTTGTTGGCTCTTGGTCTTAAGTTTTAGCGTGTTTTGCTCAGCACGGTTTGATCCTTAAACTATGTTTCTGGATTCGTAGTGTCTATTCGACGATGTACAGGCACAGCAGCTTGAAGAATATCGTCATCTGCTTTTTCAGACTGATTCCCATAAAACTGAGCGTCACTGAATGGAACAAAACAAGGAACCGCTGCAGTGTCAGATTCCCTTACACCGCTGCGAATCCACTGATCAAAGAGTAATGGAAGTGGCACCTTTTTACAGTGCACTCCATGTATCCAGTTTCGCTTGCCAACCACTTTTACAGCCGTGCGAGTGACGAGCAGACCTTGCGTAGGCGTAGACCAACGAGGCTCCAAATTTTTAGTCCATTGAAAATTTTTGACGCAGACCCAGTCACCGGGCAAGATGGTGTGACCTGGGTCTGTGGAAGCCTCTGGCAAAGCACTTTGCACCTGTTGGCGAATAACACTTAATTTAGTAGTCAATTCATGCAAATAATCAATTAACAGAGGATATGGTATGTCGGAGTATCTTTTGGGACGGGGGACGCCCCAAACATTAGCTGGGCATCCAAATACTACTTCACATGGGCTAAGTCCCATACGAGAGTGCACAGTAGTTCTGGTTAACAAAAAGAGCTAGGGGCAGCGTATCAGGCCAAGCAAGACATGTACTGGCTTGAATCTTGGCCAGTTTAAGCTTGAGCATACCATTGTAACACTCAACCAAACCCGCTGACTGTGGATGGTTTGCTGCATGGAATTTTTGTCTAATTCCAAGACCAGAACACACTTTCTGCATAATCTGGCCCACAAATTCACTTCCATTGTCACTCCAGACAATGCGCAGCAAACCAAATCTAGGAAAGAACTCCTTAATCATTACTTTATCAGTTGACAAAGCAGTGTTATCTTTCAAGGGGTAGGCCTCTATCCAGCGGGAAAAGGCACCTACCACCACAAGAACATACTTGAGGTTGTTGCAGCTGTCTATATGAATGTAATCGATCTGCAACACCTCAAAGGGATATGACGGGGGAGCAAAATGACCTGCCGGTGTTGCGGTACCCTTTCCTGGGTTATGCATTAAACAAACAATGCAATGTTTAACCACATTTTCTGCACATTTCGGGATTCCTTCATTCTGCCATACCGGAGCCAAGAGCTTACATATGCCTTTTGCACTAATGTGAGCTGGGCCATGAGCCATAGTCACGACTGGCAACACGTAAGCGTCCGGTAACAACGATCGCTGACGTTCCGACAATTCTGTCCAACAACCCGTTGAATCTAACATTCCCGTCCTTTCTTTACACTTACTCAATTCTTTCTCAGTAGCCTCTCCCTGAATTGTTTTAACACTCTCAATTGTGTCTTCACACATTCCAATTTCCCTCACCCAATTTGCAGGACCTGCCACATACATTCGACTAGTGGTTTTTCTAGCTGTAGTTTTCGCTACCTCATCTGCAAACGCATTTCCACGACCCACATCATCTGTAACTTTCTTATGTGCGCTGCACTTTATAATCGCTATCTGTGCAAGTAAGGTAAGTGACTTAAGAAGATCAATCACTAACTGACCATGCTGAATCTTTGTCCCGTGGGAGGTAAAGAATCCTCTCTCCCTCCACAGCTTTCCGAAACTATGCGCAACACCAAAGGCGTACTGACTATCCGTTTACACATTCACTCTCTTTCCCTTCGACAGCACACACGCTCTAGTCAAAGCTATCAATTCAGCTGCTTGGGCAGAATTATGTCCAACACGTGCCGTCTCAACAATAGTGCATAAGGTGGTGACAGCATAGGCAGAAGTGGTTTCTTCATTCGGAAGCTTAAAACAAGAACCGTCCACCTAAAGGATCCCATCCGGGTCCTTGAGCGGAGTGTCCTTTAAATCAATCCTCCCCTTTGTTTCTTCTTCTGTTCGAAGAAAACAATCATGCTTTACCTGATCGCCTTTCTCATCCGGGAGTGGCAACAGTGTAGCTGGATTCAACCTGTTACATCTTTTGATATGTATATGGCTCGCTAGAAGTGTCAGCTCATAACCAGACAAACGAGCACTAGTGAGATGCTCTGTCTTGGTTCTATTTAACAAAGTATCCACTGCATGTGGAACCATAACAATAAGTGTGTTATTCAATACTAATCCGGCAGACTGCCTAATAGAAATTGCGGCAGCTGCTGTAGCTCTGAGACAACTGGGCAAATCTTTAGCTACTGGGTCTAGTGTAGCGGAGAAATAGGCACATGGCCTTTTCTTATCTCCGAATTGCTGTGTCAACACTGACAACGCGCAACCTTCTCTCTTGTGTACATACAATGTAAAGGTCTTACTATAATCTGGGATACCCAACACTAGAGCGGAACACAGGGCAGTACGTAAATCAACAAAACTTTTCTGACATTCATTCGTCCAAGGGAGCGGATGGGGCGTATCTTTCAACGTAAGTGCCACCAATGGTTTGGCCAAAAGTGAAAAATTGGGAATCCATTGTCTACAGTAGGAAGCGATACCCAAAAAGGCACGCACTTCTCTCTGTGTGGTGGGTGCAGACATCTGTGAAATAGCATGAATACGTTCTGGGGTCAATCGCATTCCCTGCTTCGACAAGAGATGACCTAAATAGGTCACTTCTTGTCGGACATACTGCAACTTGGAGGGCGATACTTTATGATTTAAAGCAGCCAAATTATGCAACAACGCAATAGTCACAGTCCTACACACATCTTCTGTATCAGCAGCCACCAGTAAATCATCCACATACTGAACAAGCGTAGCGCCTGGAGGCAAAGCAAAGGTATCAAGTTGACATTTAAGAGCTTTGGTATAGATGGAGGGACTTTCACAATAGCCTTGAGGAACTCTCTTAAATCTAAAACTTCGACCACCCAGAGAGAAACCAAAGATATCCCTACTTTCTTCAGCAATAGGAATGCTAAAGTAAGCGTTCTTAAGGTCTATCACTGAAAACCAAGCCGCCGAAGCAGGAATCATTGTCAATAAAGCTGTAATGTCCGGAACAACAGGGAACTGCTGTACCACTATTTTATTGACTTTCCTCAGGTCAATAACAAATCTATAGACAGGAGGCTGTGAAGGATCCGTCTGCTTAAGGATCGGAAGAACAGGACTGTTACAAACATTGCCTCTAGTCTCTTCAACCACACCTTTCTGAATAAAATCATCAACAATAGCCAACAGTGCTCTCTCTCCGTCACTAGAAATACGATATTGGGGAATGCGTGGCATTCTAACATTATCTTTAACTGTGACAACATATGGTGGGATCGCAAGATGACCCACGTCATTCAGGCCCGTGGCCCAAAGACTTTCTGGGAGAGAAAGTAACTCAGGTGGAAACTGGTCCCGTGACAAATACATGGGGGACATCAATCTCTTTCCCAACGTAAGATGCACACCAGAAGGGGAACAATACAATGTTGCATGCAGTCTTTTCAACAGATCCAAACCCAGTAAATTCTCACCACAACCAGTTGTCAAGATAAGTGACGCTTCCAATCGAAACAGGCAAGGGGCAGGAAACCGGATTACGGACTGGAGAGCCAGAAAATCCCACAGATGTATTTATTAAGCCAGACAAAGGTGCCCCAGGGAGTTTAGAATAAATGATAGAACTTCTCATCGCAACAGTATCCAAAAGAAACGGTTCTGAAACACCCATAGTATTGACAGTAACATATGGCCCATTTTGATCTACTGGAATCCATGGCTGTCCTGTTTGATTTGAAAATCGTCAGCTCTATTTTCAACATGATAATCATCATTATAATATTGTGTGGACGGAACTGTCTGTTGGTCAAAGTAATTCGAAGTAAATGGAGGAAGAGAACGCTGCTCCTGAGAGGACGCGTCTCGTCCTCTACCTCTAGATCCTGTCTGAAAATTACCACGACCTCGGTGAGCAGACACCCCATTATTATGCAATAATAATAACCGGGCAACTATTCTTAAAATGTCCTTCTTCCCTACAATATGCGCATTGATTAGAACCTAATGAAGGTCGCAGCATAAAATACTCGGGCTTCTGAAATAATCTCTGAAACTGTGGAGCTTGCTGAAACTGGGGATTTTGCTGATGCTGATTCGAGCGAGGCGGATACGCCTGCTGTAAAAGAACCTTTGTTTTCAAATCTTTGCTTTTCTTTCCTTGTTTCTCCTTCTCCTCCTTATCCCTATTCTCATAATACTGTGCAGTAGCCAATATTTTAGCAGGAGAAGAGACAGCCCATGCACTTTTGGAACTCTTTAATTTATTCGATAACTCGAGAAGCAAATTATATACAAACTTGTCCACAAACAATCGCTGACCACCCTCTACACTCAAATCCTGACCACTGTGGTCTATAAACGTTTCTTCGAAGCGAGTGAAGAAATCCAAGACGCTTTCATCTTTCTTTTGCTTACATGCGGCCATCTTATCCCAATTTACTCGAACTGCAGGCATCATTGTCTTCATCAATTCAATATTTCTACCTGAAAGAGCCGTAATCAAATCCTCTGGTTTTGCACCACCCACCTGATTCGCATCCACAGCTCTAATAGCAGCCCAATCACCACCCAATTCAGCTAAATGATTTTCCCTATGAATCCGCGCCCATATACCTTGCGGAACAACGTTTCCAAATAACATATTAATGTTGGCCAAATTCATAATACAAGCGTCAACTGTTTGAGACAATTCTTTGTAATAGCCAGCAGGATTTTTACGGGGTCTGGAAGAGTTTGCTTAAGTGCCAACACTTGAGACCTTTTTCAGGGTTTGTGGACCCATATACACTGGAAATGTGCAGGGACAGGAGGTGGACCAATCACCGCTTCTCTCCATACGGGAGGAACTTCACGCATCGGATAATTCTTGCTACCTTGCTTATTGGCGGGGACAGCCTCGGAAAAGGACAGGGATAAAAACATTGTTCGAAACGCAATGAGTCTACTCACTGCCTCTTCAGCTCGGTACTCTACAATAAAACCTTCATCAAAATCAGCTTGTAATTTCAGTAGTTCCGAAGGAACTGTATCTAACTCCATATCTTCCCAACCTCTAATAAGAGTTTGACACATAATGTTGAAAACATATCTGCGTGGGCTCCCCCCATTGGTGAAAACAACTCATGATATCTTCAGTACTATATTCTGATCCATGCTCAATCCATTTACGAGCGAGAGAACCCAAAACTACTTTCTAGTCGGCAAGGAGAAGTTGACCATGAGATTGTCATCTAGAGAAAGCTGGAGACATTTTTATAGACCTAATAAAAGGAGAAAAGAAACTTGAAACAGCATCTGCTATCCTCCTCTGTGAAATAGGAGAATCCCTCGAGAGTATAGGTATTACAGATGTGGAAGTCAACGGAGACTGAAATGTAGCAGACCAAAGAGTAGGAGCGGGAGAAGATGGGGGCTGAAATACAAGCTGCGAGGGCGGAGCAGAAGCAGGCAAAGAAGCATTAAGGGACTGAGCCGGTTGCTGGGCAATCGGTAATTGAGCAACCACTGGTTGTGCGACGGGAGGGGTAATGGAGGTGCATTAGCATTCTGAACATAGGGCGGAGGTGAATTCAATAAACAAGACATTAAGGAATCTTCTTCTGATTCCTTACTTTTATCTGAAGAGAAAGTAGGCAATACCGGATAGCATCTATCTATCGCCATACGATGTTGTCTCTCTGATACCTCCTTCGCATCATCTACTTCATTGTCTTTAAACTGTTGGGCAGCCTGTAGAATCAACATGTATTGTGCTTTTTTATCCTTTTTTTGCTTGTTTGATTTCTTTCTGTTTGGCTTTCTTTATGCCAAAGGCCGGGCTTTTCTTCTAAACAAAATCGTTTCCAAATTATCCAATATAGCAGGATCAAAGCTACCATTCAGGGGCCATCTCAAAACTCCACTATTTTTCGTATATCGGACCCATGTCTCGTTAAATGTAATGGGACCAATACGATGTTTCGAATAGAGCTCATCAGTGGGAGTTCCAACTGGAGGGATCGAGCCTGATTCCTCTAACTGGGAATCCCTTGTACAACCCAAACAACAAAATCTTTTGAACTTACTCAGCCAAGGCATCGTCACTTCTCTAGACTGATCACAAACAGCAAGGGGCATAGATCAGCAAAACAGTACAATCGTACTTACCCCTTGGCTTGAGCTATTGCAATATCTGAATAGAAACTAAAAACAAAACAAAACAAAGGTCTGTGGGAGTGACCCACCAAATACTTAACTAAGAATCGTTCTGCACCAGCGAAGGTCCGTCTATCGTCTCGCTCTACAAAAACTCTTCAGAAGGGTCCAAGGGAGGGCGACAGTCAGGGCAGCAGTCGTCAGCAGCCGTCAGAGAGGAGTAGCCGCGCTGTCAAAGACCTTCGGTCCACTTCCGACATACAGGGGTCGATCACGTGGTGCGCTTCCTCCGGAATTTTCTTGCGGGGCTCCTCACGACCCTCGGGCTCAACCGCTACCGCTGAAGTCGCCCTACGTTGGGCGCCAGTTGGAGAACCGCAGCCTTAAGGCCCGGCGGTGCAGGGTACGCCTAAAATCCCCAGGATTCACCTGCCTTGTCTAAACAGAGACACAGACTCTTCGTCTGGCGTAGAAAATGGTATTTATTAGCTGCAGCTAGTACAGTGGTCTTAAAAGTCATCTATACAACGAGGTTCAAAAGAGACTGCCACTTAACTCCATGGTGCACATGTTTATATACAATACAATACAATGCAAAATGCAATCACACACAAGCATGAGCTATAGGCAAACGTTATAGACAATGTTTTAAGACTAAAGCAACTCAAGTTCCCGGTTCTTGTTTGTCGTTCGACCCCTTAAGTAAATCACAAATGTATCCACACAATTTGATTTACAAGCAGAGAAAACACAGCTGCGTGTTGTAGAAGGACAGTTCGTGAAACAGGAGAATGCATGAGACATGTAGCGAAGGACAGCAGATAAGATAACTTAAAGGAAACAATGGTGTGAAACGACATGTAGTCCGGATGGGGATTAATCAGCTCAGACAGGAATTAGTGTACTCGGCCAGACCCTGACACTCGTTAGTAAACATAGGCAAGGAAGCTACCTGACACGCAAAGCAGAAACGACAAAAACATCGCGTTCGCCAAGCTGCCTGAGTGAGGGCAACATAAAATGGCGGCGATCACAAAATAGAGGCTGAGCACGAACAAATTCGTAATTTACAGAACCTCAAGGTCAAAAATAATATAACTAATACAAAAAAAGATGCAGGTAATGAAGCCCTCTCCCTAACTCCAGTACGAGCAAAAACATAGTAAGCACACAACCCCCAGTGAAACAGGTACCTAAATCAAGTCAAAGGCAACTAGTTCAGGAGGTGTAAACCCAGCCTCAAATAATAGCAAAGTGGCACCCGCTGGACAAGTTAATAGGGGCACTAAGTACCCCCCAGCAGATAAGGAGGACCAGACCCCAGTAACCAATGTGAGACAGGTACCGGCCCGTATCAGTTTACCCCCGGAATGCGAGGCCTATGTTGTGGTTTAAGTTAATGTCCCTAAATTCCAGAAGGATCAAGAGGAAAATCCCGCGACCCTTAAAAATAAAACCCTCCATTGGCTGTTTGCAAATTGCAACTTTCCAATGGAAGAAGCCAATCAGATTATCCTAACGCAAAGGGTGGGATGGGTGGGCCCGCTTAGGAAAAAATTTGAGGGGGACTGTATAATTATAAATTTCAGATCCCCCCAATGGGCCCAGAATACGCTTGCTAACGCCCCACTGCCTTCACCTTTGGAGTTTAATACAACTCTTCTCACTCTAGGCTATTTTTATAGGCATTTAATGGATCCTAATTTCAACTTTAGGAATAACCCCCAATTGTGCCATCAGGCGACATTTCCAATGTATCCAATGCCCCACCCATGTTTTACTATCCCTCCCCAGCACAATCTAAGAGATATGAGTAACCCAAGGAATAACCAAAATATGCCCGGAGACGATGCGAGGTACACATATAATATCCCAATGCATAATCGGTTTGAACAAGTGTTTGGGATATCATAAGGGCGGTACCAAACTTCAGGAGGCAAGTGTAATATTGGAACATTCATCACCCAACCAAATCAAACCAGTTAAGGGAACAGTAGCGCATGACCAAATTCCCTTACTTATAGCAACACAAGGGAATGAAAATATAATACTGACAAATGTTGAGCTAGCCATAGATAGAGTTGATAGGAGGAAGCCAGCCATTCGTACTAGTAAGTCCGACTTGACAATCCTTAGCTGGAACGTTGCTGGGTTAGAATCAAGATTGTCAGACCCGCAATGGGTACAGTTATTGGGTGATAAAGATATTGTCATGTTTCAGGAGACATGGGCGACTGAAAATTTGTATATAGAGGGCTACCATTGTTTTAGCGTGACAGCACCCAAGGATGATTTTTGTCGCACAATAGGCGGCCTATTTATTGGGATCAAAATATCGGCTGGTGGCATTATTAGGGATCTATACGTTTTTAGAAGTAGGGAATGCACACCTATTTAAATTGTAGTCAAATGTTCGTCCAGTCCAATTAAATCCACAGGCACGAGATGAATGCCATTTTGCCACATATTACTGAGTACACACAATGGTTAGATAACAAATGTTTGTTTGCATTGTTACTTGCAGTGACCCCTGACGAAGGGCCCCAGCGGCCCGAAATGCATTGGGCTTTTTAATAAACGCTGCATCTGGATGAACTAGTGCGTCTGTACGTGTTTTTGAAAAAGAGGCCTGGATGGGCACATCAACATCATGAGAAACTTGGCAAAATGGCATTCATCTCGTGCCTGTGGATTTAATTGGACATAAGCGACAAGATTGTTTAAATATATGAGTAAATGACTAAAAATTTGAGAAATTTGGTTAAGAAAAGAAAGTAGCTCAGTAGCTATCGCTGTGCCTTTGGATTGGGGTGAAATGACGCCCCACAATCACGATTATTAGGGATCTACCAACTAAGAGCCGGAATATACAGGTTCTAGAATACAAAAGACAGACCCGGATTTATTTAGTACATTTTTATAATAATGATTTTAATTCTGTCCCAAATAGAAATTTCACAGACCTCTCCAACGTTCTATTAAACCTGGAACAAAATACAGATACAGATGAGGAGAAAGGGATCATCATTGGGGGGATTTTAATGCGAAAATCACAATGAACCACCTGTCTAAGGGGAAAACTCAACTCGACCTAGCTGCGCGAAGGGGCCTAGAACTAGATAACTTGTTAACTGAGCATATTCTCAGTAACGCTTTTGGAAGCAGGACATTCTGCTAGCAATTACTATGCCCCTACATTTAAAGGTAGAGACTGCTCTTTGACAATTGATTTAATTTTTATGTCCCCTCATTTAATAGATCTGATAATAATGACCACAGTGTTGGAAACATCATTTGGAGACCATAACCCTCTTATAGTTACCCTACGCTTAGGCCCAAGCCCTGTATATGCTCAATCAATCAATCACGGCATTTATAAAGTGCGCTACTCACCCGGGAGGGTCTCAAGTCGCTGGGGGGTGTGCTACTGCTCGAACAGCCAGGTCTTGAGCTGTTTCCTGAAGGAGAGGTGGTCCTGGGTTCGCCGAAGGTGGGTGGGGAGGGAGTTCCAGGTCTTGGCTGCCAGGTAGGAGAAGGATCTGCCTCCGGCGGTGGCTCTGCGGATGCGTGGTACGGTGGCGAGGGCGTGGCTGGTTGATCGTAGCTGGCGGGTGGGCGTGTAGAAGGTCATGCCGTTGTTGAGGTACTTGGGGCCCAGGTCGTGGAGAGCCTTGTGTGCGTGGGTCAGGAGTCTGAATGTGATTTTCTTGCTGACGGGGAGCCAGTGCAGGTCTCTCAGGTGTCCGGTGATGTGGCTGTGTCGAGGGATGTCCAGGATGAGTCTTGCGGAGGCGTTCTGGATGCGCTGGAGTCTATTTTGAAGTTTGGCTGTGGTTCCGGCGTAGAGGGTGTTCCCGTAGTACAGTCGGCTGGTGACGAGTGCCTGGGTGACGGTTTTCCTGGTTTCGGTGGGGATCCATCTGAAGATCTTGCGGAGCATGCGCAGGGTGTTGAAGCACGAAGATGAGACGGCGTTGACTTGTCTGGTCATCAACAGGGAGGAGTCCAGGATGAAGCCCAGTTTGCGTGCGTGGTCTGTTGGCTTGGGAGCAGTGCCCAGGGCTGGGGGCCACCAGGAGTTGTCCCAGGAGGAGGGTGATGATCCCAGGATGAGGACTTCTATCTTGTCTGAGTTCAGTTTAAGGTGGCTGCTCCTCATCCCCATCTCCTCGTCTTTCATCCCTTTGTGTAGGTTGGCTCTGGCGGTGGTGGGGTCGTCGGTGAGGGAGAGGATCAGCTGGGTGTCGTTGGCATAGGAGATGATGTTCAGGTCATGTTGGCGTGCGATTGCTGCGAGGGGGCTCATGTAGACTGCGAGGGGGCTCATGTAGATGAACTTGCTAACTTGCATGGAGCAAGAGACATCACCCCTTCAGGAGATGGCTTGCGATTGAAATGGAGAGGAGTCGATAGTGGTGTCATACTAGAAATTGTGAAAAAGGAACATTCCCACCTGATTAACTCTTGCCTATCTTTTGATGGGCAATCATGGACTTTGTCAAATTATGTTCTGTTATAAAAACTTTCCTATCAGTCCCTTTACCAAAGACAGAGAAAGAGCCATGGTGGTGTAATTCCGCCTGCTCGACTGCAAGTAGGGCATTGCACAGGGCTTTAACTAGAAAACCCAGATGTATAGCAGAAGTACAGGTAGCTAGGAAAGATTATACATTTAGAATTGCTGAGCGGAAAGCCGCATTACTGACGGAGCAGTGGGAGTTACTGGTTGAAAGTGCAAATCAGAAAAGCAGTGACTTCTTCTGGACTGCCGTCAGAAAAATGCGAGACATGGGCAAACAATTAACCACAACCAGTTGCACCATAACCAGTAGTGCCTGCGAGGCCTACTTCTCTAAAATATATGCCATTCCAATTGAGAAGACAATAAGCTTTGTTCCTGGGCAACTGCGCTGCCTGCAGATTGGTCTCCACGAGGTAGAGGTATCCATCAGACAGAGTCTTGGTAACAAGGCTCTTGGTCCTGATGGACTTCCAATAGATGTTATTAATTGGAGCACTGATATATGGGCACCAATCTTACTCAACGTTTTCAATAGGTTGCCCTTAGTGCCTATGCCCAATACCTGGTCTACTAGCACAATCATCCCAATATTCAAAAAAGGCGATAGGTCAGATCCGATCAACTATAGGCCAATCTTGCTCTTAGATAACACCCTAAAAATCTTGGGGCGAGTTCTTTATAATAGGGTGTTGGAGTGGAGGACGACTGTGAATTGTTGTACCCCTGTCAGATGGGGTTTAGAAGCAGGGTGGGCATGGTGGAGCAATGTTTAAACCTGAAACTGGTGATTGACAAGTATAACATTGCTCGATCATCCCCTATTTATCTTGCATTTATGGATCTTTCATCCACTTTCGATCTAGTCAACAGATCTAAACTTTGGTCCATTCTTTTGGACTATGAACTGGATGAGGCTCTTGTAAACTTTTTGGCTTATCTCCATACTGACCGTAAAGCGCAAGTTAGGATTGGGGTGGGTGGGGAAGTCTCCGGGCCTATTAAAGTAGGAAGAGGGGTTAGACAGGGGTGCGTTTTAGCTCCCCTGCTTTTTATCATTTATATTAATGGGCTAATCAATTCCCTAAAACAGGTGACTCCAGATGTGCCAATAACCAAGGGGCAACCGCTACTGGTCCTCTTATACGCAGATGATGCGGTCTTTATGGGCCGCACCCCAAATCCGCTCCACCTACTTGTTAAAACTTTTGTACAATATATAGAGGCCCTAGATCTGCATGTTAATTTAAAAAAATCTTTTATTATGTCTTGTGGCCCAGGGAAACGGAAGCTTAATACTATTCATGTGGGGATTGACAAGTTGGAATCTGTGAGTACATTCCCGTATTTGGGGATGGTTTTTGCTGCGAACGGCTCGTGGAGTGGACATTTGGTCCACGCCACGGGCAAGTTCTCAAAAGCCATCAATTCCATCTTGAGCTTGCCCCGCCCAAAGAAAATAGGTGCCTCTAAAGCCATTTAAACTTTTTTTAAATTACAGTGTGTACCAGTAGTCACATATGGGGCTGAGGTTTGGAGTTTGGGAAACAGTTATAGCATCCAAAGAGAAGAAAATGGTTTTTGTAGAAAGATCTTGGGTGCCCCAATCTCTTCTTCTGAGTTCATTTGTCATAACAAACTAAACCTGCCCTATGTATGTGATTTCCTCAGGTTCAGACCAGCTCTGTTCTGGCTCAGGATCTGGAGGAATAACTCAGCTGCCCTAACACAGGACATCATAAATGATTGTCTTAGCTGTGAAAAGGGTTTAGTAATTCCCTGTTTGCAGGAGTTTCTAAGACCATGTGTGCTGTGGGCAGGGGAGACCTTTTCTCTGACCCAACCAAAATAGAGCTTAACGACAAGAATGAGTTAAAACACACACTATATGCACTTTATAATTCCGAAAGAATGGGAAAGGAATTACTCAAATCATCAGTTGTGACTTACATGGGGAATGACTTGATTAGGCAACCACTCCCACTATATCTTACCCTCCCCATGACCAACTGGGAAAGATCGTTGCTGTTCCGTCTAAGGGCTGGTACTGTAAAATTTGTATTGTGTTTCCCCTTGGGTTAACCTCAGACATCAAATTTTAAACCATGCCCTTGTGACGGGATAAGTACACAAAATGATCTGCATTTCCTATTTTTCAGAACATTTTATTTAAAGTATATTAAATGGTTCTTATTATCATATTTTATAAAACGTTGACCCCTTTCTTTAAGGGATTCTTATTTAATGTTGATTTCTCTTGACACCGATGAATTAGTGTTTCGCACCAGCACTTTCTTGAGATTGATAACTCGTGCACGTAAAACGATGGAAAGCCCATCTATATTTGATGTATGAGTGCTGCAACAGATTCTAACTATTGTAAATAGATTTGTAAAGAGATTATGGGACTGTTTTATTGTATGTTGCTTTTATGAATTGTATGAAATTCGAATAAAGGTATTTTGAAACTTTGAGAGGTCTCTTTTGGGAGAACCTTATGTTTGGCTGTGACCTTTTATTAGCTAAACAAGATTGGCCACCAGCATTTGTATTGGATTCCCCTTCAGGGGAAACAGTAATTTTATCAGCATTCACAGGCCATATCCCCAGGCACTTACAACACACATCCGTGCAGGAGTGGGCAGTAGCCCAAGCTCCGGCCTTATACCAAAACCATGTTGGATGGGATGAAGATTCAACTCATCATATAATTCCTTTAAAAATACTCCAACTGCGCAGAGGCAGTATATAATAAAGCAAGACGCTAAAAAACAGGTCACGGAGATCTTAGATCATCATGAATGCCAAGGGGTGATTTAAACTTGCACCTGTCAATTGAACAATCCTTTGTTTTCTGTCATGAAACCTGACAATACATATCATCTAGTTTTTGATTACAGACATTTAAACACTTGCACTAAGACATTCACAGTCCACAATGTACACAGTTCCAAATTAATGAATAACATTGTACGGAAAAAAAACAACACTTGATATCTCAAATTGATTTTTCTGCCAAAATATAGTGACAGAAAGCAGGTATTTATAAGCGTTCTCAGCGCTAGGGTTCCAGTGGCAATTTTAGTGACTCCCCCAAGGGTATTAGAACCACATAGGGTTCTTTTCAGCCAGAGTAGCCACGTTTCTGCAAAAATTGGATGAAGAGGCATTGTCCAATGTGGATGATAGTTATCTGACAGACGATGACGTACATGAACACTTGAACAGGGTGACTACCATAGTTTTGAGATCTGCATTTGAGGGCTTCAAATTAAACTTTAAAAAATCAAAAATAGCCCACCTCAGTGTCCTGTTTTTAGGATATGAGGTTTCAAGTAAAGGAAAAAGCCTGGCAGCCAATTGTTTTTAAAAATTCACGCTGCTCTAACCTCAAAATCATTAAAAAATCTACAATTAATACTGGGAATCCTAAATTTTGGTAGAAGATACATTTTGGATTATGCAGAAAGAGTAAAACCTTTCTACGACTTAATAAAACCTGATTTCTCCGCAAGAAACGGGACACAGGAACACACATATACACTTCGTGCCTTACAAGCTGATATGATAGCTTCAAAACACTTACAGACAAGCATAACCGTACGCAACCTGGGGATCTAGAAAAATGCGTATATCAGGGTACACCTATTTAACATATCATGAAGGTGAAACAGTACCAAGATGCATTTAGAATTCACTGAAAAGATTATAACAGCAGTACAGACAGCTGCAGTGAGAGAAAGAGCATTGGCTCAGGGGAAACAGATAATAGTAGTGACTCTGGTTCTAGCCTTAGAGGCTGCGTTAAAGACAAGCATTCCTAATACTAAAGCATTACATCTGAGAGGGATACAATGGGCTAATTCTCTCACTGCAACAGATGTAGAATACAGGTACGACCCAAATTTAAAAACACAAGCTTTCCTGCAATATAAACAAGAATATCCTCTACCTAATGAAATAATGCCTCTGGATCAGTATGAATATATTATTTACACTGACTGATCTGCTCAACCAGCCATAGGGAGTAAGCAATAATACAGCGCAGCATGTGCTATTGTTAAGGGTCACATGAGGGATGGAAATTTTCATCCGAGTTGCACTAACAGACAATCTCTAGGAGACTGCATGGCACAGTTGGCAGAGTTCAAAGCACTGATACTGGTGCTTGTAAATACAGATCGAGAATTCCCTACAACTATTGTGTGCGATTCCTTTTACTGGGTACAGTCATAATACTTGCATTGCTTGGTTCAATGGGTTCAAAGACGCAAAAGGTGGCACAATTAAGTATAAAAATGTTATGAAATCAGTTAGTGGAGTTGAAATCCGAACAACCAATGACCCACATGATACATACGCTGAGTCATCAGCGTGATGGTGTTCACATTGAACGGAATTCATTGGCTGATGAAGCTGTGAAAGGGGCTGACGTACGGCTTCCGTAGCTACAATCACTCATTCTAAAAGGAGAATAGATGGTGAGTTTATGCTGGCTGTTATTGCTTCAATCAAAAACAGTGGTGCAGTAGCAAAACAATTTCCACTCAAGTACTCCTACAAGTTAGATGCCAATAATCTTCCATTTTCTCAGATTCCTGGAGTGCGGGATAGAGTAATTACAAATATAGATCATAGGTTAGGTTTATTACTAGCAGCACACAAAGGGATTAGTTCTACACATGCAGGAGTTACAGCGACAGTTTCATTGTTGAAACAACACTATTGGCGGCCTGGTTTAACAAAGCAGATTAAAGACTATGTCTTGAAATGCGACCTCTGTAAGCAGATGAAAGGTTCTACCGTAACACGTCTTACACAGACACTGTTGTTAATTGTTGACAAACCACTAGCATGTGTTTACCTGGACCACTGTGGCCCTTTAATAAGAGATGGGGCTAAAAGAAATATCGTGGTCACACTGAATTCCTGCTTGAGGTTCCTATTGATGTGGCCCCAGCGCTCGGCTGACGCTCAAACTGTTATAAAAGATTTGCGAGTCTTCATACGGACATAAGCAATTAGCACATTATATTCTGACCAGTCCCTGCATTTAGCTTTCCCGCTTACAAGGAGACAATGGGAAGTTTGGGTGTAGCATTGCGGTACTCATCTCTGTACCATCCTGAGGGAAAATCGGTAGCGGGGAGAAAAAAATTCGACTTAGAGCTATCTTTAACAGCTGGAGTTATAAGCACAGGCGAAAGTTGGGTAAAACATCTTTGTGGAGTCCAGCGGGCTCTCAATAACATGTCAATCCTAGCCATTGAAGGAGCAACAATTGTACTTCTACCGCCTCTTACCAGAAAAAAAGAGAAAAGATTTTTTCTCAATTGACCTAATCAAACCACACTATGTGGCCGATATTAAGCAGTAGGCTACAAGGTCCACAAAGTAGCAGACACCCTCCTCTAGCTACAATCCAAGAAGTTCAAACTGAAAGACCCATCAGGTTCGATGAGTCACCTATACGGAATGATGGACTACGCAACAATGCTATAGAACTCGTTCCTCTTGAACCGGAAGTTCGACTTTAAATGAAACTCAAAATAACGCACAAGTTGTTATTTGACCTAATACAGACGTCTATGTCAACATGCCTCGACAAGAGCAAAGAAAGATTTAAACAAATCCTGATGCTATTCCAACAATTGATCGAACTGCTTCTGGCTGCTTCATAAATCTTGATGTGTTTTCTTTGGATCCAAGTGAACCTGAAACGATTCCAGTCCAAACACCACACAAGCAGCAAGCTAAAGACTTTCTGAAGTTTCTTAAAGGAACATACCTGGTATCACTGTGGGTAGAACTATGGATAATTACTTGGGTACATTTCTTTCTTTCTGGTTAGGCTTAGTAATAGTTTTCAACATGCTTATTAATGGAGAATACATTTGGCGAAGCTCTGCAGCCTAAAAGGTGAATATAATTTTAAAACCACATCAATCATCTCATCGAGAACAAAGAGACTTGTCATCAGTGAATATCACAGCAGTTCCTGTACCGCATGGTATAGTTTGAGACAAGGTTGATTTTGATACATTTGGCCCGACAGAAATTTTTAGAAATCCATATTTATTCAAAATATCATTGAATGATATCATTACCTCAAGTACATTTCCAGATGATTGGGATTCTGAAACTGTAAATAACATGTTGTCTGATTTAGAAAAATCTGCTACATTTTCTAATGGCGAAACATTGGAGAGATCAGCAGATTATGAATCAATGTATTGCTATCAGCATTTTTTTCATAATTTTTTGCATAAATCTGCTAATCCTAGAAATGTGTTCACATACCATCAGTGTGAACATTGTCCAACGCTGCAGGGACGATTCATTGGTAGAACCGAAGGGTTTAGTATCCATAGGCCAGATCCACATTATGTACAGAGACAACATCCAGGAGTAGTGATGTCATACAGTGTTGGGAAATTGTGCCTTAATTGTATAGAAACCTCAGCACTCACAGAGCTGAAACATCTCTTATCCTTACTCACACAGGACAGGTACTTTTTACTAGGTCCCAGGAAACATGGCAAAAACGTTTCATATATGCTGGCATTTATGCTGCCTACAATGAAATTTGGAAAATGTGGAAAATATCACAACTAGAGGCCGCAGTGAGAATACAGGAAATAGACCGTATTAATTTAGAGAAATCTCTAGCAGTGGCAGACAATGAGTTATTGACACTGACCTCCAGGATATATTCCTTAGGCAACATTGTATCTTCTGCGACACACTACAACAAGATTTGGCCATATTACAGCATGGCAATCTCAGTTAAGTTCTTTTATGTTATTAAGCTGGTTGCTGCAATCTTTGCGTGCAGGCTATGTGCCTTGGCAATTCATCAACAGTACGTCTCTGTTTTCTGAATATAAGCTAACAGATAAACAGATAGAAATGGTTCAAAGGGGAGCAAAATATACAATGCTGTATATCGAAAAACTGGATACATTACAGTTCACAGTGGTAGAATCAACCCACAAAGAATGGTTAATCCATGGCCACATAACTCTACCAGTCA
Source organism: Lissotriton vulgaris (assembly GCF_964263255.1). NCBI lineage: Eukaryota > Metazoa > Chordata > Amphibia > Caudata > Salamandridae > Lissotriton > Lissotriton vulgaris. The sequence goes on from NC_141699.1 coordinate 51,057,465, forward strand.
CTACTTTTCAGCTTCAGTGTTGCCTTGAACAAAAGCAGGCAGGAAAATTTGAAAAAATGGTTAAGGAATACATTAAGGACTCTTGGGAATTACAATAAAGATTTTGATGCCGGAGTGGGGATTGAGAAGTGTTTCTCAGTGGCACAAACTGTGAGAGCACTTTAAGTGGATCGCTCATATGTCAAGACATTGTACTGCACCTGGCTTGTAATGGTTCCATGGCAAAGTTGTCCTGTCATCTGAGGGGTGACCCAGCTGCCGTGATTACTCCAGCATTTGAGCTACTTTCAAATGGGAGTTACTTGATGCTGAACAGTCAAGGCTGCTGCGGAATGCTCCGGGACATCACATATCTGGTAACCTTGAGCTCCAGGGTTACTTGTTGTGTGCAAGTATTGTTTCCACTGACACATACATTCAGGGAGGCACCATTATGGCCTTCACTGAATGTTTCTTTAATTACGTTTGATACTCTAGGCAGAATGAAAGCCATGCTTTTACAGAACTCTATGCCCATAACCTCCACTCCAGAGACTTTTGATGTCAAGATCACAAGGTCTTCAGCTGGGATACAGGCACTTATACATACAAACTGCCCTTTCGATTTCGTAGAAATGGTAAATCGTATCTTTAACATGTCTGATATGACTGGCATGGTCAACCTATTTAAGACCATGGGTTATGGACTTCTAAGCACCTTTCAGACGGTACTTGGAGTTATACAAAACTGCATACACTCCGTATTTGGAAGCATCTTTGGAGGACTACCGCTAATCCTGTTCCTAATAGCAGGTACCCTATAAGAACACAACAAGCTGAAGGACCACATTTTCCTGACTGTCCAGATTGCCATTCTCAACTGGGTCAGCAAGTGGTCATTCTCAACTTGGTCAGCACTGCACCTAGTTTATCACCTTCACTGAAATGCACTAAAAGACCTCCAGTGAAACATGGGACCCTTTAGTAAAGAGTTGAAGAAAAGGGAGTTACGCCTGCAAAATGTGTATGTTTAGAAAAAATTCTGACTCCAAACTGCTGGAGGACTGTCACCAACCATCAGAGTCGACACAGCAAAGGTGCGAGCTTCCTGGCTTAAAGAAACAGATTCCTCCCACTTTAAGCTTTTCAGCAGCAGCAAATCCTGTGGGCCCTCAACAAAAATGTTTTTGAGTCCTATGGCCCTCATCAGACACAACATACTGCCTTATACAGAAGGAACAATCTAAGCTGTTAAATTAGATTTTTCCGGACACAGCCAACTGCAAGATTCTAATTCCATTTTGGAATCTAAGAGCCTGATTTAGATCTTAGTAGATAAGTTACTTCATCACAAACATGACCGATATTCCACGTCCCTAACTTAAACTGCATTATATCCAATAGTACTTGTAATTAAGCAGATATATAACTCTTATCCGGGTTGTCCCTTTTGTTGTATACGCCCTCGGTATCCATCTTGTTTTGCCCAAAGTGTGTGCAGCTTCTGGTCTACTTTGGCCATAGACTTAGTGCTTTCTGGAGCTATTTTCACTTAAAACTTCAACAAGTTATATCTATTGTTCTCCTTGTTAGATTATTAATATTATGAAGACATTCTTTTTCACAAAAAAAATCTACTCTATTTTTCACATTCAGTTTGGACTTTAAATTCTTTGTTGTTTTGACTTTATTACTCTTTTGATAATGCATAAATACTTTATACATTGCTCTAACTTGAACCTGTCTCCTCGTGCCATAGCTACAATGGGGTTGAGATCAGGTTAGTTTAGTTGCTTTGGATTTTACCCTGAGAAGTTAGTTTTAATATTGTTTGAGGTGGGTGACTGCCCATCCAAAAAATGAATCCCCTTTGTTTCTTACTTGCAGTGTGGAGCTGCAGCTGGAAATACAAACACAATATTCAAAGTTTTAATTATAAAAGCACAACCTTTCTTGTCTAGTCTGTGATCTTGACACAATGGGGCATATTCTCAAGAACGTGTGATAACCAGCACAAAAGTAACTTAACACAACTCCCAACATCCCAGTCGATCGTGGGAAAATTACGTTGTGATAAGGAAACATTCTCAACACGGCAGCCCCATGCGATAGTCCCCAGATAATGCATCAACTGACCACGTTAAAACCAATGCCACGCCGCAAAATTGCAAAAGCAAAAAATCCGGTGATGAGGCCAATCACGGTACAAAAAGCAACACAAAACAGCGACAGGCCTGCAAATCCCACCAGTCTGGCGGGAAAATGCACTTTAAAAATAACAGAAACAAACAAAAGAGCATAGCAACGTGGATGCACCTTGACCGAGCGCAGAGGCCAATGCAAACCCCACAAGCCCCAGCGACCACCAGCAAATAACAGCAGGGACGGCCAAGGAGAAGAGGGAGAGGAAGACACGGTGCAGATCAGCATCACAGAGGTGACAGAACACTACCAGCAACTGACCCACAAGTAGACCACTGGGAATGCAGTCGAAGAGGCCAATCGAAGATGCCAAGAGGCGCTGGCATGAAGTGAGAAACTAAACCAGGCACAAACCTGCTGCCAACAGGAAGACAGCAACGGCGACAGGAGGTAAGAATCCTGCGCCACAGGAGGAGCTGGAGGAAATGGTGGCCACAGTCAACAGTGCGGAGATGGTGCGAGTAGTTAGGAGTACGGACACAGCTTGAGAGGACCTGACACAACATCAACATGGTGATTAACGACTAGGGACTGGGGGGACTAGGGGAGATGTGCACAATGGCACACATGCACAACAATGTGTAGCACACTGCACACCCACAATGACCCTGGATCACTCCAGCACACACACATAGCAGGAACAGCACACCCACATTGACAACAATGTGGTACAATGCGCAAACCTGACACTGCCGAACAGAGGACACAACAGGCATCCGCACACGCGCAGAAACAGGCCCACTACATCTGACAGATCTGGAAACTGTGTAATGGAAATGTACGCGTACAACCTCACATCCGTCATGAAGTCCAAATGTACATGGTCCCGCATCCAAACCTTGCACCTCCCAAACAGTCACATTGTACATGGTCCTATAGTCTGCATGTAAACAAGAACAATGCGCCGACAAACATGTCAACACAATGTCAACATGCATGTCCCCCAGATACAACACTCCCAGCAGAGCACAGAAGTCCACACATCAGTGATGCCAGAGAGGACCACCGCACCTTCGACACCGATGCCTTACAACAGCCCTTGGACATCCCGCACAACTCATCTTCAGGACCAAGGAAGCCAAGCTACTTAGAGGAGAACACAGACCCTGCAACAGATCACACTGCAGGAAGCACCCGCAAGCACGGCTGGCTCACAATTCTTCATCAACCCACACAATACAGCCCAATGCCAGGTGTCAGAATGCCAAAAGGGGGTGGCCAAACAGGTGCGGGTGGAGTCTGAACCCATGGAAGGCGAAATAGATCACATACGTGGGTGTCAAGGGGCCACCTACACCCCACAAAGGAGACTATAGTGACACATGCTGATGCACATTTCCAGTACAGAACCGCGCCGAGGGGCACGCAAATATCAGTCACACACCCATGTTGGCCCCAGTGTACGGCAGCCCAGGCCACTCCCCTTATGAATTGTGTGGGTGACAACAAAGCTGCATGTCCAAGGTCTAACCCGCTGCCTGCGGTGAAATGTCTGTACCCGCTGTACACAGCATAATGCAATGTCGTAGGGCCCTGGGCCCTCATGCCTACCTCAAGACCACAGGGACACATGCAGATATTATGCTGAACTGGCTACGGCACGTGTGCCCAGCCACTTTATTGGCAGGGCCACATGTACAGTGACACCTGTGCTGGATGTGTGTGGTGTGAGTGTAAGCCAGCCTGTACAAAGTGCTTGGTGCTGGCAACAACTTGAACAGTGAACACCATTAAAATGGAAACTGAAAACACCAGCATTACAGAGACAACTGCTGAGCAGCATGGAGGGAGCCAGAGGAAGTACAGAGGGCACCCAACATGCAAACAGAAGTGTCCGTGAGTTGCAATTCACTGAGGTTGGGGCACTAGAGCTGAGCATGCACATGTGATGAAAATGACAAGGATTGTGTCCATTTACGAGATCCCTAGTGCTGATGCAGTGGGGTGTGTTAGACCTGCATCATCTTCCTCATCAAATTCCCATATCCCCCACACTGCCTGAGGTGACATTGCCGCTCAACCTCTCCACAGCACAAAACTCTATCAGCAACGGTCCATGGGTTGCGGTAAACTGAGTCAGTGGCACCTGGGGTGCTGAGCAGGGGATCAGGCAGATGATGGCATCCACAACAGGTGTGAGCAACATTGATGTAATGTAGGCCAGAGGCAGTGGTCAGCAGTGGCCCACAGCCACGCGTCGTAGGCTCGCGATGCACATAGATAGTGACACCACGGCATTTGCCTGTAGTGTTCGATCACATCCATAACGATGATCCTTTTTCCCTTCTGACTGCAACGCATCATCCTTTTATGCCTCTCCTTATGCAATGATATGTACTATGCCTTTGAATAATCAATTTCCAGTTCCAATTTGGTAACCTACTCGAGCGCAGCGTAGGCCGCGGGCAGTAGTCCGTGTGGGCCCACATGCACGTGCAGTTTTAATGCTATGCACAGGCTTGGTGGCACCACATTGAAGGGAGTGTAGTGATTTCAAGTCAGCCATAATCATCGTCCTCTGCCATGGTGTCATCAATGAAGACTCAGTTCCAAATGTGTGACCTACTAGTCTGCTTTGTCAGTCGGTGGAGTACGCAAACGAGAAAGGAGTACTGCGCGCCTTGCTCGCTGAGGCCGCGATGGCCGTAGCAGGTTGCCAGGGTCATGGGCATTGGGCTTGGAGCAAGCACTGGCATGTGGTGGGCCCTCCTTGACACATGCCGGTGTTGGCAGGTTGGCATTGTGGCCTGGGTGCACAGGGGTGGGTGTTGCTAGTACCGGGGTGCAGCAGGCGCACAGGATCACAGGCAACCCCGCTCATGGAGATAGCATCAGATTCATGGTGGGGTGAGAGGAGAAGGCCTGGCAGAGACATTGGGGATTCCGGAAGAGGACAATGCCCAGAGTTACGTGCCTTTTATTCATACCCCTATGCGAGGCTGGCGTACCCCAGGCCAGCCAACTCCGTTTATGCTTACAGGGGGGGCTACATTCCAGCCAGTGATCTTCCTCACTGGCTGTGGTGACATGGTTGCGTCCATTGTCCACAACACTCCAAACACCATTGGTGTGTGTCAACATGGATGTGTGTATGGTCTGCATACCGCAGTCTGGCCCTCACATCCATGCCTTACTTAGCATTGTGTACATTCTCATTCATCAGTCACTAGCCTGCTTCCCACATGCGTGTGGTGTGTGCATTTGGTATTTGGCCAACGAGCAGTGCATTTTCGTGTGTGTCATCCTGGTAGTGCAAGTTGATGATTGACTGTCGGAGGTGTATGCATCATGCACACTGCCTGGGTGGTTGGTGGCGACGTTGGGGGAGATTCCCCGGTGGTTCAGTAGTGTCTGCACATTCATGGGATACATGCGCTTTCAGATGCGCTTATTGTGTGCAGTTGCAAGGGGGCACAAGTGGGACATGTGTGCAGTCAATTGACTCCTGAACAGTGTGACAATCTAGCTGTGGTGTACACGCCTTGCTTGGTATCTGCCTGTTCCGGCGCAGTGTGGGGGAAGTATTGGTACTGGGGTACCAAGCTGATGGTGTCATCCATGGCCGTTGTGAGGGACTTGGATTCACCTGGCTGTGTGACTCCGCCTTGGGCAGGTATTGGTTGGAGGGAAGCAGGGACCAACAGGTGTATCACAGCCAGCAGCTTTGTCTGACGTGGGATGTTGGTTGTCTGCTGTTTTGATACCGTCAGCCGATGGCCAATGGTGGTCAGGATGCGGAGGTGGGTTGCCCCTTTGAGCCTGTACTGGGCAATGACATTCTCTGATGTTGGGTCTGTGAGGTTGGTGCATTTTCTGGGGTCGCTGTGTTTGTCTACGCTGCCTCAGTGCTGGTCTGGGGGGGTGGTGGGTGTCCAGGGGGGTCCTGGGGTTGGTGGCGGTGGGTGTTGTTGCCGTCTTGGGTGTTCGGTCTGCATGTTCAATGGCTCCATGCCGTCTGCTGTTCTTCAGGTGTGGCTGTGGGCTTGTCTCCCTAATGTGGTGCTGGCTGAAGTCCGACTTTGCACCAGGTCAGACCAGATTTCAGTGTTAGATGAAATATCAAAGTTAAATTCCATAATAATTACTCGAAGAGAGGTAGCATTTTGAAAAGCAGATCAAGCATTAATAAAGGGCTATATATCATAAAGAAATGACTGAACACAAGGGAGGAAGAGGAAAAGGAGGTGGAATTATTTCAACATTCAGACCTAGATCCCTTAGGGTTGATATAACTCCTTCATCAACCCCATAGAGATGGCCATTTTTTGCATTGGATCTGAGTCTGGGGTAAAAAATGCAAATATTTGAATATAAACTTCACTTTTTGAATCTAACGTGAATCCCCACTATTGGCAAAGATATTACAAACCAGTTTTTAGAAGGAAAACAAACATATTTCAAGAGGGTATAAAATGGAAGGACAATAACCGGGAGAGCCAGATCTTTATTGCCAACTGAATAACTTTCCTCCTGGTTAGAATTTGGGAAGTGGGAGAGAATGAAGAGTTTGTGTAGAAAAAACCCAAGAAACACAAACCAAAAGTGTACAAATAATTCCAATATTTTTTCACCCACATTTTGACTGATTTTTCATAATTACTTTGTGGGATCTGACGAGATTCTTACCTGTGCAGTGTACGGACGCATCCCTTTTTTTATCACAAGAAACTTGTGGGTTGGAGCTATAGGAACATTTTAACACGCTGGACTCATCTCCTCTGCAGCCCACATTGGATATTCTAGGAATCATGTTTCGAGGTTTTCCAAAGACAGACCCTCCAGGCGCTGAGATTGGCACTCCACACCCCAGCTGTCTGCAGACCACTGCGCCATCGGTCATATCCCAATACAAGTCACAAATTGTTCCTTCAGTGCCATTTATCGTAACCAGCACAACCCCAGCACACGGATCCGCAGCATTCGAGAGGCGAACAACATCTATATCAGCTGCAAAGAAACAGAGAGAAATGAAATATTTACTATATTTGAAACCATAAATGTATATATTAAGTGCAACTCACATCAATCTCACCCAATCACAGGGAGGCAGGGAGAAGGGTGAGAGAGAGAGAACATGGAAGGGACAGAGAAAGATAAAGATAGAGCAAGAGGTAGAGAGAGGAAGAAAGAGAGAACAAGAATAAGCAGGAGAAAAAAGAGGGTGAGACCAAAAAAGAAAGAAAAGTAATGATAGAAAGAGGGGAGAGAACAAAGAAAGAGAGAAAGAGGGAGGATAAGAAAAGCTGGGGTGAGAAAAAGATAGAGACGGTGAGAGAACAGGTAAGATAGAGAGATGGATATGGAGAGATGGAGGGGAACAGGGACCGAGAGAGGGAGGAATAAAGGGAATCAAGAACACAAGAGAGGGAGTGAGAACAAGAGAAATGGAGGACGAGAATAAGACCAAGAGACAGAAAGAGACAAGATAGAGAACAAGAGAAGGAAATTGGGATTGAAAGATAAAAAAATGTGAAGGTAGAGAGAGAAAGAAAGTGGGAGAAAAAGAAAGAGAATTAGTGACAGATCAAGAGAGAAAAAACAGTAGTGTAAAACAGGGACAGAATAGAAAGAGAAACAGAGAGAGCACGAGGGAAGAGAGAGGATGAAATAGAAAAAGTGAAGGAGATGGAGAGAAGAGATAGTGAGAGAGAGAGAGAGAGAGTGAGGGAGAGCAAGAGACAAGTGGAGCAAAGAAGAGACAGAAAGAGGGAAAGAAAAAGACAGAGGGCGAACAAGAGTAAACATGAACAATAGAGTGGTCAGAAGAAGAGAGAGAAAGGGAGAGAAAGAATTAGCGAGAAGAGGAGAGGCCACAAGAGGCAGAGAGTGATTGAAAAGGGTCTGGAAAATAAAGTTTTACTATTCACAATACTAGTGGTAAAATGGGAATGTCATGTGTGTGTGTGTGCATGTGTGTGGGATGAAGAGATCAGAATATTTAATACAATTCATATTCATATCTTTATTTTGAGTGTTGTGATATTTACAGAAGCAAGCACTGAGGGGAATAACACACATAGTGCCTAGACTCTGTGTTTTACTTAACATGCCCATACATTTTAGCCACTGCTCATTATTTCCGGTGACTCTATTCTTACTTCATTTTTTATCCCCACTCGTACAAGTTGGATATATATATATATTTTTTCACTGAAAAAAACATAGGTTTCAGCCACATTATAGTTAGGAAGTAGCATTTAAAAAACCTTTGAAATTCACTGAAAAAAACCATAGGTTGCACAGATGTTATAGTTAGCTGGACATTTCACTTATACAAAACCATAGAAATTCCCCTGCTGTAGTTAGTTCAGCTAACTATAACTCGCACGCAAGCAAAGCACTGCTGATGACATCACATATTACATCACTCATGTTATGGTCAGTGACAAGACTCATTACATCACTGATGACATTTCAAAGGACATCACTGATGACATCATCCTTGTGAAAGAGTGGCAGACCTGCTCTCAGTGTAATATATTGCTTGATACACAAATTCAAAAATAGAAACAACATTTTTCAAAAAAATGGAGCTATCAATACCAGTTAGAACAACCTATTCAGTAATTCCAAAATCTACATACACATCCACTCATTCACCAATAGTTCTATATAGTCACTCGTACATGTACTCACTCATCAAATGTACTCATACACCTATACATTCTGTTACAAACCTACACTTATACATAGAGTTATTCACACACATACTCACACATGCAAATAAACTATCAAACATCCATTTACTTTCATATACAGCTCTACACACACCACTACACTTATTTCTACAGAAACGTACACATACTTACTCTCTTAAACAATCAGTTATAGAAACACATACTTATTTATACACAAACACTTCCAATCTGTCATAGTCATACATACTCACTTATATACATCAATACTCACATATACTAGTTTAAAACATATGTAGTTACTCATAAAGATACTATTGAGACAGTCATTCACTCACTAACACACCCATACACACAATCATCCACCCATACAGTCCTGCACACATGCCGTCTTCAAAACACATACAGTGAGTCAGTCATTCATGCATCTATGCGCTAAGTAATAACCCCACCAAACCATACAGACACTCATACTGATACTCAAAAAAACAACTAATAACCCATGTAGACACTCACGTGGCTACTCACCAACACATGCAGCCACTTATACACAAAGTGAGACACTGATACAGATATTTAAATATTTAAACATTACTCACTAATACATGTATTCGCTAAGATACACTTATTAAGTCACTTATGCAATCATTTTGACAAAAAACAGATCCATTTAGACACTTATTTACCCATTTATTCTTCCATCGACCTTAAGATATACATATATAAAAAATATTTATTTTTCAGAAAGACACACCTTCACTGGATGATGTCATCATGTCATGAGTGATGTAATATGAAACGTCATCAGCAGTGCATTACGGGCACACAAGTTATAGCTAGCTGAACTAACTATAACGGGGGAATTTCTATGGTTTTGTATGAGTGAAATGTCCAGCTAACTATAACATCTGTGAAACCTATGTTTTTAACAGTGAATTTCTAAGGTTTTTTAAATGCTAATTCCTAATTATAACGTGGCTGAAACCTATGGATTTTTCAGTGAATTTCAAAGGTTTTTTAAATGCTAAGTCCTAACTATAACGGGTGTGAAACCTATGATTTTTTCAGCGAATTTCAAAGGTTTTGTAAATGATAATTATAAATGTATTAATAATTATATTTATTTCTTTTTATACCAATTTCTTAACTTTTTAATAAAAATATTTATTTTAATTTTTACATTATATTTCATATTCTTAATGTAAAATAATAACAATACTAAATTGAAAAATATTTTTCTGCTTATTTTTTTTTTTTTCCAATATATTAAAATTGTATTCTATATAATTCCTTTAACATTGTTTTTTTATCATCGTACCATACGCATACGCTAATGTAATTGCACCAAATTCGGCAGAGAGGTAGAGTTCGGTTTGCAGATTGTGCATTTTGTTAAATGGAGTAAATCCATTCAGTAGTTCATGAGAAAACCCCAATAGACCATGCATGTAGTCTTTTATGCACCAGCAAACTTGTCTTTTATACATTCAATTCCCCAATCTGTATCTTACACTTCCAGTAAACAAACTATCACACTTCTGTTTCAGTATTGAACTGACCATAAAGCACTATTTGCTTATATGTATACTATTTTAAAAGAATCCATCCAGTACATTAAAACACTAATCAGCAGTTGTACAATAAGTGGTACATTCCAAGAGATATGACAGTTAATGTGTACTGTGATATCACCTCCTTCTGGCGAAGGGCTTTATAATGTGATGCACCGTCCACACACCATGGCACATCTTTTACACTACCAGTGCATCACAAAAGTGACGTAACGGCTGTGTTAAAAGAGGCACAAGGGGTTTGTATATCTACCCCTAACACATACAAATTCACCTAGGCAGTTTCACTAGCAGTACAACTTGAAGCATTGACTTGTACCATATTATATGGATATGTTACATTCAAGTGCTTCAGAGGTACTACAGTATACTATAGGTAAACACCTTATAGATGCTGTAGCACTTCCTTATAGTTCTGCACTTTCACATTCACCATACACTAGTAATGTTTTCATTCATTCATTTTTGAACCTCACATTTATTCTGAAAAACTTTTATACACTAACATAAAAATATAGTTCTTTCTTTGACCAGTGAAGATAGTTCTAAAAAGAACAGTTTTTTTTGTGTTTTTAGTTTTCTTTTTTTTGTGTTTTGTCAACAAGTTTTTTTTAAAACCAAAAAAATGGAACTTGAACCCAAAAAGTGTCCAACTGGAACAAAAGAATGAAAAAAAAATAAAACTAATGTCGAGGACAGCAATGCTTCTGCATCCTGCGTTTATCAAATCAATAGATTGTTACCTATAACACAAAAGTTTATCGCAATAAATGCATACAATTTTAACGTCAGCAAAATCAGGATCAATTTGTGGGTGTGGACTGCTTGCTGAAAATTCTGCTTCAGTAGTTTATGTGCTTGGTGCAAAAGCAGGTGGGTAGTCCTGCAACCTCCGTGTTGCAGCTCGAGCAAAGTTATTGGGGTGCAAGTTTTTCACGTGTCGCACCATATTGTGATTGTATCTGGGTACTTCATAAAATGTGTTCCCTCCTAATCGTCCTGTAACTTTTAATAATTATTGCTACCTCGCGTGGCCTTCCCAGGCCTCTATTCTTATTGATCGTATATGGTTGATTGTAATTGTGATTGTATCTGGGTAAGGCCCTGTCTGATAAATTAAAGTGGGGCCAGCAAATAAATAAGAGAGCATTCTAAAAATACATCAAAAGCTAATCTCAGCTTTAGGAAGAATACATACTCGCATTCAATTTTTCCTGCCCTGGAACCTTACTGTGCAAAAGCCCAAAGTACTGCTTTGTATGGTGCAGAAATCTGGGTCACATAAACAGTAAGGTGAAGCACCTTCACCCTGCATCCGTGAGTCCGAATGCTGTCACAACTTGGTCATTACAACGACTGCGTTGTGACAACGCATACCATTACTCCGCAAGTTATTACACCGACTTGCGGAGGGGGGGAGAAGGTGTTGGATTTAAAATCCAACACCTTCCCTAAAGTCCACACAGACCGGAGTTGGAATAGTAAATTTTACTATTCCAACATCCTGCGCCCCCCGGCATGAGCCCTTGGACCCCTGAATATATCATGTCTGTGTGCCCTAAATATTGTGGCGTGTGCAGATGATGGCTATGACCGATCTTTGTGACCATGGGGTTATTTCATTGCAGAGAAGCGGAGCAAATATTGATATATGAATAATTTTCCTTGTATATTGCTAGCCAAATGACGGAAAAGTTCCCCACCATATACCACTCTGTTCTCAGGTTGGTAATGAGTAATTGGTGAGGATGGATGTTAATGAGATTCCCCTTCTACGCTTATGCCAACAGGCACTTGAATTCGATATGTGCACAATGTGACGTGATTAATGGGAGAAAAGCACACATGCACATCAAAGGACATTAACATAAAATATACTTATCCATACAAAATAACCAAAGAACACACATAATTAAATAAATCAGGAAGAAAAAAAGAAAAATTCAAAAGAAACACATGCTAAAACATACATAGTGGACACCATTAGAATGTATTAGGCGGATGTGTACAGTACACACAAAACATATAAAAGAGTCCAAATGTTGGACACTTTTTTTTTATAACTTGTTTTTATTAGCAACATTGCATCATTGCATCATATCACATATTACACAAGTAGCATGTACATTTTACATGGATAACCACCATACTTTTTGTGTAAGTAGCGTCCATGCTAACCAACATCAGCACAACACACCCGTAGTATACTACATACCCGTAGTACACTACATATTGCAATGTATTTTAGTTTTTATATATATAAAACCTGATATATAAACAATTAAAACAACAACAAAATGAAACCCTTCCCACCTCCGCCTCCCTAGCAGCAGAGTGCAGTAATAAGAATCATTATCTATATAGTCAGGTGAACTGGAATTATTAACTTAGCATTGGAGAGGAGGAGGCATTTGCAAGCATTGTCTACGCTAGGTGTCAACATGTCGTGAGTGAGTGTGTAGGCACAGTGGTGTCAAGGTCCTGAGCTATCGTCGAAGACATGTCTGGCAGCATCAGTCCCCATACAGTCACATCTCGCTCAGCATTCTCATCGAATCTCACAGCCATAAGGTGACGTTCTTCTGCCACACCCCATTTAGGCATATCTGTGTACCATTTATCTAGTGTAGGGGGCACTGAACCGATCCAGTTTAATTGCAATTTGTCTTTTGGGCTGTATAGGAAGGGAGGATATGACTGCATAGTTACCCCCACTTTTTGCCTGGTCTTTTGCTGGTTTTTGACAAGTCTGACTGGGATCCTACTAATCAGGACCCCAGTCTATCTGCTTTCCCACTAAAATTGTTATGCATCTACTTTGGTACACTACAGATTGAAAACTGGGGTACCCTTATAAGTCCCTAGTTTACGATACCCAGGTACCCAGGGCATAGGTACCCCAGAGGCCTCCCATGGGCTGAATCTTGTATTATGCCACCCATGGGAGGCCATGAAAAATGGTACTACAGGTCTGCTACTGCAACCTGTATAAGCTTGTGCTTGCACCACTTACTTAGATATAGGTTCACTATATCTATTGGTCACAACACTTACAACTTAGAAGTTACCTCTATTGCATGCCTTAACAATCCTGAAGGCAGGGTGCTGGGTTTGAGGTGAGAGGGTGCACCTGCATGAGCAGAGCCTCTCTGCAGCCTTTGGAGACTATTCTCCCTCGTTGTCTGTGACTCAGCTGGACATATGGGTAGAGGTGCATTATAACCTTGTGGTAAATGCTATCTCAAAAACAGCTGCATAGAAACATATTGTGTTTGGTATCAAACACCTTGGAATCATACCTCCACACCAATAACTGTTGTGGGAGGTATGATTCCACCCTTCAGAAGCGAGCTTCATGGGGTCACTGGTCAAACCTGTGTCAACCCGGACAGCATTAAATGGATGCTACCGATCAGAGACACATTTCTGCCCGCCTGCTGCTGAGCCAAGCAGAGGAAGGCAGCACCAAAGGCATTCTGTCCCAGGGAGGTGTGACAGCCTCCCAGACAGGATTTAGTGTTTTGGGGCTGGATAGGTTCACTCTGAGAGTGCCTGAAAGTCTGCACCTGGGCCACATTTGGTGTCCTTGTGCATAGTCCAGCTCAGACCAGTTCTCACAGCCATTGGCTCCTGCTTTGGTGTGAAAATGGACAAAGGTGTAGCCACCTCTCTGCCCTGCCCCTTCCCTAGGAGGGTCCCATGAATCTGCCTAAACATCTCCAGTGGGTGTACCTGGCTGTAAGACTTTAGATTTTATGTGGACAAGATTCTACAAGAAGAAACCCCTGACCTTCGACCGTCTGAACATGATGGACTTTGGTGGAGCTCGACAGCCCTTGACTTTAAAAAGCCAGGTCTTGAGAAGTCTTCTGAAGGTCAGCAGGTCTTGGGTCTGCCGTAGTTGGGTGGTGAGGGTGTTCCAGTTATTGGGGGCGAGGTGGGAGAATGATCTGCCACCGGAGGTAGCTCTTTGGATGCGGGGGACTGTGGCGAGGGCAAGGTCGGTGGAGCAGAGCTGGTGGGTGGGTGTGTAGAAGCTGAGACGTTTGTTGAGGTACGCTAGTCTGGTGTTAGGGAGTGCCTTGTGTGCGTGGGTGAGGAGCTTGAAGGTTATCCTCTTGTTGACAGGGAGCCAGTGAAGGTCTCCCAGATTGGGTGGCTACAGTGAGGGATGTTGAGGATTAGGCGTGGAGAGCCAATCTGGATGTGTTGAAGCCGTTTCAGGAGTTTGGCCAAGGCTCCTGCATAGAGGGCGTTTCCATAGTTCAACCTGCTGCTGACGAGGGCCTGGGTGACTGTTCTTGTTTCGGTGGGGATCCAATTGTAGATCTTGCAGAGTATGCGGAGGGTGCTGAAGAAGGACGAAGAGACAGCAATGACCTGCTTGGTTATGGAGAGGGTGAAGTCAAGGATGACCCCTAGGTTGCATGCCAGGTCGGTGGGTGTTGGAGCTGTTCACAGTGCGGTTGGCCACCTGGAGTCCTCCCAGGCCGAGGGGGTGGGTCTGAGGATGTGGACCTCCATCTTGTCCGAGTTCAGCTTCAGCCGACTGTTCCTCAACCTTTGTGGACGTTGGTTTTGGTGGTGTGAGGGTCCTTGGTGAGGGAGAAGATCAGCTGGGTGTCATCGACATAAGAGATGATGTTGAGGTCGTGCAGTCGGGCGACGTGGGTGAGCGGTGCCATGTAGGTGTTAAACAGCGTTGGCCTGGGGGATGAGCCCTGGGGTACACCCCAGATGATCTTGGTGGCTTTGCAGCGGGAGGGGGGAAGGCGGACGCTCCTGTTCTGCCGGAGAGTAAGGAGGTGGTTCAGTCCAGGGCCTTCTCTTGGATCCCTGCGCCGTGGAGGCCTGTGCATAGTGTGCGGTGGCAGACCACGTCAAAGGTGGCTGACAGGTCCAGTAGGATGAGGGCCATGGTTTCTCTGTTGCCTAGCAGGTACCTGATGTAATCGGTGACGGCAATGAGGGCAGTTGCGGTGCTGTAGTTGTTTGTTGTTCACCGGGAACGGGAGCAGGGAAATGGGCCGGAAGTTCTTGAGATCTTTGGGGTCGGCCTTGGGTTTTTTGAGAAGGCCGTTGATCTCGGCATGCTTCCAGCTCTCTGGGAAGGTGTCTGTCTCAAAGGAAATGTTGATGGTCTTCCGGAGGTGAGGTTCGATGGCGGTGCTGGCTTTGTCGAAGATGTGGTGCGGGCATGCGTATGACTGAGAACCGGAGTGAATGGTGTTCATGTTCATGATCTTGATGGTGTCGTCGTCGTTTATGTTGGTCCGGTAGAGCAGGCGGTTGGTGCGTATGGTGGTCCTTGGGGCGGGGGTCTCAGTGGTTGTCGGGGTGGTCATAGCGTGGAAGCTGTCATGGATGTCTGCGAGATTGCAATGGAAGAAAGAGGCCAGCGCGTTGCACAGGTCTTGCAAAGGTGGGATGTCATTCGTGTTGAAGCTGGGGTTGGAGAATTCTTTCACAATGTTGAAGAGATCTTTTATGTTGTGTGCGTTGTTGTCTAGGTGGTCTTTAAAGGAGGCCATTTTGGCGGATCTGATGAGGTGATGGTGTCTGCGGGTGGCTTTCTTGTGGGCTGTGTAGCTGTCTGGTGTTCGTTCGCCGTGCCAGTTCTTCTCTAGCTTTCGGCAGGTTTGCTTGGAGGCCTGCAGGTCTACAGTGAACCAGCTGGCTTTCTTGCTGGTGTGGCTGTTGGAGGGTTTCTTGAGTGGATGAGGGTGTTGGCGCAGTCGTCGAACCACTGTCTGAAGTTGATGGGGGCGGAGTCTGGGTCGGTGAAGTCGTCGGATGGGCTCTGGGCGAGGGTTGTTGTTAGCTGGTCTTCGGTAAATTTGCTCCAGCAGCAGCAAGGCATCTGTTGGGTGTGGTGGTGCATGGTGGGATTCCGAAAGGTGAAGTGGAAGTAGCGGTTGTCGGTCCATTGGAGTTTAGTGGTGTGGTTGAAGGAGATGTGGGAGCTTGTGGAGAAGATGGGGTCAAGCGTGTGGCCGGCAGAGTGGGTGGGTGTTGTGACGAGTTGTCTGAGTCAGAGGTTGTCGATCAGGGTGGTGGAGTTGTGGTTGTTGCTGTTCACGAGGTGGAAGTTCAGGTCCCCGAGGAGGATGTAGTCCATGGAGGCGAGTGCATGTGTGCTGACAACGTCAACAATGGAGTCGCTGGACTGTGGTCGGGGTCCAGAGGTCTGTAGACAAGGGTTCCTCTGAGGGTGGTGTTGGGGTCAGTGT
The DNA here is from genome assembly GCF_964263255.1 of Lissotriton vulgaris. Lineage (NCBI taxonomy): Eukaryota > Metazoa > Chordata > Amphibia > Caudata > Salamandridae > Lissotriton > Lissotriton vulgaris. The sequence goes on from NC_141699.1 coordinate 51,074,082, forward strand.
GGATCTTGAAGTGCAGGTGTTCGGCGGTGCTGAGGGTGTCATAGGAGTTGGTCGAGACTCTAAGAGTGTTCCTGTGGACGATGGCGTTTCGTCCACCTACTCCGTTGGTGCGGTCCCTGCTTGTAGCCCTCTGGGATGGCTATGGCGATGTCGGATGCCGTGGAGGGGTTCAGCCAGGTCTCAGTCAGGAAGGCGATGTCTGGGGAAGTTGAGTCGAGTAGGTCCCAAAGTTCAACGGCGTGTTTGCGGCAGAGCGGGTTTTGAGGAGAATGCATCTGAGGTAGTTGGGTTCTATCCTGGTCATCACCTTGGGTGATTCCTTGGGGTCCCAGAGATTCGATGTGCACTAGGCACTGTCTCTAGTCAAGTTGTGATTGTTATACCACTATTTTAGTAAATGGTTTGGTGTCTCAGCAGGAGTCCACTGTGTTTTGTGATACATACAACTGTTCTATTTATCTCGTATTGTGTGCTTTGTGTTCTATCCCCGTGTAGAAGATAGTAAAGAGTGTTATATTAATAAATACATATTTTATATAACTACTGTGTTGTTCTCCTTAATTTAGTCATTCACGAGGTAAATATTCTGGTAAAACAAGCTACTTTACATTCCTTCAAAATTAAACCTGAAGGCTGCTCTCCACAGCTACCACTAGGACAGCTTTCTAATGGTTATCTTTGACCCCATACATCATAAGGGTCATTTGGATTGGTGCAGGGTACCCACTTCAATTAGTGAACAGCATATCCCAGGCCAACTACTCACAACCAGAAGCAACCACAAAAAGGCAAATGTAAGCCTTATATGTGTCCCCTGCTTTGGGGTTGGGAATATGCCCAACAGACACTGCTTTATAGCGACTTCTATTCGTATTGTCGGACCAGAGCGGAGAGTCTGTACCACTTGGTTTCAGTGCGGCTGCAAACGTATGCAAGTCCATGTCATATGGAGGAATGTGGCAGGGTCCATGCCACATCAAGGACAGGATGTGACCAGCCCAGGGGTAAACTGCGTGCAGCACTATGGGGTCAGGTATGTGCAATGCAAATAATGGAATTGGATGAGCTTAAACCTGGCATTACTTGTTACTTTAGCCTCCTGGGCCAGAGCTCTCTTCCATTCCCTGCCTGTCAATGGGAGAGGAAGGTCTTTGTCCCATTTCCCCCAGTAACTGATAAATTGGCTGTACAGTTGTCCTTCAGGGCTTAGTATGTACACAAGGTTAGGGCCCCACTAGAACCTGGGTCTAACATTGTTGCCAATGTGCGCAACTCCTGTGGCTCCTCCGGGCAGGTGGTTTATATCTCATGGATCGTATGCAAGATTTTGGCATACTGGAAGTAATCCTGTGCTTCATGAAAGGTCAGAGAGTTTCCATTGTGGTACAGATCTTCTGTCAATACACATCCTCCCTCATACAAGTTTAAAATATCCATAGATGCCTGGATACTCTGAAATCCCCGTAGCCATTGGATCTGGAGGGCTACAGCATAAGGTGCCTTGCGAAGCAGCAAAGTGACTGCTTGTTCCCAGGGCACAGCTTCTTGCCTCATTATGTGGGGGCAATCCCTGGGGACTTTGGAACCCATCATTAAATACCTTTGTAACCAAGACTCATCGCTCCAATACACCAGTAACTCTTTATCTATTGTACAACCTTCCATACACCAATGCGCTGTATATTGTAACAATCCTGCCATAAAAAATAACCTAAAATCAGGTAAACACAATCCCCGGAGTTCAAGTCCAGCTTGAGCATTTTTAACTTAACTCTACTCTTTCCACCTGCCCACACCAGAGAAATCAGTAAACTATTATGCGTGTCAAATGTGGATTTTGGTATACTGCAGAAAGAATTCTGCAAGATATACAGGCAACGAGGTACCATCACCATTTTTGACAGAAGGTCCAGAGGTGCCCCCCTTGTGAGGACAAAAATATTTACAACAAGGGGTGGTGAGGGACAGAGTCTCTGAATTAAGCAGAAAGCTCTCACCCAGTCAAGAGATCAGGGCTAGATCCAACACCGTTTTTTAGCTCACTGCACCATCCCAGTTTCAGAACCTGGCTGTATGCAAATTAGTCTGTTCCTGTCCCAGTGCATGATGGGAACAGGGCAAACCAAACTACAAAAGCCAATTCTTACACTGGGAAGGAAACAAGCTCCCGGGGACCGGTTTCTGGCATTACAGCCGTCTTCGGCCCGGTTTGCTTGAATCCTGATGGTGCAATGAGCAAGGGTCTCACATCTGAGAATACCCTTCCACGCTTAGGGTGGACAAAAATATTTACAACAAGGGGTGGTGAGGGACAGAGTCTCTGAATTAAGCAGAAAGCTCTCACCCAGTCAAGAGATCAGGGCTAGATCCAACACCGTTTTTTAGCTCACTGCACCATCCCAGTTTCAGAACCTGGCTGTATGCAAATTAGTCTGTTCCTGTCCCAGTGCATGATGGGAACAGGGCAAACCAAACTACAAAAGCCAATTCTTACACTGGGAAGGAAACAAGCTCCCGGGGACCGGTTTCTGGCATTACAGCCGTCTTCGGCCCGGTTTGCTTGAATCCTGATGGTGCAATGAGCAAGGGTCTCACATCTGAGAATACCCTTCCACGCTTAGGGTGGACAAAAATATTTACAACAAGGGGTGGTGAGGGACAGAGTCTCTGAATTAAGCAGAAAGCTCTCACCCAGTCAAGAGATCAGGGCTAGATCCAACACCGTTTTTTAGCTCACTGCACCATCCCAGTTTCAGAACCTGGCTGTATGCAAATTAGTCTGTTCCTGTCCCAGTGCATGATGGGAACAGGGCAAACCAAACTACAAAAGCCAATTCTTACACTGGGAAGGAAACAAGCTCCCGGGGACCGGTTTCTGGCATTACAGCCGTCTTCGGCCCGGTTTGCTTGAATCCTGATGGTGCAATGAGCAAGGGTCTCACATCTGAGAATACCCTTCCACGCTTAGGGTGGACAAAAATATTTACAACAAGGGGTGGTGAGGGACAGAGTCTCTGAATTAAGCAGAAAGCTCTCACCCAGTCAAGAGATCAGGGCTAGATCCAACACCGTTTTTTAGCTCACTGCACCATCCCAGTTTCAGAACCTGGCTGTATGCAAATTAGTCTGTTCCTGTCCCAGTGCATGATGGGAACAGGGCAAACCAAACTACAAAAGCCAATTCTTACACTGGGAAGGAAACAAGCTCCCGGGGACCGGTTTCTGGCATTACAGCCGTCTTCGGCCCGGTTTGCTTGAATCCTGATGGTGCAATGAGCAAGGGTCTCACATCTGAGAATACCCTTCCACGCTCCATCAGGATTCAAGCAAGCCGGGCCGAAGACGGCTGAAATGCCAGAAACCGGTCCCCGGTAGCTTGTCTCCTTTCTGGTGAAGAATTGGCTTGGTAGTTTAGTCTGCCCTGTTCCCACTGGGCCAGGGACAGACTGATTTGCATATAGCCAGGTTCTGAGCTGGGATGGGGCAGTGAGATAAATAACGGTGATAGATCAAGCCCTGATCTTTGGACTGGGTAAGAGTGGTCTGTTTAATTCAGACACTCTGTTCATCACCACCCCCTTTTCTGAATCGTTTTGGCCACTATAGGTGTGGCAGGGTATACTCAGACATGAGTCCCTTTCTCACTGCTCCATCAGGATTCAAGCAAGCCGGGCCGAAGACGGCTGAAATGCCAGAAACCGGTCCCCGGTAGCTTGTCTCCTTTCTGGTGAAGAATTGGCTTGGTAGTTTAGTCTGCCCTGTTCCCATGATGCACTGGGCCAGGGACAGACTGATTTGCATATAGCCAGGTTCTGAGCTGGGATGGGGCAGTGAGATAAATAACGGTGATAGATCAAGCCCTGATCTTTGGACTGGGTAAGAGTGGTCTGTTTAATTCAGACACTCTGTTCATCACCACCCCCTTTTCTGAATCCCCTTGTGAGGGCAGCCAGTGGGAACAGTATTGATTTACGATGATTGATGTAGAGACCAGAGGCAGCACCAAAGGAGGCCAGTTTCTCCAGAAGTACCGGGATCGCCTCCTCCAGCTGTCTAATGCATAGGAGCGCTTCCTCTGCACATAATAAAATCACGTGTGTGCGGCCATCTACAACTATGCCACACGGTGCAATGTCACTCCTCAGTCCCACAGCCAGGGGTTCTATCACCAGGGCAAAAAGCAGTGGCAATAGAGGGCGACCCTGTTGCGTGCCTCGTTCAATTTTTATAATCTTCTAAACCTGACCTTCTTTTCACACTCTGGCTCTCGGCTTTTTGTAAAGCAGTTTAAGAGACACAATATATTTCTGTCAAAAAACCCATTCTTCTCAGCACCTCCCATAGATATTCCCACCGTAGCATATCAAAAGCTTTTTCAATATCCAGGGCAACAACTGCCGCCCGGATGTCGCTGTTAGCCACTGAATGAAAGACATGAGATAAACCGACATGTATTCATGTGCATACACCTTCCAGGTCTGAACCCACACTGAACTTCATGAACCAGTGAGGTCACAACTCTGCTCAATCTTTTGGCCAGGACTTTAGAGAGCAATATAGCATCTACCCCAAGGATGGATAAATGTGTATAGGAGCCGAGGTCCTCTATGTTCTGGCCAGTCCTAGGTAGCATGATTATCGGAGCCTCCCTCATGGACCGCGGTAGACACCCATCCTGTTTAGTCTCCTGTAAAGTTTCTAATAGGCGTGGAAACAAAATGTCGGCATATACGTCGGGTAGAATTCCATAAGAATTCCATCTGGTCCTGGTGACTTAAGCCGGGCTATGGCCCGCAATGCCTCCTGCAGTTCCTCTAGGCAGATCGCTGCCTCCATATCTTCCCTCTGCTCTCCCGTGAGGCATGGGAGGGGGGCACCTGGGAGATACCCCCTATCTACAGGCAGTTCCGTCTGTGGGATCTCACTATATATTTCCAATAGAGGGTAGAATAGCACCCAGTTAATTCTGGCCTGGGTAGTAACCATATCGCCGCCAGTGCAGTGGCAATGTCAATAAAAGTGGGGGTAGGCGCTCCTGCTTTAATAACAAAACCAACATTCTCTCAGATCGGTCATCCTCTCTATGTAAAAGTTGGCAATATTCCCAGTGAACTAAACAGTTCAACCAACCCCAAATCTCTCCGACCCATTGTTGTACCTGCTGGAGTGAACTATGATCCTGTCCTGACATTCTCTCCCCTTGTTGCATTGTAGCTTACCTATCCTCGGCAGTTGCCAATTCTGACTCCAATCTCTACCTTGTGCCACCCACCCTGGACAAACGGTCCCCTCTGGTAACCACCTTGAATGCATCCCATTCAAAAACCCTAGCACTCGTAGTCAACCACTTAGAGGTGAAATAAACCGCAATTAGCTCTCTGAGCTCCTCTCAAAATAACAGATCATGTAGCGTAGTCGGATGCAAATGCCACAGCCGAGCTCTTGGCATATGCCTCTCCGCTCCGGTCCCCACTCCAAAAATACCAGAGCATGGTCTGATAAAAAATGGCCCAACATTGTTGTCCAAACTACTGCACCACATGCTTCCCAAGAGAGCAGAAAATGGTTGAGTCTGCTATACACCTCACGGGCCGACATATAACAAGTATAGCCTCGGTCACCCATGTTTGTTTAGCGCCATATATCCACACAATTTAACCTACTTGTTACCTCACTCAAGGCAACATGTGGGGTTTAGTATGCTGTTTTGGCAGCTGCCTATCCAATAAGCCATCCAACATGCAATTAAAACCACCAGCTCACATTAGAGGGGTTCCAATATACGGAAGGAGCAGACTCTCCATGGCACCAAAGAAATCACCGGCATCTGTGTTGGGGGCATAAATATTTTCCATACATACCTCCACACCAATTCTCTATACACAATTACACATCTGCCCTCCATGTCCGCCAAATAGTTGCGTTACTTGAACAGAACCTGTGGGGCCACCCAGATCGCCACTCCCCTAGCATAATTAGAGTAGGTAGGTGCGACCAACTGCCATCTCCATTTCTTGTGAAGTCTTTGTGCCTCAACGTGTAATAAATGTGTTTCCTGTCGCATAGTGATATGGGCGCCCTGATTCTGAAGATATGTACTCTATCGCGCCCGCAATGCACTGCTGATGATGTCACATATAACATCATTCATGACATGGTCAGTGACATCACTGATGACATCACTGATGACATCATCCAGTTGACAATCTGATACACCTCATCACACAGTAGTATAACCTTTAATCACTCAGTATAAAATACAAAGCACAATTTTTGAAACCATTGACACACCAATACAAGTTTCTAAAAATCCACTTAGTGATTCCTAGGTCTACACACACATCTAATCACTCACCGATAAATTCACTCATACACAATGTCACTCTCTTATGCAAACTATTGATCACACTTACATTTACTCAGCTACACACTTATACAAACACCACTTCATTTATTCATACATGTAGTAACTCATCCGTAGTCTCTTATAAAATCACTATTATAAGTATACGGTCATCCATACGGTCATTTACACAATCACTGACTCTTATGTATAGGTATTTATATACAACAACACTGCCTTTTACTTTTTCTACTTCATTGCACATGTTTCACTGAGAGATATATTTGCTTATCAACAAAGTCATAAACATACTCACTCACCCAAACAACTGTTCCCACATGCACTTTTAATCTCATATACCTAGTGAATCAACTATTCACACATCTTTGCACAGTCACACACACCCCCACCCAATCACACACACATTCACTGTCCCATATCTAACTAATCAACATCTAGTATATACTTTCATGTGGCTAGACACCAACTGATCAAGCAGTTTACACAACAACAGACAGAGTGATTCACACAGTTTAATCACTATCTAATATATTTAGAAGACAATATAAATTAGTCACTTAAACAGTAAATCACACAGCTACTAAATCCTCTATCCAGACACTAATACATCCACTCATTCTTCAATGAAGATTGCTATTTATATACAAATACAAATTTAAATATCAAACCAAACCACATTCACTGGATGATGTCATTAGTGAGGTCATTTGAGATGTCATCAGTGATGTCACCGACCATGTCATGAATGATGTAATATGTGACATCATCAGCAGTGCATTGCGGGCTCGCAAGTTATAGTTAGCAGAACTAACTTTAACCGAGGAATTTCAATGGTGTTGTATGAGTGAAATGTCCAGACAACTATAACACCCCTGAAACCTATGTTTTTTCCAGTAAATATATATATATATATATTTATATATATCCAGCCAGAACGATTCGCTTTGGATCCCTGCCGCTTGCGGTGGCGGGCCTCGGACGGGATAGCGAGTCCCAAATATTCCAACAAAATACTCTCCTCGTGTAGAAAAAGAAATCCGGGCCACTTTCGGTATGCAAATCGTGTTTTATTTCACAACGGCTTTTCTCGATGCGTTTCGCAGGTGAAACCTGCTTTTTCACGAGAACCGACTGACTGAATGACGTGCACTATATACATTGTCACATGGTATTCACATCATACCAAAGGCAATAGAAAACAGACTAGGTGGTTTACAAATGGGCTGTGTTCAGACTAGGTAAACAGTATTATTACACAGGTGAAAAACATGATGGAATCAAAATGATTGACGTATATTTCAAAATGGAAAGAACACTGGAAAATAATCCTTCATTCGCACTTTACAATGCGCAGTGTTTGGTAGGCCAATAAGGTTGCGTCTGCATCGCTGATCCCATAAAAATAGCCGATTATCGCAAAAGGTCAATACCAAGTTGGGGAACATGAAATTATGTGACGGTAATTCAAATACATTGCGCTATGGGTGACGGCCACAGCACACCCCCGGAGGCCGTGAAACAGTAGATTCACAAATTTATGGATGTTCGTAATAAAGCCCCAGTGGGCTAAAGTGTATCTAAAAAGTTACCAAAACAAACAGTTACAAGATTGCCAAAGAAAGTTTCCATCAAGCCCAAGTGGGCATACGTTGAAAGTTGCCAACGCCGAGCCGTGCATATTCCAATCATACCGTTCTTTCACACATGAAGGTGCTCAAAAAGTGCTGACCATATTCCCTTATACTGTCACCACCAGATTCTGTAAACAAAGAGACATCAATCAATTTGTGACTATAGTGCAAAATTACAAGTAATTCAGTAAGTTTTTTAAACAAACATTGTTAAAAAAACGACATTAGGTATCACAGCAATCCACTAAAAACTTCACAGGCTAGCCTAGATGCACGTTCAGTTCTTCGTGTAAATTATGGCCGCCCGGTTGGGTGGTCCTGTACTTTATTATGAGTCTTGACTCAAGTCTTCTCATTTCCTTGATTCGGTCTCCTCCTCTTTCCATACTGGGAACAGTTTCCAGTACACAAAAGGAAAGCAAATTAGCATTCCCTTTGTGGTGTGCCGCAAAATGCCTGGCAATGGGGTATTGTTTGTCCCCATGAGTGATTGCCCGCATATGCTCAAGTACTCTTTTCTTGGCTGGGTGTTTGGTACTGCCAATATAGTATAGCTGACAAGGACATCTGAGGGCATAGATCACATGGTCAGTAAGGCATGTGACATGTTTGGTGATCCTATACTTGTCTGTTTCTTTAGACAACTGGACCTCTTTAAGGTTTTTACTGTTGCGGCAGGCTTTACATCTGCCACAAATGTAAAATCCCTGAACTGGGTTCCTCTGCTTAGAAATTTCGGGGACAAGTGTTGAGCAAAGGAGATCTTTAAGGGACTTTGGTCTCCTAAAAGTCAATTGTGGGTATTCTGAGAGTTCAGGTGCTAGATCTTTGTCCAATTTCAGCACATTCCAATATTTATTCAGAGCTTTTCTCACTTCCTTGGATTTGGAATGGTAATCTGTAATGAATCTACAGGTGGTACTGGGTTCTAATTCACTTTCTTTCTCCTTAGGTTTCAGTAAACTGGACCGTTCTCTTTTCTTCACTTCAGCTAAGGCTTTTGATATACATTTATGGCTATAGCCTCTCTGTTTGAAGCGTTCTGCCATAATCAATGTCTCTTTAGTATAGTCTACCTCATTGGAGCAGTTGCGTTTAGCTCTCAAGAATTCTCCCAAAGGGATCGAATTGATGAGATTGGCTAGATGGCAGCTATGAGCATGCAATAAGCTGTTTCCAGCCGTATCCTTTCTAAATAACGTGGTGGTCAAGATGTTATTCCTATTTTCGACTTTTAAATCTAAAAAGTCGATGGATTTGGGGCTGATGTGGCTGGTGAAGGAAAGATTAAGGTCGTTGTTGTTGAGGGTTTCAACGAAATCTGTTGCCTCTTGTTGGCTCCCACTCCATATGACGAAGATATCGTCAATGTAGCAGTGCCAGCTGACCACTTTAGTGTGGTATATGGGGGACTGTCGAACCACCCTTTCCTCCCACCACCCCAGGTAGAGGCCAGCGAAGCTGGGGGCAAAACAAGTCCCCATCGCGGTCCCCAGTAATTGATGGTAGATATTGCCATTAAAGAGAAAGAATGTTCAGAGGAAGATTATATTCCCCTCATCGGTGAAATGAACACCATCGCTCCTATAGATGCCTTGCATGTTGTAACGCAAGTTGTTGTGGTATATAGAACCCATGCTATATTCTCTGAGGAAAGCAGAAACAGATTTATTTACAAGTTTCCTTGCTTTCTCAATCTGTGGAAAATGTTGATTGGACCAATTCCATTTCTGTCTTTGGCATATATTGGAATACACCAAGACAGTTCAAGAAAAAAGTGTCATCAATTGCCGAAAGGTGTCCTTTAGAAGCATTTCCAGACCTACCCCAGTCAATGTGCCTAGAGCATTTCCACCACAGTGCACAATTATAAGGTCAGGTTCTGGGAGATGCATAAATGTTTTCACCAATGGTATCAGTTGGTGACATCTCAATCCTCTCTGGCCAATCCACGTAATGTCCACATTTGGTAAATCAAGGTTGGAAATTTGTCTGCTTGCTTCATATTTTTCAGTCCAGTGAATGTAGCTGTGTCCTAAAAGCCAAACCTTCATTTTCAAGGCAGATACAGTAGTACTCCGATGGGTTCTGGAAGTGGAATGGCAGTTAGAAGCTGAAAGTTAGGATAAAAAAGTGGATGAGGTTTGGTGTACTTGAAAAACTAAAAATGATTGGTTGATTCTTATAACTCAAGATTGAAGACCAGGTTGCATGGTAATGTTTTTTTTAAAGCGAAAAATGCTATTGGTTGTGAAAAAAATGAAATGTAACAAAGCAGTGGATATGCAGGTGTGTTTGGAGGGAAATCAGCCTTGTTGGTTTGATTTGGAACATTGAGATATGAACTTTTGACCTGTGCCTTCAGCCAGGTGCCGAATGAGGTGTTACCATGGTAACAGCCAGGGAAGGCAGAGGGTGAAGGGTGACCTTTATGTGACTTTGAAAACATTGAAAGGGACAACCAACTGAAATGTTAATTTGATTTTTAAATTGTCCGGGAACAAATATGATTGGTTGAACAGACATATATGAGTCTGTATTGAGAGGAAATCTGTGCCATTAATCTTCAGTTGCAGTGATAGAAGCATTATTGAGAGTTCCTTAAAACAAATATCTGTTTTGTGACTGTCACTGTTCTACATCTTATAAAGCATTGGTAAAGGTGAGTCTCTAATTGTTTTTATTGTGATTCTCCGTAAATTGTGCTTTAGTCACTATAATTGTTTAATTCCCTCACAGTCTCTGACTGACCTCATTTTTTACTTTGGCACTGTTTTCTATTTTTTCTACTACTCTTCCATTTCGTTTCCTTACTTTTTATATACATTATTTGTTTACAGCTACTAGTTTTAAATTTCTATTAATAAATTTGATTAAGCTCAGTGCTCTTCAGTCATCTTCTTATGTAATCCCTTACTGTTAGTTCTTTTTATTCACTGTCAGTCAGAGGCGGAACTGAAGCAAAATTTCGGGGGGGCTAACAAAAAGTTTTCTTAGGGGGGCCTGAACGTTTAATCAGTAGGTAGAGTGAAGCTGCAGGGGCTCTTAGAAGGGGTGAAACAACTGCAAGGCCGAATTAACATTCAAATGGTTCTTTAAAGACATGTGAAACGTTCAGGTGAGGCTCTGTGTGTACCTGGGATCTATCTTATCTTGGGCTGCTACACCCGACGGCGGGGGGGGCTGAAGTCCTGTGAGTTCAATGGGGGTTGCGAGGCTGCTTTCAGTTCATTTTCCTTATTTTCTTTCTTCAGTTTCTTTCTTTCAACTGTCAATTATAGTTTTGCAACTATTTTTGGTATACTGAAAAAATTGTATGTAAAATGTGTTTAAAACAGACAGTAATTTTTTGGGTGATTTGGAAGCGTTTTTATGTAATCTGTAAAGTTGGTTTAGAGATCGAGAAATGGTATTAGCAGAGACACAGATAGTGCAGGTAGAGAGAGAAATGGTAGATTACATGTGATACCGTCGTCATGTGTCTAAAATTACATAGTGAATTAAGTCTATTTTTAATGAATGTGGATGAATAATTATGTCAGTTGATGTGTTAAAAAGTAATTTTTTGAATTAAGTTTCTCTTCGTGAAATGTACTGGTACAGAATATTAGGTAGCAAGTCTGTTATGTCTGTTACTTGCAAAAAAGAGGAAGGGTGTGGTGTTGAAATGAGAAAGTAATGTTTTTTCTTGCATACATATATATCGTGCATTTTTTGCTAGTAAAGGTTGTGAGATGGTATGAGTAGAGATACATATAGTGTGGATAGACAGAGACATGGTAGATTGCATGTAACATCCTGGTCATGTGTGTTAGATGAAACTGTGAGTGAAGTTTCATTTTAACCCCTTTGCTGCTCATGATGAGCTCAGCTCGTCATGCAGTACACTGGTCGTGTGCTCATGACTAGCTGAGCTCGTCATGAACAATGGGATTTCAAAAATATGAGCACCGGGTGAAAATTCCCTTAGCATTGATGTGGTTTAATGAATCTGGGTGAATAGTTTGCTTAGTTGATGTGTTAAAAAAACAATTGTTGAAGTTAGTTAGGCAAGATGGTATGCACTGCTTGAGAATCTTAGGCAGCATGTTTCTTAGGCCTCGTCGTTGTCAAAAGATACATGGTAATTCTTTTTGGCAAGTAAGAGGTCTAACAGACTGTCGCAGGGATTCTGTGCTTAGACAGAACTGTGCATAGAGGCATGGAACCACAGTGAATGACGATGTCGCAAAACTTACCTTAGTACCCAAAAATCCTCCACCAGACTAGCATTCAGTGACGTATTGGTCATCATAAACTGCCAATGCTTAAGGTAGTCATAAACTTTCTCTCGGAGTATAGATTTACAGTGTGGTTTGTGGCCGAGGGCTGCACTGGTGGTGGTGGGGTGAGAGGGGGAGGGGGCCGAGTAAAGTAAGATGAAAACTTGTGACCATGAGGTTGTACACAGGTCCATGGAGTGGATGACTTCATACATTGAGGTACCTGACCGAGTATACATAGATCTCTCTCCCTCCTGCCGTCTGTCTCCATCTTTATCTCTCTCCTGCCGTTCGTCTCCGTCCCCCTGTGTTATCTTAGTGTGTGTGTCTGTCTGTGTCGGCCTTCAGTCTGGGCTGAGACAGTTTGCTCTGCAGGCACACACAGATAGTCAAAGTACTTGGAAGGTGTTTAAATGACCATTTATATAATTGAGATGCTTTGTTGAAGCGCCAGTGAATCTCCACTTTCACAATTACCGCTCGCTCGGCTCCACAGAGCAGAGGGATTGTCGTACTTCACTTTTTAGTGCCTCTGCATTTCCACTCTGTTCTGTGGTGGCCGGGGAGAAGTGATAGTCAGAGTGGAGATGCAAGGGCGATAAGAAGTGAAATACGACAAAGCCTCTGCTCTGTGGAAGCGGGGGAGAAGTGATTATCAGTCTGGGTGAAGCGCAACTGCGGCAGTGTTTGGTAACACTAATAAATTATTTTTTTAGCAGAGGTACGATTGTCTGCATGGTCCGGGAGCCGCCAAGAAAGGCTTGGTGGGCCGTCACAGGCCCGCGGTTTGTACTATGAGTAACTCAGGTCGACAAAGCACAACATGAACTTAGTACAGCTGAGGTTATGTGGAACACATGAATACTCTTTCAGTATACATTAATTTCAGTCCAGAATATGGATTAAAAGAGCAAACGTGCATATTTGAAATTTTAATTCACTAATGCAGTGCTTTCAATCGGAGTATCTTTTCTAATATGAGTAAACATATTATAGGAAACAAAGTAATTGGCATAGTTACTAGTCCATATAACACAAACGGTGCAAGCATAGTATGATGCCAAAAAAATAGGGTTTAACAAAACTTATTTCACACCCTCCCGAGCAAGTATATTATATTATATTATATCTAAGAAGGTCTCTTTTGACTTTAAGTAGAGCAACCATAAATGAAAATACTAGTGGTTTTAGATCACATCATTAGCAACCAGCTCTCTGCATGCGAAGCACCATCAAGTTTGTGTTATGCTCTTGTGTAAGGAAATTAAAAGCGCGCCAAAAGCGAGAACTTGGCTGCAGCTACATGTATGTTATCTGTAAGGACGTTCGAAAATCATTGTTCAAAACAACTACTGTATTGAGATATCTTTGAAGGTTTCAGTAGTCGCTGTACAGATACAGCTCGGCAAGCAACGCTGATATCAGTGTAACAACATATTATTCTCGTATGAATCGAAAACATTTCACTAGGCAGAAAAGTAAAGCAGCAGATTTGTGTCAGGCGGAAAAAAGCAGCAGAAAGGAAAAAAGGCGTTCAAACTCATAAAAAACTCATGCTAACTTAACACATTAATCAGGGCATATTTATCCATATATTACCCTGCCATGCTCCGAGTACGTATCAAATAAGATAAGATAAGATAAGCGACTCAATTGTTGAAATCAGAGTTTAATGAAATGTTCAGTTCGAAATCGAGTAGGTGAGGAAAAAAAATTTTGTCCACATAAAAAACTAAAATCTCACCAGCACGAAATTGTAATGTCCACTGTTAGTAAAGCCAATAGGTCTGTTATATAAAAAAATAAGTCCATAAAAGGTCAGGAAAATAGTGAGAGAAAAAAAAAAATAAGACGTCAATGGCTTCCATAAGAGTCAGCCTAAAACTGAGTAGGCGAAATAAGCAGCAACCGCTTCTAAAAGAAAGTCACTGTTATCATCCGAAAACAACTCAGCCATCCAATTCAATAGAGGAAAAGAACATACATGCTCTTCAATTACCGGAGCCTCTAGTACCATCAGAGGACAACTCAGTGGGTTTTCAATGTAGCTGTGTGCCAAGAAATCTTGCGCCGCTGCAAATATATTCCAATGACTCAGAACTCCATGTATCGCTGCAAAGGCCATAATCCCTCCGTCAGAACAAAGCAATTCATGTTCAATTAAAGGATTCATGAGATGATTGTAATTCACGTCAGGAGATACCAAGTTGCAGAGACATAAGTCCAGGGCCCACATGAAATCACAGCTCAGGCAATGAAATACAGGCTGTACACAGGTGAAATAGGAAAATCGAAATGATAATCCATATGATGCACTCAAAGTCGCGAGTGGCAGGATCCTATAGTACTTAAGCATCCTGTGGCGAAACAGTCCTAAGTGCTCCGGCTCGTTTGCGAAGACAGGACGGACATCCATTTTTCAATAAACAAAATAGGAACACAAAACCAGTAGCCAGTGGTAGTAGAACAGGAAGTCCAGAAAATAGAGCCGAGAATATGGAGTGAAGAGTAGCAGGAATGACTTCAAATATTTTTGCCAAAGAAGTCACTAAACCATTGCTCAGTACTTATAAAAAAAATGAGCCAGCCCTGAAGTGGAGGATGCACTAAAGATTTTGGGAGTCACCTCAGCAAATTGTAAAGGAAGGTCACTATTTAATAAGGCATGCACTTCTCTGCAAGTGTTAGCTAAGTGAAGGAGAAATGTTTGCGAGCAGATGTGAGGGTAACTTGTTTTTGTGACAATAAAGCTCTTGTTCATCTCATGTGATTGAACTTTGAATTCAAGGCCGGAATTTGTGGCCAGATGGAAACATCAAGGTGCCCATGTGGGGGTGGATAAAGTACATTCTTACAGGAGAGCATATGCTGAGTGACTATTACAACGTAAGCTGTGTTGTTTAATAACTCATAGCAATTCTCATTGCTTGAAAATAAATAACCCCCGTTAACCAATAAGGTAAAAGTCGGCATTATAGCAGGCACCGGTGTACCTTTAAAAAACACATGCTACATTACAGCGGTTCTGGTTACATAACTCATGCAATTGGAAGTGCCTACACATCAACGAGTTATCCAGTGTTTCTGTACACTCATCTCTATACAGATATAATTCTTTGCCGTCTCTAAGTCATCTATAAGTGAAAGGGAGCGAATTGGGTTCATGCAAGTAGGAGGTACTGAGCTGCTTGTATCTACTCATGTGAAAATAATTTATGGAATTTGAAAACTGAAAAAGCGCGAAAGGTAGAGTAATTAATCCGTGGATTAGCCACGTTGCAGCTATGGCTTCTGATGCTAAAAAGGGCAAAGTCTCTAGGCGCTGAATGTGGAACATCGAAAAAGAAGCATGTCTCATGGAAAGCAAACGTTGTTTCTCGGTCAAATTTAAGGGTGCAAAGAGAGAGGAGACATTAACATAGTTTCAGGGCTTTAAGTTGGCCGGGTCTCTTCGGGTCTGAGCACCAGCAGTTTTTTAAAGGCAGGCTCGAAACGGGTCTCTATCGGGCTCTATTTTGAGCCCGGGCACAGGCAGACTATTTTTTTTTGCCGGCTTGTAGTGACAGTCTGCTGTTGCAGCAGTTCAAGAACAAGTGCCAGGGCATAAACTGCAGGTAGATTATGTGCGCTACTGATGCTGCTGACACTGCCTACCTGTGACTAGTGGAGAAGTGACGGCATGAGATCATGCTAGGTGAGTGTAGTAAAGGAAGGGAAATCCTTTAAAGAGAGTCATTTTCTGTATGGATTTCCCTTTTTTTCTGAAACTCAGGTTCAGCAATATTGTTGTGGCGTCACCAGGACTGTAAGTGGAAGTTTTCTGAAAACTATTGACAGGCCAAAATTTCTGTTTATTTAATTTGTGCAGCTATGAATCAATGTCAAAGGCAATAGTCCTCATTTGCTGTAGGTATGATGTTACTTGTTGTATCATATTTACATGCAATAATATGGGGGCAACATTTGCAGTGTGGTTTGTGGCCTAGGGCTGCACTGGTGGGTGAGGGGTCATAGAGGAAAGGGGCGGGGCTAAGGGGAAAAAAAGAGTTGTGACTATGAGGTTATACAGAAGTCCCTGCAGCAGATGCCTTCATGCACTGAGTTAGTAGACTCAGCATACGTACATCTGTGTTCCTCCTTCCCTTTCTCAACATCTCTCTCTTTGTGCTGTTCCCTTTATATCTCTCTCTCTCTCCGGCTCGCCCTCTGTATCTCTGTCCATTGTGCAGTTCCTCTTCATGTTGCCTACCCTCTGGTTTCTACCCTTCCTCTCTCTCATACATTTTCTCTCTATCCTGTTCTCGTTCGTTCTCACTCTTTGTCCTACTCTTTCTGTTTCTCTGCTCTCCCTCTCCCTGTTGTCCTTTTTTCTACTCTTTTTTTCCCTTCTGTCCTTCTTCTCCTTTCTGGCCTGTCTCAACCACTTGCCCTCCCTCCCCCTTGTCATCTCTCTCTCCTTCCCGCGTTCCCTTTGTATCTCTCTCTGCCTCCTGCTCTCAGTCTTTCTCCTGCACTGTATCCATGCTGGTCTATTTCTCTCTCCCTCCTATTCTCCCTCCTTCTCTCCATATCTCTCTCCCTTCTGCTCTGCTTCTCCATCTCTGCGTCCCTTCTGCTCTCTCTCTCCCTCTTGTCCTGTTTGCCTGCTGCCCTCTCTCTCTCTCTGTGCCTCCTGCCGTTTGTCTCCCTCCTGCCCTGTCTGTTCCTCCTACTCTGTGACTCCCTTTCCATCTTCATCTCCCTTGACCTCTTTCTGCCTCCTGTCCTTTTTCTCCCTCTCCATTTGTGTCTTTCACTGCTACTCTCTCTCTGCATCTTCCTCTCCCTCCTACCCTCTCTCTCTCTCCTGTGGTCTCTGTCCCTCCTGCCCTGTGTCTCCTTCCTACTCTCTCTCTCCCTCCACCTCTGTCATTAGTTTTGTGCAACTAGTGATTGTCAACATTTAGGAAAGAAAACAAATCACTATAATTAGCAGAATCTAAATATAAATCTAGTAAGGAAATTATTCACCCAAAATCATTTAAAAAGAAGTGTGATCTTGGTGTTCCATGGTGATTTCTTTTGGCAAGTAAGATGGGTAACAGATATGCTACGTAAGATTCTCTAGCAGTGCAAATCATAAAGATTGCATGTAGCATCCTTGAAATGTATGGAAGATCACACTGTAAATGAAGTTTGATTTTAAATAAATCTGGGTGAAAAATTTGGTTATTTGATGTGTTTAAAAATCATTTCTTGAACTTAGTTAGGCTTTAGGATATCTAATGGTAGAGAATCTTAGGGAATATATCTGTTAGGCTTGTTATTTGCCACAAAGGCTGTATGTTGTGTAATAAATATGTGTGTCATATTGTAATAAAATGTGAGTATTTTTCTTTAATATAGTGTTTGCTGCTGAAAAGGAAGAATCTGCATTGTACTCAATAGAGTTTTCAACGTTCAAAACCATTTTTAAAGGTTAGTTGGTATTTTTTAAAGCAAATTTATTTTTGTGCAGATTAAAATAATAAGCAAGATTTTTCAGAATATTTGCACTATTTATCTTCTGCTGTAGCATTTTATCTTCTATTTGTACAATGTCTGTATCTGCTTGCACTACATATGTATTTTGTCATACTATTTTACTGTCTGTTGGCTCTATCTTTTTATGGGCCTGGTCCATGTGTTCTTTTCTTTGCAGTTCTGCTTCATCTATCCTTTGACTGTAACAGTTTACTGTCTGCGTGCATTAATTCTTGCTAAGTCTTCATTATCTCTCTAACTCATGCTGTACCATCTGTGTGCACTCTTTCTTCTGCATTTGCAGAGGCGTATTATGATATGGCTGTTGGTGTGTTGGGCATCTTCTCTGCATATCTGTGGCTGTACCATCTGTCTGCACCCTTTTATATGCATGTGCAGAGGTCTATTATGATATAGTTGTACATGCTGTGAAATTCAGATGCTGAGTGTGCTGTTGAAAGGTAAAAGCAACTGTCTCTGTGGCAAGTAGTAATTTGTTTAGTGAATTTTTTGATTTGTACATTGTGAGTCCCACCTTCAGACTGTATACAGTTTGAATAGCAGTTTATAGTGGTAAACTCAGAAAATCGATCCCTACAAATAAATGATAAAGTCTTTCAACAGTTCTACAGTCCAGAAAACCTAAAAATAAATTTCACAGTAAGATGTCAAGATGGCGACCGTGGTGTGGGCTGTGTGAGCAGCTCTGTCCGCTCCCCGGTTCTTTGTTGGCCAAGCGATATCGCGAGTTGGAGCGGAGCACAGCGTCCGCGCTGCTGAATAGACGGAGTATGGAGATGTAATTGCTTTTTTTTTCTGCTCTGTGGGAAAGCTCCGTACAGTGTGGTATTAATGGTGTCCTTTCCGGCTGGGAGGTCCGGACGTTCGGCAGGAGTGGAGCACAGAGGTCTGCGCTGCACCTGAGCGAGGGCGTGAACCTGTTGGAGCCGAGCCGGGCTGATTGAGCCGCGGCTGAATAATACGCAGAGGCGGCGTCTGGTAACATTCACGGTGTTCATCGCTTAAAACATCCTCGCTGAGGATTAAAAATTCTTCGCGAAAGGAACTGTTTATTGAAGAACTCATAATTGTACGTGAGAGCGATCTCGTAAAATCTGCCATGTCAGAGCAACAGTGTGCGGCATTTCGAGGAATTTCGAGGAATTGATTGAAAACAGCAGTGTCCTAATGTTTGGACAACTGTTCTTATCGTATAATAAAGAACGTTTGAAGTGGCTGCCCCTATTCCATTTTTGTAACAGATTTTCGGTGGTTCGTGGTAGAGGGGGTGCCGCAAGACCAGAGAAAATACCGCCAAAGGGTCAGAATAAGACAACTGAGACACAAAAGGTCACCACGCGGAGTGGGAAGAACAAAGAAAAACCGGCAGCTGAAGAGTTGGTGTGCTTTGGCCCTTGGAATGCGGGGAGAGGAGCCCGGTAAACCATTGCAAACAGGGAATGAAGGTCCCTGGGCCTCATAGGAAGGAGGGGGGGGGGAGAGGACAGGTGTGCATCAGGGTGGGGAGATAAGGGGGGTCACGGGCGTTTGGTGGTGTGGGGGGGAAAAACCAGCAGACAAGAGGCAACTAAAGTAGAGAGAAATAAAACTGCAAGGAAGTATGTTAGATATATTTATAAAGATGGCACAAAGTTTAAGTGACGTTTTGTCTGGGTGCGATATGAACCAACTGCAAAGACAGCTCATGGTTGAAGTATTTATTAGTTATGTCATCATTTAAGAAAATCAAAATGTGTTCTTTAAATATTTTTGGCCTGAACGATCCTAAAAAGGGACATGTTTTGGGGAAACTTATGCAGATTTTAAAGGTAGACATATTATGTCTACAAGAAACGCATATTCCATGGAGTAACCGAGGGTATTTAAAAACAATGGGTATGGAATTGATTGTGTGCTCCAAACAAACAGGGACGAAAAGGGGAGTTGCGATCTTGAAAAGACAAGGATTTGGAAGCACTTTTAAGGTAGCAGCTAATAAATAGGGTCGTTGGGCCATTTCAGGTATTAAAGTAGGTCAAACGAGGTTTATATTGTGTAATGTGTATGGACCAAATTTAGATGATGATGAATTATTTAATTGTCTAAATTTAGAATTAGCCCAATGGACTGTCCTCATAGTACTATGTGGAGATATGAATATCAATTTGACAGCAGCTGTGGATATTAGATCTAATTTCGTATATAAGGGTAGAAAGAGGCTGGTGTTTAAAGCACTTCAAGTTTTGATTATGGACCACGGTTTATATGATGTCTGGAACTCTAAATCTCCAGCAGATGATGGATTCACCTATTTTTTCTGCTCCCCAAGCAAAATATGTACGATTGGACTAATTCTTTATTTCTACTCATTTCCTGATAAGTGCGAATATCGAGATCCAACCCAAGCTGGTCTCCGACCATAACCCGATGTTACTTGTATTTGATCTTGACCCAGGAGAAAGGGAAGAACCTCAACAATGGTCATTTGATAGGAAACTATTGTTGGATAGTGAATACAGCCAGATTATGGCTCATAAGATACAGGAGTTTTTTGTAATTAATAAAGGTACTGCCCATTTACCGATTGTTTGGGATGTGTTTAAACGGTAGTTCGTGGTGAAACTTTCAGTTTTTCTAGATTTAAACGGAAACAGTCCCTATTAAAACATTGACAGGATTTTGATAAAGTGTTTCTTGCCGAGAAAAAGTTGGCTGAGGCATTAAGGGTTGAGTCGGAAGTAGCTGTACTCAATTTAATCCAGAAAGAGCTTTCTATTCTTAGGTCTAAGGCTTATGCAACTATAGCTGATTTTATAGCTGCTCAATTTGTCTTACATAAGGAGGAGGCATATGAATTTGGAGATAAAACAGGACGTGTATTGGCCAAAAGAGCAAGAGAAAATGCCTCCAATATAGATATTTCCAAAGTAAAAGACCTGCAGGGGGTGTTTCATGAAACTAAGGAGGGCGTGTTGACGGCCTTTCAAGGTTATTATCAGGATCTTTATACGGACGATGTTGGAGAGGTTTCATCTGAGGAATATTTAAATGAAGTAATCCCAACTACAATAACTGAAATACAAATGAAGAGTCTACAAGAGTCACCTAGTTGGGGGGAAATAGAGAGTGTTATTTTAGGACTTGCTCAGGGGAAAGCAATGGACCCAGACAACATCCCACTAGAATTTTATCGGTTCTTTAGGAACAGTCTGATGACAGAGCTGGTTGAAATTAAGCATGGGTGGAAAATCCGTTCCACTTGCGGATTTTGCGGATTTTCTGTAAATTCGCAATCCGCGAGATTCACGAATTTCTCGCAAAATCCGCGAGCGGAACGGATTGGGTCAAAAGTTCAAGCTGACTTTTGTAACTCTTTCAGAATGGCGCCGGCAAGCTGCCAGAGCCATTCTAAAATAGTTACAAAAGTCACCTTCAACAGGAAGCTCTAATAGATAAAGTAAAGCAGGTGCTGCTCAAATTCAGTTACACAATCATTAATCACCCCAAACTTGGGGTGATTAATGATAGTGTAACTTAATTTGACCTTCAACTCGAGCACCTGCTTTACTTTATCTATTAGTGCTTCCTGTTGAAACTATTTGCAGCTATTTTAGAATAGCGATGGCAGCTTGCCGGCGCCATTCTAAGTGGGGCTGAGGGCAGAAGGGCACAAAAGTGGGACAGAGGGCAGAAGGGGACAAAAAGAGAGTGGGGCAGAGGGCAGAAGGGCGCAGAAACAAGTGGTACAGAGGGCAGATGGCATACAAAATTAGAGGGTGGCAGTGATTAACCAGGTAAAAAAAAAAACCAGCGAAATCGCAAAGCGCCTCGCGAACACCCGCGAACACATAAAGTGCCCCACGAATACCCGTGAACTTGCAAAAATAAAAAAATTAGCAAATTCGCAAATTCGCGAATTTTGCGGATTACGAATTCGCAAAACTCGCCCATGCTTAGTTGAAATCTGTCAAGAAGCTTTTAAAGGGAATCCTCCTCACTGTTGGTCTAATGCTATAATAGTAGTTTTAAAAAAAAAGGGCAAGAAAGATACAGAGATGGGGTCATATAGACCAATATCTCTACTGAATTCGGATAACAAAATGTATTCAAAATTGGTTGCTAATAGGCTGAACGATATAATGCCGGGCTTGGTTTCATTGAGACACATTGGTTTTATACAACATAGAGAAACCACAGATCACATGTTGGATTGGGCGCAGGGAGAAAATTCGCCGGTGACAGTGGCCCTGTTGGACGCTGAAACAGCGTTCGACAGGGTCTCGTGGAATTTTTTGTGGCAAGTTTTGGTAAAGAAGGGGTTTCCAGATGTTTTAATCAAGGCAATTAAGGCTTTAAATAAAGAACCAGCTGCATACATAAGGATAGGTGGGAAATTATCTGGGAAGGTATCGATAGAAAGAGGAACGAGGCAGGGTTGCCCCTGCTCCCCCCTTCTTTTTGCTTTATACATAGACCCTTTTATTTTGTCATTAGAGAGTAATAATGCAATCAAACCTGTTTTGATTTAAAATTCCGAATTCAAAATCTGTGCTTATGCAGATGACATTGCGGTTGTGTCAAATGATATCGCAAATTCTCTTCCTACTATTATAGAAGCGGCCGCAATGTTTGGCCGACTTTCTGGCTACAAGTTAAATGTAGGCAAGGCCCAAATTATACACTCTACAGCAGGTCGACCAGAAAATATTAATTGTGATCAAGAGGCCACATACCTCGGTGTTAAATTGACGGCTAACGTAATTATTGCAGCCAACTTGGATCCAATAATTGTTTCTTCAAATAAAACATTAGAGAGATTAAATAATTTAAAATTCTCATTGGTAGGACGTACTAATATACTGAAAATGCTCATTTTTCCCATATTTTTATATATATTTCGAGCTATCCCTTTTCTAATACCCTCGCATTACTTTGCCCGCATAGTTAGGATGTGCTCAATATTCCTATGGGGATATCATCGAGCAAGGCGATCTTTTATAAAATGCACATTATCTAGGCAGAGAGGAGGCTGGGGTGTTCCTAACTTTCAATTTTACCATTGGATAGCATTATTTCAACATATAGGGGTACTGACCTTACCAGATGATCCTATAGAAGATTTCTCTGCCCCTTCTATTTATGAGATGCTTTTGGGTGAAGAGGCCAAACAATGTCTGAACAGAATGTGGAACCAAGTTATTATAAAAAGACTAAATTTAAAATATTGCACACTGCATATCTGGTTTGGAGGATTATGAAGAAAAGATTTGGAATCTCTAGTAAGTTAACATTGTATACACCGTTTCATAAGTGTCCTCTTTTCCCTGAAATATTTAAAGATCAGGTGATGATAAGATGGGAAGAGCTGGGTGTGCGGGACTTAGGAGATCTTTTTCAGGGGAAGAGCTTTGCTTCTTTTGATTGTCTATCGGGCAAGTATAAATTGCAGCAAGCTGACTTTTTTAAATATCTTCAGCTTCGGAGCTTTTGCGAAGAAAAGCTGTTAAGAAATATGATCTGTCTCGATGAAATAGAGATTCTTGAAGCAATCAAAAGAAGATCTAGAATAGGTCCTCTGTACCAACTTCTTTTGGCAAAGGAGGAAGGTGATCTCCTGGTTATAGAAAAGAAATGGCAAGATAAGCTGGGTGTAGAGGGAAGTATGCTGGAAAGAAGTTTGGAGGTAGCCATCAGTGTATTATTAAACGGCTCTCTTAAAGCCCAACATTATATGTCGGTGTTTGATTTGTACTACACTCCAGCAAAATGGAAGTCTGGTCGAGGGACCTACTGTAGTCGTTGTAAATGCTGCAGATACGATTCATGTTTTTTTTTCTTTGTCCGAAGCTCTTTAAATTTATAGAAGATATTGAGAGATATATTAAGGATAGCCTCGGCATTGGGGTAAAATTAACGGCACAATTGGTTATTTTTGGTGTGGAAGAAAGTATAATGTATAAAAGATCGACAGCAGAACAAGCTTTTGTCTTTTTATGCATGTCTGTATATAGATCCTGTATTACCATGCAATGGATAGATCCGAAACCACCAATTTTTGTAAAATGGCAGGCGAATTTGTTATCAATCTATCATCTTGAATCTTCTCTTTATAAACTTAAGGGTATTAGACGGAAAATGTTTGGGCATAAATTATGGTTACCAATTGAGAAATGGATGGGGCAGTAATGATTTTGATGCTGGTCATATATGTATATTTATTATTTTGTCTCTTGCTGTTTTCGTCTTACAAATTCATGGATTCATTGTGTACTTACTCTAGCATTTATTTTTTTGTTTGTTTGCTGGTATCAAAACTCAATGAAAAAAAGTTGTCTTTTCGCTGCAGTAATTATTTAAAAAAAAATAAAAGGGATAGTGTTAATGTCTAGGATCACAATGTCAGTCTGTTTTCAAAGAAGATGAAGGTGCTACCTTAATCTATGTAGTTAATGTGTTTCAATGTATGATAATGTATGTACTTAAAACATTTGTAAAGGTACTTTTTAGTTATCTATTCATGAAAAATATATAATTTAGTCTTTGTATGTTTTTGAAAGGACCAACAAGAAAATCTAATTCGTAAAATGGAAAATCATTCAGAGAGCATTGATTTGCATTTCGAAATTGCCAATGACTTATTAGAGGAATTAATAGATGGAGTTTTTGACGAGGATATTGACACTGAAAATGAGGATTTTATGGACAACACTTTGGACAGTGCATATTTAGTAATGGTGGAAGAATTAGAAGGGGAAGAAGAGATTTTGGAAGATCAGAATATTGATTATGAAGAAGAAGTACCTGATGAAATTATGTTACAAGTATTACTAGAGTATGAATTTTTAAATGAATAAAATTATTTTTGATATAAAATCATTCTTCAAGTCAGTTTTTTTCTAATATTCATCGTTGATCTGCTTTATGAGAATGAGAATAAAAGTTTTGATGAAGTGTGTTAGAGATTATAGTCAAAAATATTAATTGCACTATGATCACCTACAGCGCCTGAAAATCAGTGTACTGTTCTTGAGCCTGAAAAATTATTATCAGAAAATACGTCTATAATGTTGACACAGCTATGGACTGTCATAAAGTTAGAAACAGCATTCACTACGTGATTTCCTACTCTGTTCAGAGACTGTTGCTTTGTCTTTATTTTAGTTATAAAGTAAACCAGAGGTTATAATTTCTATGTTATATGCTAGTAGAGGTCTATAATTTTTTTTTACTTTTTTCTTAACAGATTGTCATTTTCATCACAAACATAAATCAGTATGCCGACCAGAAATTAAAAAAGAAAGCAGTATAAACGGACATACCATTCGAAGAGAAAAGAATTAGAAGAATTACGTAATTTACAAAGGACGGATAAAAACAAGAGTGCTCCTGGTAAGAGAAGCAAGGATTTCATTAAAAAGTTGTCTCAAAGGAAGAAAAAAATTGGATAATGTTGGAAAGGAAAAACAGTTGTCAGTATCTACAAGGAGAAATCTGAGAAAAAAGAAAAATGTTTCCCAACTCTGCGGTGAGGAAAATATGTACAGTAAAAGACGTACTAATCAGTTTGCGGGAATCAGGAAGCGCATGTTTTATAATAGAGTAGTTTCGAATTTATTAAAAAAGGAAAAACTTTCTAAAAGAAATTCAGCTCTTTATAAGAAAAAAAAATATATTGAGGATGTTGTTGAGCGCGCGTTTAAGACAAAAAAATATTTATTTTAGTAATTAATAGAATAAATACATTGAATAAGGCAATCAGAGTTTTAAAAGCTAAGTTTTAAAAGCTAAGAGTAAATGGAAGAGACCCATAAATAGAAGTAATTTTTGTAAAAACATTTCTGGGAAATGGATGCATACTTTAAGTTCTGAGCCATTTTTTAATGAAGAGAGTTACTTTCAAAGTAATGATTTGTTGCATGCAGTTGACACCAGTGGTCGAGCATATGAGGTGAAGGATGTTTGTCCTATTGAAAAAGAGCAAATTGTGCTTAGAAATGCAGAAGAGGTGATAGATGAAGAAGTTTTAGAGGGAAGTCCTAACGTTCCTGTTTACAGTTGGAATTGTAGTAGTATTTGCAGTGTACAACAGGATTCAATTGATTTCTTTCGTAATTTCTTACTTAAGTATACTAAGCAAAGTCTAAAAAAAAAGATTGTAATGTTGCAAGAATTAGCCCGTTGCAGAGTGAGAGAAAAAACAGGCCTGCAAGGCCATTCTCTGGCTTGTCTTTCTAAAAAAATATGCCAGAGTGTTTTTCATCACTTCAGGATGTTAGCAGTGCATCATACCAAAATGAGGAAATTAGTGAGAAAGTTGTATTATGCAAAAAGTCCAGCACTTAAACTTAAACAGTTAAATAGTGCTCTTTTGCATGGATGTGAATTAGATGCTAAGAAGATTTCTGCAGAAATTGAGGTTAGTTACTTTGGTCCAGAAGAAGACAATGCAGAAACCGATACAAGTATAGAAGGAAATGTGGTAGAAAATGTCGGAAATTTTAATACTGAAGATGTTGAACAGGAAATAACAAAGTTTAAGGTCATTGCAGGTGAAAAACCAAATTTTCCTTGTGTGTGTTGTCGATGCATTCATTACAAAAGTCAAACTAGAATAGTTGATTTATATTTAAAAAGTGAAGAGGAAAATAATAGTCAGTGGAAAGATTTTGCGACTTATTTGTTGGTAGAAAACTGTTTTGATTTGGGTTTTGATCAACGTATTTGTAAATATTGTTATAATAAATTAAATGAAAATATAATGCCTGCTAGAGCAGTACATAATAATCTTGAGTTGATAAATATTCCATCTGAACTGAAGGATTTAAATACTTATGAGACTATTCTGATTCAATGTGTACATCCTTTTCAGGCTATTGTTCGTATGGAGCCTAAGACTGGGAAATTAAATCTTTCAGATTTACAAAGAGGATTAAAGGGTAGAGTTGTATATTTGCCACTTGATTTAAAGAAACATATTGAGACAATTGGTGTTGAAAATGTAGAAGAGGAACCTCTAGTTATTCTAGTTAATGGTGTACCTACAAAGAGTAAGAAAATCTGGCAAGATTTAGTGGATGTTAGAAAAGTCAAAAAGGCAACGTTGTATTTAGTCAAAAACAATAAATACTATAACAATGTATACGTAGAAAAAGAGGAAGTAAGTGAAGAAGAGGATAATGATTTGTCTATTGGACAAATTGAAAAAGTGGACCTGTCCAGAAGCGAAGAAATTTATGAACATTACAGTGTTCATCCATTGCATTCCAAAGAAGCAATGGGGAATGCTATTGAATTATTTCAGATGAAAAAAGCAAAAGGAAGTCCTATTAGTATATGGGAAGAAACTTTGGAATGTTGTTGTTTTCCACAGGTATTTCCAACAGGTCAAGGTGCACGATATGATGATCGACCTATGCAGATTCCTGCATCTGAATACCAGACAACAAGATTATATGCAGAAGATCCGAGATTTCATATTTGTTTCATCTTCTGTTTGAGAGTGACTAATCTGGACTTTCTTATGCAGTAAACCATATCTTAAAAAGTGGAGTGCATCTGCAAAATGTTTCAGCAAAGGAATTTATGGATAAAGTGCAACAGAAAGACAGTGTTTTGGATTCACACCTAATTAATTTAATGGCATGTCAGCGTGGTACTAATGAGTATTGGTACCGTTGTCATGGAGATTTGAAATGCATGCTAAGAAACTTAGGAGCACCTACATGGTTTTTAACTCTAAGCTGTGCTGAGTATGCTTGGGAAGATTTACTTGAATTTCTTCGGGAGGCGAATGCAAATATAGAAAATATAGACTATAAGACACCTGGAGAACTGTGTTCCTTGGATCCGGTTAATGTTTGCAGATATTTTAATCATAGATTTGAAGCTATGATGTCTTTTATTACAAACAAAAAAAATCCACCTCTTGGCGAAGTTCTGGATTTCTTTTGGAGAAAAGAGTATCAAGCGAGAGGTGCTCCTCATATTCATATGCTATTATGGATCAAGGATGCTCCCAAATTTGGAACAGACTCAGGTGACACTGTACTGTCTTTCATTGAAGAATATGCAACATGTGAAATACCTAAAAGTACAACTGATAAGGACTTAAGAGGAAAAGTGTTACGATTTCAAAGCCATCGTTGTGGAAAATATTGTCGGCGAAAATTCAAATCAAAGGATAAATTCTATACCAAATGTCGTTTTGGATTTCCACGACCGGTACTTTCCAAAGGAAGAGTCAACAATTTTATGTCATCTTTGCGACATAATATCACAAGAAGATCACCCAAAAATACCTACAATATAAGAAGAGGTGAAGAGTCAAAATATATAAATGACTATAACCCAGTCATTTTGTCCATGTGGAATGCTAACATGGATATTCAATATGTTGCAGACAACTCTATTGCTGTGGCTCGATATGTAACGTCTTACATCACCAAATCTGAAAAGACGGAACTGAAAGAGATGTGGGAAGACATTTCTCATGAAAAGAGCCTAAGCAAGAAATTGTATACGTATAGTTTGAAGATGTTATCTCATCGAGAAATTGGAGCACATGAATGTTGTGATCAATTATCATCAGCAAGTCTTTATGCGAAATCTAGAACTATCCTGATGGTGAGTTAAGGTCTTGCAGGAACACGAAACCGTGTTTTGAAACCTGTTCAAGAAAATGAATATTTAGCACAGAAAGAACCAAATAGTACAGACATTCTGAAGACAAATATGTTGGATACATACTATCCAAATAGAAGTACTCTGCTTGAAAACATTTGTCTGCATGAAATACATCAAAACTACACTTTTAAAAGGAATATTACAGAGAATATTGATAAAGGTGTATACGCTGTGATTGGAAGGATGTCTGGTCAAACAAAGAAAAGGACTCTTGATTAATCACCGAAAACTGAGTTGCGAAACTCCTGACAAAAGAGAATTTTACTATTTAGCTCTTTTGCATCTCTTTAAACCATGGCGTACATAAGAAGAACTACTTGGTGAGTTTGATAGTTATGAAGATTCATTCAAAGCATCTAAAAATAGTATAGAATGTCCTGTTTTTAGCAATTATCTCCAAATGTTGAACGACGAAATAGAGCAAGAAGCAACAATTGCAGCGGAGATTGCTAGAGACAGTTCTAAAGATAGTCAAAGTTCTGCTTCGTTGAGTCAAGATCCACTGGGACAACCAATTATCCAAAATGAAGCAGCCAATGCCATGGATGAGGTGGAAAGAGCAATGGAGCAAGCTCAAGAGGATGTAATAAACTTAGAAGAATTGGAGAAGCAACTTAATCTTGAGCAAAAACAGATATATGATGAAGTCACAGAGCAGATTGAGCATGGTTTTCGTCATGAGAAAAAAGAATGCTCGTGTATGTCATTTGAACCTTTACGACTATATGTAAGTGGAGAAGCTGGAACTGGTAAAAGTTTTCTAACTAAAGGAATTACCAATTATCTACAGCTAAGAACTCAGTCAACACTCTCTTGTGTTGTTACTGCTCCAACTGGATTGGCAGCACATAATATTAAAGGTATTACTTTACACTGTTTATTGATGCTGCCAGTTTAACATGAAAATAAATTACAATATCACAAGCTATCTGGAGAAGCTTGCTGTAAAGTTTCTAGAGTCCTTAAAAAAATGAAACTTCTCATTATTGATGAGGTAAACATGGTATCAAATTTAATGCTTGCCTTTGTGCATTTAAGAATGCAACAGATTCTTAAAACAGAATATGATGTGTTATTTGGAGGCAAACATGTCATAGTTTTTGGAGATCTACTGCAGCTAACTCCTGTAAAAGGACAACCTGTATTTGAAACTGTTACACATCAAGACACCAGAAAGTGCCTGGGCAGTATTGGAAATGTTAATATATGGTCACATTTTAAATATACTGAACTCATTCAAAATATGCGACAGGCAAAGGATACTAAATATGGAAATATTCTTCAAGATATAAGAATTGGAAAACTAAGTGAAGATGCGAAAGAAACTTTACAAACACGATTACTTTCCAATTTGTAATAATGTAGCTGAGAAAATATATACTAAAGAGGCAGAAGATAAGTCAGTCATATGCTTGATGCCAACTTTACAAGAATGTTCGGTGTTCAATGAAAAAATGTTGAAGTTAGAAAATCAACAAATTAAGAAACTGGAAGCTAAAGATAGAATAGAGCATGAAGAAAGTACTATTATTTTGTCCAAAAGGTTGAAGTTAAAATTGGATTCTCTACAGAAAACTATATCTAAAACTGCTGGCTTAGAAAAGAACTGGTATGTATGTTTAAATTGTCGGATTATTTTACGGAGAAATTTACATGTAGAAAGAGGTTTGGTGAATGGAGCAATGGGTAATGTTGTTGGTTTTGTGAATTACCCAAATAGAGATGTTTGGCATATGCAGTGACTATTCACTAATCTCAAGTGTAGATAGTGCTTTGGTAAATATTGGAAGCACTGTATTCAAAGAGGGTATGGCCTATGTTGCTTTATCTCGAGTTAGAACTTTATCTGGACTTTATCTAATTGATTTTGATGAGACAAAGATTAGTGCAGATCTAAATTCTGTGAAGGAGTATAATAGGTTAAGAAGAGAATATACTCCAAGGTTACCTCAATATCCTCAATATCCTTTAATTGAAAAGTGTATGGTAGGTCAAAAAAGGACATATGAGGAAAAATGTAGTGAAGTAGTAGAGAAACGAAGAAAAAAAGATGGAGCTGTTATTGGTAGCAGAAAGAAAAAGGTTACTATTGAAGAGATTGTTGGATTTAAATTTGAAAACAGTTCTGGTGTCAACTGCTATGCAAATGTAGTGGTTAATGTTGTTTTTTTTCTTAAAACTTTACAGCAACAGATTGTACAAAATCGGGAGCAAGCATTTTGTTGTTCATTAAATTCTGTCTTTGAAAAATGTAGCATGATAATAGTGAAGTAGCAAGTGTTTCAGAACTACGGAATGTTTTAGACATATGTGCTGGACTAAATCAATTTTCTCCGAATATTCAGCAAGATTGTCAGGAATTTATTATGTATATGCTTACAGTTTTGGAAGATGAAGGTGTAAATATTGATAGTCTTTTTGGCATTTCTTATAAATGGCAACATAATTGCGATAATTGTTCATTTTCAAGTAGTACTGACATACACACAGAAAGATGTATATATTTAACATTACCAGACTGTAAAGCAGTGTCCTTTAGTAAACTAGTTAAAGATGCTCATCAAAACATGGTCTGCTCTCAATGTAACTCAGAAATGTTATCAACATTATTTATCCACAGATATTGACAGTAGGTAATTTTAATGTTTCAACGATGCAGAGCTGATGGAACTAAATTGTGAACTTTGATTAAAAATGTTGTGGCTTCTCAAATATCTATTTCTAGAAGAACATTTGTAACTGTAGCAATTATCTTTCATGAAGGTCCTTCAACATCATCAGGACATTGCACAGCTTACTTGAAGTCTCCTTCAGCCTGATTCATGTACGGGCCGTTTTGCGTGTCCCTAATAGCGAATCATAGCGATTCGCTATTGAGGACACGCAAAACGGCATTCATGTAGGAATTGCTACTTAAATAGCGATTCCTACATGTTCTTTATTTGCGAGTAGCAATTTGCTACTCGCAAATACTCCCCATTCATTCCTATGGGCCAAGAGGCCCATTGGAATGAATGGGGATTTGCGAGTAGCAATTTGCTACTCGCAACTGAGATAGCGATTTTAAGGGTGACAGGGGTGTCCAAAGGACGCCCTGTAGCACCCCTAAAATGCACTTTTGGACAGGTGTTGCGCACACACATGTCCAAAGGACATGTGTGTGTGCTACATGCAACTTTGAAAAATGCTTTTAAAAGCATTTTTCTGAGTTTTTGCTATTTACCGACAGGTCTGACCTGTCGGTAAATAGCGGCCCCAAAAGTCCAAAATCGCTATTTTGTTGTGTGTCATGAATAGCATTTAAGGAATCTCTATCAGAGAATCCTTAAATGCCATTCCACGCAAATATGCGAATTCTTAAATAGCGATTTTTGCATTTGGTATCATGAATACCAAATGCAAAAATTGCGCTCGCAAAGGGCCAGATTCTGAGAATCTGGCCCTTTGCGAGTGCAATTTAGCTACATGAATCAGGCTGCAACAGGCTGGACGCACTGCAATGATAGTCAATTGACTTTTAAGAAACGTTTGCCTTTTGACTTAACACATTCTTATCTGCTATTTTTGCAACCCAAATTTCAGTAAAATTACTTGGTGTAGGAAGATTAATACTGTAAAGAAAAGAAACTCTGTTGTTTAGAAATATCGTGTGACTGAGGGTGTGCAAATTTAGAAATGAAACTTGTATTTGGCATAGTGAACACGTTGGAATTTTCACTCGAAAGGTTGAGAAAAGAATGGATAAGAGTACAATTAAGTAATTTGGGAAAATAAGGAGTTTACTCATGCTATATGGCCACGCGGAAAAGTATGAGACAACAAAATGAGTACTTGAGATAAATGTTCTTAGAACATACCAGCACGGAAGTTTATTGAGAGGTATTTAAAAGTAAGTGGTATGGTTTAATTAGTTTGTAACTGTTGAAGATGTAGTGTCCTTACTCAAGAAATTGCGAATTAGAGAAAAACATTTAAGACATTTTTTTTCAAGTAATTACATTATGTATACAGATGTTGTACGGGTTTTTTTAAACACAATCATTTTGATTGTGAGTTTTTTTGCCCGCTGTCATATGATGAGTACTGTTGAAATCACTGCTTATAGTGAAAATCAATATATTCTGAGGACAGCAAAAATAAACCATGTAATATGTTGTCCAAGTTATTTTGTTAGATTGGATTTAGAAATATTTATTATAACAGATTTGTTTATTGTCTTCCACAGATATTACATTTATAAGGTAAGTACGACTAATAAAAAAAAAAATTCATTCGTTTCTTAATTATATTTCTCCCTATAGTTCCCTCTATCCCTCTCTCTTATCCTTACTCCTTTCATCCCCTTCCTTTGTCAGTGCCATTCTCTCACGCTCACTCCCTTTAACTCATCCACATTTTTGGTTGTTTAATTTTCTTTCGTGCTTCTCTCACATCTTTTCTGTCACTATTTCCTTCACTTTGTCTATCTCTTCAGTTTGTTACTCCCGTTGTCTCATGGTGACTCACCTTTTTCGACCCTCTATCACCTTTGTTTCGTCAATCTTAATTCCTTTCTCTTACTGTACCTTAATATTTGTTCCCTTACTCTGCTTCCATCACTTTTGCTCCTTCCCCAAACTTAAATCTATACTTCAGTTTCTTTACCCTACTTCATTTCTGTTTATCTGTCCCTTACGGTCCTTGTCTGTTTCTACCCCGGTAATCTTCTGTTACTCACCCTTTTTCACTCTGTTTCTCTTAGTGTTCTTCCTTTATTTTATCTATCTCCTTAACACAATCCCGTACTCTTAGTCTGTTTGTTTTAGAGACTGTTTGTTTCATCTACTATCACTCATCATACTCTCATTTTCTCTCTCACTATACTTTGCTTTACACAGTCATTCCTTCAGTGCCATTATCTCTTTCAATTAATTATCTTAGTCATTGATTTATATACTACACATTCTGTCTCTGTCTCTCTCTCTCCCTCACTCTTCCTTTCTTTCACTTTCTGTTTCATTCACTCCGACTTTGTTTTGTTTTATGAAATGTACATTATAACCCTATTTTTACTTTTCTTCCACAGATACTAAGTTTTTAAAGAAGTTTACTATTACTTTGTTACAATTTCTTAGGTAAATATGACAAATAAAATACTTTTCCATCACTGTCTTATTTCTTTTTCTATCCTGGTCAAACCAGTGTTATGTTTCATCTGAGCACTTCCACGCAGGACTGGCTGTTCTGTCACAAGAAGCCCCTTAAAAAGTGATTTTATGAAATCTTCAAAATTTTACAGAGTCACTTCACCAATGGTGATGTGTGAAAACATTGGAGCTATTGACGTAACTGTAAAGGTTGATGTACCACGTTACAGATAGAACAAGTTTGAAAAGTGCTGGAGTTGTGCCATGCATGGAACACAATTTAAACACTGTGTCAGCCCTAGATCTGATACGCATCTGTTTATTCCTCTGACATGATAAAACTGATTTGGAAATGCGGTCCATCATGACTGGTGCAAAGATTTACTTGTATGTCGCGTTTATCCTGGCGTATCTATGCTATTTTTCATAGATGTGTTGGGTAATATAAATCTGTGTTTCTGTTGTATTCTGTCTAAGTCCTAAGTCCCTTCATTCCATTAATCAAATTTTAAATCAGTT
Organism: Lissotriton vulgaris; assembly: GCF_964263255.1. NCBI lineage: Eukaryota > Metazoa > Chordata > Amphibia > Caudata > Salamandridae > Lissotriton > Lissotriton vulgaris. The sequence goes on from NC_141699.1 coordinate 51,108,169, forward strand.
ATTTCCCACTCTTCACTTTCACTTACCTCCTTTTTATCATCCTCAAATCTCCTTCCTTCAACATCTTTCTATGTGTTTTACTTTCACTCCCCTAACCCTACTCTATACATCTCTCTTTCTACCTTAGTCTTCTTCCATATGTGCATCCTCAGTCCCCTTTTGTGACTTCTTCACTTTTCCTATCTTTTCCATACTGCTTTTCTCCTACTCTATCTTTAGACATCTTGGGGCACATTTACCATTTCTTTATGTCTCTTTGCGCCGCTATTGCGTCACTTTTGTGATGCAGCAGCGGTGCAAAATATACACCAGGGTGTGGAATATATACAACTTGATATATCTGTGAAATGTGTCATGTTGTAAAGACCTGTGCCTTAAGGAGGAGTTCTGGTACAGGGGGGACGTTCCTGCGCAGGAAGGTCTACTAAAAGTGGGTGAGTGAAATCTACAAGATTGTACTCAATCACTTTTAGGCCAATGCTATGTGAAAACTCTGCACGTGCTTGAAGCAGGCGTAAGGCTTGAAGCAGCATTAGTTGAATGGGCCTGCCAGGAGCATTGCTCAAGCTACATTGCTCATGCGATGCAACTCCAACAATGCAACACCTTTACGGCACAGATGCGTCACATATCTGTTCTGTTTTTCCCCATGGTGTGCCACATTGTAAATGAGATACATCAATGGTGGTGCACGGGTGGTTTTTCTTGTTGTAGGTCAATGGTGCGTCCTTGATGATTTGCAGAGATGTGCCATGTAACATACATTAGCCCCCCTTGTTTTAGTCACTCTTTTACTTCAGTTTCTTCAATCACTACATTTCTTTTACCTTACTCATTTCGTCAGTCCCTTACTGTATTTTTTCTCATTAATTTCATTTACTTCTTTAAACACTACACATTCATTGATAAGAAAGATGACACAGGGGCATATTAGCAAGATGTGTGTTAAAGAACGCACATTGCACATTGACTATCGCTGGCTATCGCCGGATTTTTTCACGGTGTTAGCGCGTTATTATCAATGCGAACACATAGGCGATAGTAAATCCTGTAACAGCCAGCGGTAGTTAACATTACAGCGCGAAAACAAGCGTTGCTTACAAGCGCTAATGTGCGCCTTGTTAATAGGGGGGGTGGATTCAGTTTTATGATCCACACCCCCATGTTAACGATGCCGAACGCTTGATCAGAGCAGGCCTTGGAAGACCTATGATAAACAAGTTTATTCCACCTATTTTTCTCTCAACGCCTGTCTTCATGATAGGGTGTTTTCACCTCCAACCACATTTTACATGTGGTTGGACGTACGCCCACTTTGCATGTCATTAACGATCTGTGCGGCAGACATGCAAGTGGTGTTATAGCAGGCGTTGTAATTCCCTTTTTAATAAGGTTCTCTAGGGCATATTACCAAGGATAGGCAATACATTATCGCCGCTTTTATTGGCAGGAAACTGCTGACATAGCGGCGATAATGGCCTTGATAATATGCTCTATGAATTGCAATCGAACCGAATGTTAGATGTAAACACATCTAACATAGGTTTCGATTGGAATTCATAGAACATATTATGAAGGCCATTATCGTCGCTTTATCGGCAGTGTCCTGCCGATAAAAGCGACGATAAAGTATCACGTCTCCTTGATAATATGCCCCAAATATCGCCGCTATCTTGGGTAATTGTGCTGAGAAAGCGGCGATACTTCAGCTTGTTAATAGAGCTATTTTAGGTACAATGAGTTAGTTCTGAAAATAACTTTTTTTTTCTTTTGTTATTTATTTATGTTTTTAATTTTGACAAGTTTTATATTGTTTTTGATATTTTCAACAGGCACCAAAATCTTCAACTTCAAAACTGTTCAACAGGACGAAAATAGATCGAAACTTTGGAAAAATGTATCTTTTCTGGGAGCATTGATGTTCATTAATACTTTTCTCAATCAGGGTGAGGCTCTGCTCCCCGTACACAATAATTTGAAAACAGAAGTTGCATCTCATATGCACTCTTGACAAGAATGGTCTTAAGTCCAACTGTGCAGTGGATGGAGATGCAGGTTGTCCTCCAGATGATGTGCTAGCCACAGCTGGTGGTAGTTGTGTTGCCAGAGCTCTTGTAGATGCCTGTGCAAAATGCTGAGGGTACCCTTGTCTGACATGCCTCATCATCGTATGTATCGAAAAGGAATACTTTTTTGAAGGATTTCCTCTTGAAAGAACAGCGTTACATAATGTGCAAGTGAATTTCGGGGCATTCACTTTTTTTTTATCCTCAGGATAAGTAAAAAATTTCCAGAAGAAAGATTCCTTCCTTTTTGTTAGAGGCAGCCGATAATTTTCCTCAGATTCAGAAGATGGATTCTTTGCGGCAGCCATTTCACAAAAGTCTCTGGAAAGATGTAAAGGGTTCTTCTCCTGTGAGAGTAAAAAAGATAGTGAGGGAAGAAGGTGGGGTTGTTGAAAATTCCAGAACGGAAACTACTATGAACCAATCGAAAGTGTTGTTTTCGAGTCACATGACTTGACATGCGCGCATCAGGACGTCTACGCGGTGAGATTACCCGGTAACGTACGTCGTTTGGAAATGGCGTATCGCTCTAATTAACAGAAGGTTCAAAACGTGAAAAGGAGGCAAGGTAGACACTCCCTAACCCCGTACACCTTCTCAGGGGGTCCAAGAAGAATCTCGATAGACCATATAACCTTATTTATTCTTAAAAATATAACAGGGTGTGCGCACCCGGTCACGCATGGCATTTTAAAAAGGCGTTCTGCTCCATTTACTTAAAAGTTTCAAAACGTTAAAAAGAAGGCAAGGTAGACACTCCTTGACCTATTACAGCTTTTCAGGGGGTCTAAGAAGAATCTCGATGGGTCGAAAAACCCAACTTAAAAAAAAAATATATAGCGGGGTGAGCGCACCCGGTCGCGCACTCCGGTTTAAAATGGCGTTTTGCTCTAATAACATAAATGTTTGAAAACATAAAAAGGAAGCAAGGTAGACACTCTCTGATCCCCTAGAGCTTTTCAGGGAGTCCCTAAACATCTCCACCAGTCAAGATAACATTTTATTCTGATGAAAACATTTTCCGAAATTCATTGAAAAAACTATAGGTTGCATCACGATATAGTTAATAATTAGCATTTAAAAAACCTTTGAAATTCACTGAAAAAACCATAGGTTTTATACACGTTATAGTTAGGAAGTAGCATTTAAAAAACCTTTGAAATTCACTGAAAAAAACATAGTTTTTACACACATTATAGTTAGGAAATAGCATTTACAAAACCTTTGAAATTCACTGAAAAAACCACAGGTTTGACACATGTTATAGTTAGCTGTACATTTCACTCATATAAAACCATTGAAATTCCCCCCTTATAGTTACTTCAGCTAACTATAACTCGCGCGCCCGCAATGCACTGGTGATGACTTCACATATTACATCACTCGTGACATGATATTATACTGTTTTGACCTTATTTATGCATTTATGCAGATACAATCTTGCGCTAATCCAATGAATGTATTCAGTCATATTAACGTTTACATTTCTATGTGAATTAAACATTAGGAGTATGTATTTGAAACCCATGTACTCAGGGACGCACAAAAATACCGTAGTAGTATTTTCTCTATGCTTATTGAAGTCACATGGTGTGCACTGGCATTTTAAAAAACCAGGCATTGTGGGTAATGTTTGACTGTGAACAAGGGCAACTGCCCGAAACGCGTCAGTTTTGTTTGCTGCTATTTACCTAATAAAATAACAACTAGCCTTATATTTGGATTCGTGCTGGCTTTCTGTTCCTCGGAGACCGGAGTTGCAGTTTGCACTTGGTGTGTAACTAATCCGCGGAGGGTGGTTGCCTCCGCCTCGAATCCACTCCCTGTAAGCTGTCCGACGTCGTCAACCAGTGTGTGCTTTTTCTATGTGAGTGGAATTTGTCGACGGACCCTGCCTGCCGACATTGAGCACACCCACTTTTCAACAGAGCCTGCTGAGAACGCTGCACGCCAGGAGAGCCCTCGTTTCCCAAGTCAATCGGAGCGGGAGAGTCAGGCACAGCGCCGCGTCCGGCAGACCGAAAAGAAGGGTGAGTGCTCACAAACGCACTTCAGGCGGTGGGGAGGATTATAGGCAAACGCGAGGGTATATAAGGTTCAAACAATAACCTGCCTTATAGTAAAATCCCATCGCATCATTACGCACTTTGAAATTCGGTAATTATGGCAGCAGCCGGAATGTCGGAAAAGACTGTGAGGGGGCGAGAAGCGGCCTCATTGGAACTATTCAGTAATCTGCCTAAAATCACTCATAAGGGGCTACGGCTGTAACGGGCACATCAGAAACCACACAGAGCAACACCCTCTCTATTGAGATGCAGATAAAGACTCTAATGAAACGGCTTGAAAAGACAATGAAAAACGAAGTAACGAAATGATGGGAACACAAGTCATTGACAATGTATATTACGGAAGGACGGATTCCAAGAGGCTTAAGGATCTTACTTGCTCCTAGCTATGACAAGTCGCACCCAGAAATGCTGAAGGAGTGGGGGCACAGCAACCTGGATGCCTCCCGGAATTTAGTAAAAATATTGATCAAATATGCAGAAATTGACCGCATGCAATTATTACAAGAAATGGAAGAAATTAATGGGGAACTATTGAAATTTGAACCCAATGACCTCATAACAACAATGCGAAAGGAGACTCAAGAAAGAGTCAATAAACATGAGGAAAAAATTTAAGTGCGCAAAGCATGGAAATTTGCGCGTGATAAAGATGATTACGAGCATGGAAAAATCTACACATTCGCGCATAAATTTGATAGTGCCAAGCGATTAAAAATGAACCAAAAATCAGACCCTGCCAAAGTAGCAGCAGGGGCGGAAGAAACTACAAGAGGTTCATGCCCTGAAGTGGCTGAAGATGCTCAAAACAATAGTGACTCCAACTCGATATGCAGCACTGCAAGCAGCGTCTATTCTGATGATGAGTCATTAACAACAGGGAATGGAGGCGAAGGGCCCTCAATGGTTTTGGATCTGGGGGAAGAAATAGATTTTTTAGTGAATGCGCGGTTACAAACTCTGCGCCCACAAAATCAACAAAATCAGCAGAAAAAAGGGCCAGAATTAACCGCCGCTGAAAAGAGCGCCGCCAAAAACACAAATGCAAACAGCAACAACAACAAAAAAAAAGCATTGGCGCATGAACAGAAATTAAGTGACAAGACGGTCATTAATTTATCCTCCACAATTCTAACCACTGCAGAAAATCAATTGCTAAGCCTTGGCCTCACCTTTTGCCCGGTAACTGACTTCAATTATACAGCCACTAAAGTGGATGTGTTCCGTTACATACGTAAATTAAAACTACGGACGTTTTTCAACATCAAGGAGGATTCTAATAATGCAGAAATAGCAAACATGGACCCCGCAACTCCAGTCCTTCAAGCCTGTGACATCAGAGGGATGCTCACACTTCATCAACTGGGAGAGGACAGCAATGAATCCAGTACCATCACGTCCACACAGGAGGAACTAAGAAATGCTGAAATTTCGCAAATCGGAGCGGGATCAAGCCCATTTAAACCGACATCAACTTTTACACCCACTATGCCTAGGGATGCAATAGACGCATTCCACGATGTAGTGACGGCAGACCTTAAAAAACTGTACCACCAGGTCAAACACCGCAGGAGGGCTAAGCGAGATCATGAAAAACAATATTGGGATCTGATGAACAAATTGAAAAATGATCATCGAAATATAGTTTGTGGCTCTGACAAGGCGGGGAATGTAGTCATTTGGCCCCAAGAACAATACATTGCAGAGGCTACCAAGCAATTGTCAGATCCCACCTGCTATACTCTTTAATATCTACCTCCGCCCTCTAGTCCAGCTCATTAAATCATTTGGTATCTCCGCATTTAATTATGCGGATGATACCCAGCTGGTCTTTTCTCTGGAGGGACAGGACCCAGTCCCATTGGAGACCTTCCACCGGTGCATGCAGGCTACAGCGGAATGGCTCCGTCTGAACTCGTTACAGTTCAATGGAACCAAGACAGAGGTCCTGTACTGCTCCAATGACCGAGTTCCCCGAGATCTCCCAGACGATTTTTGGCCCCCGTCTTTTTCAGAGACGTGTCAGCCGCACAATCGGCACGTAATCTGGGTGTCATTTTTAGGCCCAACCTGCAGCTGGATCTGCACGTAAATAAGACCACCTCAATGTGCATGATGTTGATCCGCATGCTGCGCAAGGTTTTACCCCTCCTCCCTGAGCAAGCCAGACCAGAAGTAGTGCGAAGTACCATCCTAAGTCGACTTGACTACTGTAACGCACTACTTCTGGAGGCCCCGGTAACACTTCTGGGCAAGCTTCAAAGGGTGCAAAATATGGCTGCCAAACTCGCCCTTTCCCGCCCCTACCACAGCTCTTCTACGGCAGCGTTACAGGAACTCCACTGGCTGCCGGTCCATTTACGCGTTCGCTACAAAGCAGCGTGCATTGTGTTCAGGGCTATCCATGGCCTGGGCCCAATCCCTTTGCGGAGAATGTTTGCCTGGTACCATCCATCCCGAGCTTTACGTTCCTCTTCATCCAGGCTACTTATAGTTCCGCGCTTCCAGAGAGTGAGGATGGGGGGCCGATCGTTCAGAGTAGCGGCGGCCAAACTCTGGAACCCCCTGCCAATATCCCTGAGAAGTCTTAAGGATCTCTTAGCCTTCAGAAAGGCACTGAAAACTTACTTCTTCCCTAGGATAGGCTGAGCTGCTGAATTTGCTGGATCATGGGTCAAAGCGCCAGGATGCCCTTGGTGGTGACAGGTTTGCGCTATATAAGTATACCACAATACACAATACCAAAACGTGCTTGAAAGAATACGATTTAGCCAGGGAGAAGTTAAGAAAACTGCTCTTCAAGTATAGAAGGGAGGGCCTAATCTCCATCCAAGAGTTTAAATTCTTGCACGTTGAGCTGCCAATAATGCCCAGATTCTATCTAATCCCCAAAGTGCATAAGGGGATTACACCAGTCCCAGGACAGCCGATCATTTTGGCAATAGACAGCATTGGGGAACATCTCGCACAATACACGGACTATTTCCTGCAACCTTTGGTCTCCAGCCTGCCCACATACATTAAGGATACGGGGCATTTTTTGCAGAACATCAAGAATACCACATGGACAGAGAACTCACTGTTGATAACATTGGACATCGAAGCTCTGTATACGAGCATAGAGCATTCCACTGGACTCAAAGCTTTAGAACACTTTTTGGGCACTAGACCAGCTAACTGCTATAATCACAGTAAGATGCTAGTAGAACTGGTTAAGTGGAGCCTACATCATAACTTTTTTATGTTTGGTAGGGATGTCTTTCTACAGAGGAGGGCAATGGGGGCCTGCTTTTCCCCTAGCTATGCGTGCTTGCACGTAGGCTATTGGGAGAAGCAGGTCCTCATGGGAGACCACTCAAATACTTTTTCTGAACATGTGGAACAGTGGGTCAGATTTATTGATGACGTGTTTTTAATCTGGAGGGATGATGAAGCTAGTGCAGTAGATTTTATTAAGAAATTAAACATTAATGACTATAATTTGAAATTTACGCACCATATCAGCAAGAAATCGGTCAACTTTTTGGATGTCAAGGTATATCCTAAAAATGACTTGTTGGCAACCACCCTCTATAGGAAGGAGCCTGCAGGCAACTCAACGTTGCACGCAAGTAGTGCCCACCCCCTGTGGGGAGTTACTTCGATTAAAGAGAATTTGCAGCGATTCTGAGGAAATGGAGAAGTGCATAACAGAATCTGTCAACAGATTTAAGGCCAGAGAATATAATGACCAAACCCTCAAAAGAGCTGTTACTAAAATGCAGCAAAGAACCAGAGAGTCCTTATTGTCACAAGAGAAAGAAAATATGAACAAGAAGGAAGATGGTGGGAACTCTGAAATAAGGTTCCTAACAGCTTTTAGTTGCCAGGACAGAAAAATCAGGTCCATCATGACAAAGAGTTGGCCCATTCTGCAGACAGACGGGGTTTTGACAGGGGATCTTCCTGCCAATCCGATAATTACGTTTAGGAGGGGACCCTCCTTACGTAGCCACGTCTCCAATCCTTTTCTAGAACTCCTCACACAAAAAACCCGGTTGCCACCGAAAAACGGGTTTTTCGAATGCAACAGTTGCCGAGCGTGTAAATTTGGTGTCAATACCTGCTCCTACACGACACCATTTAGCCCAGCTCCACTGCAGATAAAAGGAAACTACAACTGCAGGACTGAATACGCAGTGTACGTCCTGACGTGTACTTGTGGCCTGAGGTACGTCGAGAGCACTCGGCCGGCGGTACACACCAGGATATTACAGCACTTACGTGCTATTTTCAACAATGACAACACGTATCCAGTCGCCAGGCACTTCAGAAGAGTCCACAATAACAATTTGGAGTGCCTGAATTACTTTGTGTTGACAGCTGTTACTCAACCACGCAAAGGGGGGACAGGGACAAGTTATTATGTCAAATGGAGTCGAAAATGATATTAGAGCTAGATACTAAGGCACCCAATGGGCTTAACACCACGGAAGACCTATATCACTTCTTATAGGCTGGTACATGTAATCAGAATTAGAGATGGATCTATACCCTAGCCTATCCACCCGTTTGGCTGCTTTATTGCTCCGTGAGGTCTCTTGTTAAGCTTCTCGCCATCCCTCATTGTTTATTCCAGTCATTTTTCCTTTTATTTTTCTTTGCCCTGGGGGTTATCTTAATTAAGAATGGATTATATTACTTTCCATTTTGAGTTTAACACATAGTATTATGGTGTTATTAGCACAGTTAAGTTACAACATAGAGATTTACCAGACGGGGTGTGAACTTATGAGAACTACTGGGTTGCCATCATTAGTAGATGTCCCTAAACACTTGTTTTGGATATACAGGGTTGCCATCATTTATAGATGTCCCTGCAGGATTGTAAATAGTATTTATTTGGTCTTAATAGTAGAAGTATTTATATTGCGCGATTTGCACAGAGTGTGGATGTTTACAGTTTTGCATATTTTAAACATTCGCATAAGGCAGTTTTTTACAATAACAATTAATTTTGTATTGAGAAGTTTTTAAGTATTTATACTTTTATAACTGAATTGCCTGTTTTGCACAGAGTGAAATGTTTACATTTTGCGTTATTTTGCACATCAACTTTGCACTAATGATATTATACTGTTTTGACCTTATTTATGCATTTATGCAGATACAATCTTGTGCTAATCCAATGAATTTATTCAGTCATATTAATGTTTACATTTCTATGTGAATTAAACATTAGGAGTATGTATTTGAAACCCATGTACTCAGGGACGCACAAAAATACCGTAGTAGTATTTTCTCTATGCTTATTGAAGTCACATGGTGTGCACTGGCATTTTAAAAAAACAGGCATTGTGGGTAATGTTTGACTGTGAACAAGGGCAACTGCCCGAAACGCGTCAGTTTCGTTTGCTGCTATTTACCTAATAAAATAACAACTTGCCTTATATTTGGATTTGTGCTGGCTTTCTGTTCCTGGGAGACCGGAGTTGCAGTTTGCACTTGGCGTGTATATATATATATATATATATATATATATATATTATATATTTATATATATATATATATTTATATATATATATTCACTGAAAAAACCATAGGTTTCACACCAGTTATAGTTAGCTGGAAATTTTAATGACATAAAACCATTGAAATGTCCACGTTATAGTTAGTTGGACTCACTATAACTTGCGCGCCTGCAATGCACTGCTGATGACGTCACATATTATATCACTCATGACATGGTCAGTGACATCACTCATGACATCACTGTTGACACCATCCAGTGAATGTGTGTCTTTCTGAAAAATAAATAAGTTTTATATATGTATTTGTAAAGGTCGATGGAAGAATAAATGTTTAAATAAGTGTGTAAATGGATGTTTTTTAAATAAAAAATTGATTGTTTAACTGGCTTATTAAGTGTATCTTAGTGAATACATATATTAGCAAGTAATTTTTAAATATTTAAATATATGTATCAGTGTTTCACTTTGTGTATAAGTGGCTGCATGGGTTGGTGACTGACTCACTGTTTGTGTGTGTTTTGAAGACAGCATATGTGCAGGACTGTATGGGTGGATGAGTGTGTATATAAGTGTGTTAGTGAGTAAATGCCTGCCTCACTAGTGTCCTACATATGTTTAATCTAGTATATGTGAGTATTGATGTTTATAAGTGAGTATATGTGAGAGTGAGAGATTGTAAGAGTTCCTGTTTAAATAAGTATGTCTTTCTATAAGTGATTGTTTAAGAGAGTAAGTATGTGTAAGTTTCCTTAGAAGTAATGTGCCAGTGTGTGTATAGCTGTATATGCAAATAAATGGATGTTCAATAGTTTATTTGCATGTGTGAGTATGCTTGTGAGTAACTTTTGGAAGACTGTGTGTAACAGGATGTATATGTGTATCACGACATATGATGAGTGAGTATATGTATGAGTGACTATATAGAACTGTTGGTGAATGAGTGGATGTGTATATAGATGGTGGTATTACTGGATTGGTTGTTGTAACTGGTATGGGTATCTCTATTTACATGAACATTTTAGTTTCTATTTTTGAATATGTGTTTCAAGGGTTACATTACAATGAAAGGAGGTCTGTTACTCTGTCACAAGGATGGTGTCATCAGTGATGTCTTGAATGATGTCACTGACCATGTCATGAGTGATGTAATATGTGACGTCATCAGCAGTGAATTGCAGGCGCGCAAGTTATAGTGAGTCCAACTAACTATAACGTGGAAATTTAAATGGTTTTATGTCAGTAAAATTTCCAGCTAACTATAACTGGTGTGAAACCTATGTTTTTTTCAGTGAATTTAATAGATTTTTTAAATGCTAATTCCTAACTATAACTGGTGTGAAACCTATGGTTTTTTCAGTGAATTTCAAAGGTTTTTTAAAAGCTAATTCCTTTCTATATCGAGTTTCTAACCTACGATTTTTTTAAATAAATTTGCTGTTTTGTGTAAGTATTAATTATTATTTTTTCTTTTTTATAATAATATATATATTTTTTTTATCTTTTTTTTCTGGGGCGCTCTGGGTGCGCGCACCGGTAAGCTCTCCGGAAAGCGCACCCAGAGCGCTACTTGCGTTCGTGAAAAAAAATATGAATGAAAAGTAAATAATAACGCAAGACATTTAGTACCATACATATAAATGCAGGTTTTTTGAATAAGGAAATGAAAATGATTTTGCATTTCCGTGAAACTATCAAAACGTCACTTAGGTGCGCCACGTAAGCGCCCCTGGAAGCGACTTCATTCGCGCCGCGTATGGGCCCCCGGAAGCGCCTACGTTCGCGCCGTGTTAGCGCCCCCGGAAGCTCTTCGGTACTCGCAGCGAAAGCGCGTCAAGTCATGTGACCTTAAAATAACACTTTTCATTGGTTGCTAACAGTTTTTTTTTACAAAGAATGAAATCCCCACCCATTTCTTTCACTTCTTCTTTCACTTTTGTGACTGAAAGACCTGCCTTTTTGCTCTCGGTTCTTTGTTTGATATCTTGGATTATCATGGCTGCCAGACCATCCAGCAGTGAAGATGACTCCAATGAATTCCTTGATGAAGAGCCTCCTCAGCCGAAGGTCAAAGAACATTTCATCTGGAATTTTTTTTCCATACCTGATGACCAGAAGAAGGTAAATGCTCCAAAAGTGGAGTGCAGGATCTGTCACACAGTCCTGTCACGGGGTGACCCCACTAAAAAATATTCTTTTGGGAACTCCACAATGATTCGCCATGTGGAGAGGAGGCACCCCCAGAATTTTGCCCGGGAAAGTGTCAGGGCTCTGGCACAAGAGGTTCCCAGTGATGGGGCCTCTACATCAACCGGAGGACCAACAACATCGGTGAGGGGGAGATCACAAGAGCTGGTTCCGAACATTCAGCCTGCATTTAACAAAGGCGTCCTTAAATGCAGATACTGTGCTCAGTGCTCAGCTACTTTGCTTTGGGGAGCAAAGTGTTCTGCTCATGGTTCGATCATTGGAGAACCATCGCTGCCGTTACCAGCCCTAATTTTTTATTTTTTTTTGCTCCTGTTGAGCAGTTTCTATTCCCTGTTTTCGTTTTTGTTCTAAAAAAAGAAAAAAGAAGAAAAAAAAAGTTATTTTCAGAACTACATCCATTTCTCATCAAAGAGCTATATTCTTAAGAAAATGAAAAAGAGTAAGTGAAGTGGAGTGCATTCATAAAGGAAAGGAAAATGAGTAAGAAAGAACAGAAAGGTATGAGAGGAGAAAGGTAATGAAGTAGGGGGACTGAAAGAAGGTGAGTGTTGGGAAGGAAAGTAAGGAGAAGGAGAGTGAACATGGGGAATGTAGATATTCAAAGAAAATGTAGAAAAGGAACAGGGGTGTAGAAGGCCTGGCCCCATGTGAAAGGATGCATTGCTGGAATTGCATCATTTTTGTAACGCACTCCAGCAATGCATCACTTTTGCGCTTACAGATCTGAAATACTGACATATCTGTAAGTACTTGCGACATAATGCGTCATATATTTAATACGACGCATGAGTAGAAGACTGAAGGCCTCATTTATGAGGCCATGCGTCACTTTTACGCCACCGGTACGTCACTTTTTGTGACGCACCAGTGCTGTAAAAAATGCACCTTATTGAGTCATATTTACAAAGTGACGCATCTAGGTAGATGCGTCACTTTGTAAACCCCTGTGCCACATTATACCTACGTCAGGTGTAATGTATGCAAAAGGGACGTATTGACGCAAGAAAGGGTCGTAGAGGTGACGCAGTGAAATCTATGAGATATCACTGCGTCACTTTTATGACGCTGTTGCATCCAAATCTTGCGCCTGTTTCACAGCAGGCGTAAGACTGATGCAGGCCCTTTCACATGGGCCTGGCCCCATGTGAAAGGATGCATTGCTGGAGTTGCATAATTTTTGTGACACACTCCAGCAATGCATCACTTTGCGCTTACAGATACGTCTGAAATACGGACGTATCTGTAAGTACTTGCGACATAATACGTCATATTTTTAATATGACGCATGAGTAGAAGACTGAGGCCTCATTTATAAGACCATGCGTCACTTTTACTCCACCGGTATGTCACTTTTTGTGACGCACCAGTGCTGTTAAAAATGCGCCTTATTGAGTCATATTTACAAAGTGACGCATCTAGGTAGATGCGTCACTTTGTACTTTTACGCCACCGGTACGTCACTTTTTGTGACGCACCAGTGCTGTTAAAAATGCACCTTATTGAGTTATATTTACAAAGTGACGCATCTAGGTAGATGCGTCACTTTGTAAACCCCTGTGCCACATTATACCTACGTCAGGTGTAATGATTGCAAAAGGGGCGTATTGATGCAAGAAAGGGTCGTAGAGGTGACGCAGTGAATAAACTGGGTTTTCCCCATGCTACGCACCCCGGTCCGCTCCCCGGTGCGCGTACCTGGCGCTCCCCCCTGCGAAAATAAAAAAAAAGAAAAAAAAAATTCTCCCACGGAGCCCTTTTATAGCCCCCACATCAAACCTAGGGGGTCAGGGGGGTCCACTCTGCCCCCTTATGGTCATTTCCCCTTTTGTTTTTGCCACCTCTTGTGTCTCGATCTTACAGAGACACAAGATGGCGGCCGCTCCGGACTGTTTCGAATGTTTACAGACACCTGAGAGCCAATCAGCTTTCCACGCGCAAGTCGCGTAGCGCGCCTGGTGCGCTCCACGGTGCGCGTACCGGGGCGCGGCCAGATATATATATTTTTTTTTTACCTAAATTACTCAAAAACCACTGGAGCACATATCTTGAGACATAGCAAAGGAACATCGGGCTACCAGTCCCTACAATTTTGCCAAGTTTGGTGGAAATCCATTCAGCCGTTCGGGCTAAAAGTGAGGTCGACCGCCCTATGGAAATTAACATGGGGAAAACACGTTTTGGGACACCCCTTTTATTTCGACCCCCGCTTGACGAATCCCCCCCAAACTTTCAGGAAGGACCGGAGCGCAGCGAGGCAAATTTGAGGAAATTTTCAGGCAGATCCCTCAACCGGCGCCAAAGTTATTCCCAATAGAATGTTGAGATCTTGAATTGAAAATAATCCTAACTATAACTACCTACTGGCGACCGCCAGTAGGTAATATATATTTTATATATATATATATATATATATATATATATATATATATATATATATGTTCACTGAAAAAACCATAGGTTGTAGACCATATATAGTTAGGAATTAGCATTTACAAAACCTTGAAAATTCACTGAAAAAACCATGGGCTATAGACCATATATAGTTAGGAATTAGCATTTACAAAACCTTATTTTACTCACACAAAACTATTGAAATTTCATATATAGTTAGTTGCACTAACTATATATCGCGCACCCGCAATCCACTGCTGATCATGTCACATATTACATCATTCATGACATGATCAGTGACACAACTGATGACATCACTGATGACATCACTGATGACATCTCAAATGACATCACTGATGACATCACTGAGGAGAACATCCAATGACTGTATGTTTCTGAAAAGTCAAAATATGTCTTACATATTGAAGAATGAGTGCATGTATAAGTGTCTGGATGAAGGATTTAGTAGGTGCATGACTGACTGTATGAGTGAGTGATTAAATGTGTCTCACTGAGTGCATGGGTTAGTGACTAAACTGTCTTAATTTGTGCATCATTATATCTATTGTTCTGTAAATTGCTGCATGTGTTGATCAGTAGCTTTATGATTAAGTATATAGGTTATTGATTAGTTGCCCAAGTATTTGTATGGGAGACTGAGTATGTGTGTGGGTGGCTGGGAGGTGTATGACTCTGTGTATAGATGTGTGAGCAGTTGATTCACTAGATGTATGGGTTCAAAAGTGCATGTGGAAACAGCTGTATGGGCGGTTGACTGTGTGCATGAGTCTATTGGTGAGTGAATGGATATCTTAGTGCTCCATGTCAAAGTAAGTACATATGTAAAACACAGTACATGTGAGAGTTGACATATATAAATAACTGTGCATAAGAGCAAGTGAATTTGTGAGTGGCTGTATGGATCATTGTGAACTTGTATCAGGGATTGTATAAGAGAGTAAATATGTGTTAGTATATGTTTGAATAAGTAAGGTGTGTATAACTGTATAGTTGAGGAAATGGAGGTGTGATTGATTCTTTGCATGACTGACTAGGTGTGTGAGTAACTCCATGGATGAGTGACAGTCTGTGAGTGTCTATTTACTCTGAGTGTATCTAAGCTTATATTAGAGTCTGAAGAGGTTCATCGTATTATCACATGAATGATATCATCAGTGATGTGATCAGTAATGTCAAATGAGATGTCTTCAGTGATGTCATTTGAGATGTCATCAGTGATGTCATTTGAGATGTCATCAGTGATGTCATCAGTGATGTCATTTGTGATGTCATCAGTGATGTCATCAGTGATGTCACTGACCATGTCATGAATTATGTAATATGTGACATCATCAGCAGTGGATTGCGGGTGCGCGATATATAGTTATTGCAACTAACTATATATGCAAATTTCTATGGTTTTGTGCGAGTAAATTAAGGTTTTGTAAATGCTAATCCCTAACTATATATGGTCTATAACCTATGGTTTTTTCAGTGAATTTTCAAGGTTTTGTAAATGCTAATCCCTAACTATATATGGTCTATAACCTATGGTTTTTTCAGTGAATTTTAATGGTTTTTTAATAGCAAATATCAAAAGCTGTCAAATGTCAAGTACGTGATAGGTAAAAACATTTTCGTGTTTATGCACGCTGATGTGCTTTGAACGCTGCCCCCCCCCCCCTCTTTTCTCTTAGGAGTACTCTCTCTTTGCAGATAGTGAAGGGTAGTTAACGCAGGCCTTTGCCCCCATTGTAATCCATCGTGCCTGCTTCTCTCTCCATTTGATTGATTGTTATCCAAGCATTTACTGTTTTAGAATTGGTTCTCTTTGGTTCATTCTCTATTTACAAACAAGCACAGAGTCGCAATACTCTGTTTAGTCTTTGCAGATAGTGAAAAATCATTTAAAAAAACAAAAGGAATCGAGCAAAATCAGTAGGCCACTAATGGGATCTCTTTTTGACCTCGCTAAAATAGAAACATTAACAACAACCCCTCATGAGAAATACGAAACTAGTGAGATGAACTGAGCTCCACACCATGATGGCTGCAAGACAGCTCGGCTCCGCCACCCACCCCACCCAAAATAACGACAAACCCTATGCAAATATTATAAATATATACAACACACCAGCAAAGTAACAGGGTAAAACATTTTATTAAATAACTATTTACATAACTATTTTATACTTTTTGTTGCCCGATCCGGCTAGCTCAATCGATCGAGTATGAGACTCATGCACTCTGATCTCCTTGGCCTCAGTCAAGCATCAATAGTAAGATTTTCATACATGAGTGTACGTTCATGGTTTTGGTCCCTGAGTTGCTTAGATGTCACTGCCTTGCACAAATGGCATAAGTCCTGGATGTTGGGTGCCATAGTTCAAAGTTCTGAGCAGCGCTTGTAACACTGTCTGAAGCTTATTTGCACCTGCTGCAGCTTCACTATTCTCAAAGTAAGTGGGGGCCGTTTGTGGACTTGACTGCATTTGAAAACAATGTGATGCGGTGCCTCCCTAAACCGCTTGACGGAGGCCCCCGAGGGGCGGTGTGATGGCGCAGACTTGGAGGGGGCGCTTGGCTCCGACCCCCTCCCCTAGTCTTGTTGCCCTGGTGTGGCCTGAGATCGCCCCCGACATAGGCGGCCGGCTCCCGGGGTCAAGCGGAACTTTTTGCCTTTTGGTGACTCTTCCATTCTGGACCTTGTCCCACAATCCGTTCGACCTGAAGACAAGTCCTGCGGTGCCCTAGTCCGACCATCACATATTCCTGCGCCAGGAAACGGCGTGGGATGCACTAGAAGGGAGAGGCGGCGCGAACGAGCCTACCCCACCTCCACAGGTGGAGGTTTTTCAGGTACACCCCAGCGCTTTACGCAACCAGCTGAGTTGCGCCCGCTCTTGCGGCTACAGCGTCTCGCCCACCATCCACTTGAATTGCGCCCACTCTTGCAGTGCAGCGATAGGCGGCTGCCACAAGACTTTCAAAATGGCGGCCGGCTCTTTGGATTTAGGCCTGGCCCACTAAAATGGCCCTGGGATACCTTGGAACTCGGACGCTTGACTGCTAGGGCATGGACCCCATTCCCAAAAGCGTCCCCTCAGCCTTGAAGATTCTACAAAAGTCACCGGGGCCCCCGACTCCCGCAGACTTCCGGTGGTGAGCGACTGCCATGATTGCTCACGGAATGGCCACGACGTAGCCACGGGGTGCTCTCATGCTGACGCCAGCTTCAATCTGAAACATCCAGAAACACTGTAGACTACCAATTCGATCAGTTCTGGTGGAGCCCCAACGTGACCCAGTAGAAAAGAACTTGCCCTCCCCTTTTTTTTTGAGTGATAGTTCTTGTTGCCTGTCCCTAAAGTTGTCATTTTACAGAACTTTTTGGACTACTGAAAGGGGTTGTGTTCCGACCGCTGGTTGGTGGAGACATTTTGACTATATTCTGGACCTACGTTGTCGCGTAATGCGTCATATGACGCGTCGCGTTAGCGCACCCGGAAGTGCTCCGGTGCGCGAGGCGCAGCTTCCCGGAAGCGATCCAGAGTGCGGCGCATAACGTAAGCATAACAGGTCATGTGACTTGTTAATAAAACTTTTCATTGGTTCATTTTACTTTTGTTATTCTAATGATGAAAGGCTTGGTCATATGACCTAAAAATAACGCTTTTCATTGCTTTCAAACATTTTTTTTTCCCAAATGATGAAAGCCCCACCTTTTTTTTTCTCACTCTGACTTGTAAAGCAAAGGACCCAGATGCATTTACAGTTTATCACTAACAATGTTCCAGGCTAATGTATTTTCCCGGGAAATTTACAACTGTCCTGCAAGTAAAATATTCCTATTTCGAGAAAAAGGGCGTTTCTTCGTCCCATGAGGGAACCGTTGAGCAAAAGAGGCTCGGCCTGCTGTCTTAGTGGCTGATAGGCATGAATATCGGATTCTTATCGATCACTTTATGTTGCAGGAGTAGAAAACACAACAGCCCTTGACCATTTATCTTTACTGCGTTCCTGCGTATTATACCTTTTAACCGTCATGTAATTGGACTGCTTTATTTCACTTGCCTTTTACTGATTCGAAAACAGTGGCTATTATTCAAAACATTACCAATGTAAGTACTACTACCATGTTTTGTTTTAAAAACCTTTATTGTGAAAATGTCAGTATACAAATACGGGCCTATAACCACGTGGGCCGGCCACGGAGCAAACTGGAATCGTATATGATGAGGGGACATTTATACTGTAGAAGAACGTAACGGGCGGGCCATTAGGTTGCAAGAACTAAGGTGTCTAACAGTTGCGGAATCGATGGACGTACATTTTTTATATTAAAATACGACAAGCTAGTTACAATAAAATTATCTAGATATACATTTGCGGGCAAGTACCATGGGTGACGTTAATTCGAACTTTCAATAGTACAGTAATCAATAACACATCAGAACTTAATATCAATAGGGATGTCGAAATGTTCAATCAATTCTCGTCCCCGCCCGCCATGTGCTTCAAAACTGCATACGTATCTCGTGATATCAAGGTTGGGCAACCAGTACACAACAAGGAGTTACGAGTCCCATTTATACCGGCTCCATTTTGGGCGAAGCCGAGCAGGTCCAGGATATAGTCAAAATGTCTCCACCAACCATCGACTATGATGATGTTCATAAGCTCTATTGATTAGACTAACACTCCTCTCTCCACATGAAATTAATTTTCCGCAAGTTAAACATGTCATTTTCATTTGTCCAAAGTTCTTCTGAAGATTTAGAACCGTTTCTCTTGCCTTTGATGCTGTCACTGCCACTTCATTGGTGGATGTACTGGCAGGTCAGGGGTTATCCACCAAATCTCGAATTTGGGCAGCACTATAATTAATCGGGTGCCACCTCTCCATATGACGATGCATGGTATAATTACCATAACTATATTTTTTTTCGGTTCCTCTGGAGAGTACATCGTGGCAGATGAGGCAGGTAACGTACCGGGCATTTACCTTTTTTGCATGTGGAGGAAAGGAAAAAAATTCGAGCGTCCGAGTTCCAAGGTGTCCCAGGGCCATTTTAGTGGACCAGGCCCAAATCCATAGAACAGGCCGCCATTTTGAGAGTCCTGTTGCAGCCGCCTATCGCTGTAGCAGCAAGAGAGGGCGAAACTCAGCTAGACGGCGCCCCACTGCAGATGAAGTGCCTCCACCTGGAGAGGCGGGAGAGGCTCATTTGCGCCGCCCCCCCCCCAGCAGCATTGTAGGATGGCCACACCAGTACGGCAACTTGCTGGACACCACCTCGGTGCCATCCAGATCCCGGCGCGTTGTGCTGCCTTCGGCCTACTGTAGCCGCAAGTGCGGACGCAACTCAGCTGGATAGCGAGTGAAACACCAAGGGGCGCCCCACTGCAGCCGAGGAGCCTCCATCTTGGGGGCGAGGCACCGCATCCCATTGCTTTCCAATGCAGTCAGATCCTCAAACAACCCCCACTTACTGACGCCACCTCACGGCGACTTTCGGCGCAGCATTGTAGGATGGCCACACCAGTGCGGCAACTTGCTGGACACCACCTCGGTGCCATCCGGATCTCGGCGCATTGTGCTGCCTTCGGCCTATTCGCACATCGGTCCGCTACTGACGCCGCCACACGGGCCAACGGATTTTTTTTGGCTTTTTATAACAGGTCATGTGACTTGTTTTTGAAACTTTTCTTCGGTTCATTTTACTTTTGGTTTCCTAATGATGGAAGGCTTGATCATATGACCTAAAAATAACACTTTTCATTGGATTAAAACATTTTTTTTTCCCAAACGATGAAAGCCCCACCTTTCTTTTTCTCACTCGGCAATCCAAAAAGGTTCTGTTAGATGACAACAGAGGGGACAGGCAACAAGAACCATCACTCAAAAAAGGGGAGGGCAAGTTCTTCCCTACCGGGTCACGTTGGAGCTCCACCGGAACTCATCGAATTGATAGTCTACAGTGTTTCTGGATGTTTCAGACTGAAGCTGGCGTCAGCATGAGAGCACCACCATCTCGTAGCTCCGTCGTGGCCATTCCGCAAGCAATCATGACAGCCGCTCCCCACCGGAAGCCTGCGGGAGTCGGGGGCCCCAAGACTTTTGTAGAATCTTCAAGGCTGAGGGGACGGTTTCGAGAATGGGGCCCAAGCCCTAGCAGACAAGCGTCCGAGTTCCAAGGTGTCCCAGGGCCATTTTAGTGGACCAGGCCCAAATCCGAAGAGCCTGCCGCCATTATGAGAGTCCTGTGGCAGCCGCCTATCGCTGCACCGCAAGAGTGGGCGCAACTCAGCTGAATGGCGGATTTTGGCACAGTGTACCAAAAGCGGGCGGAATGGCAACTGAAACGGTAAAGGGGCGCCCCACTACAACAGACGAGCCTCCACCTGGGGAGGCCCGTTCACGCCGCCTCCCCCCGCCCCCCTCCCCGGGGTGCCCCACGCCGTTTTTCGGAGCAGCATTGTAGGATACCAAAACCAGTGCGGCAACTTACTGGACATCACCTGGATGCCATCCACATCTCAGCGCGTTCTGCTGCCTTGGGACTATTCGCACAACAGACCGCTACTGACGAGGCCTCCCCCCCCCCTACCCCCCCCCCCCCCCCCCGGGGCGCCGTCCAGAACTCAGCACGTTGTGCTGCCTTGGGACTATTCGCACAAAAGACAGCTACTGATCATTGTTGCTTCTTTTTAAAAAAAACATTTTAAATGTGTTTACTGGTTTTGTTGCGTTGTATATATTTATAAGTTATTAAAGTTTTATAATCCTTCTACTTTGTTGGAGTGCTATATATTTTTAATGTGACACATAATTGTAAAAACTTTGATGTACAAAGAGGCATCCCTGGCATCCCTGGAATCTTCTGCTTCAGGCTCGGTCCCACACACCCTCACAGAGAGAATCCCCTCCCCAATCACAATACAGGATGGTTATCAGATAGTAGGAACGTGTGTGCTGTGACGGATCTCATGAGGTGGGGGCCTTGATCTACTGTAACTCCTTTAAACAGGGGTGATTCTTTGAAGTTGGGGCCATAAACTACATCCGCACGTCTAGGTGATAGCCTAGGACCGGCCTGGACAATTAGACACAGAGGAAGAGGAGTGTCAGAGGGTGCGGTAGTGAATCGGGTGAAATGGAGGTGTCGGGCGGGCACAGGGTGTGATTCTCAGGGAAGAACAGCACAGATGGGGGGAGGTTTATGGCCCATGCATGAGAGAGAGAGCGGGGGTGACCAGTGCATGGGGGAGATGCTTGCGAGGGTGGGGATCCATGCTGAGGATCGGCGACGTGCAGAGAGTGGGTCTGGTCAAGGCATCTAAAATGGCTGCCGTGCACGACAAAATTGTGGCATTGGAAAAAAAGCAAGATGGCGCAGACAATGTTTATCAATACGGATTATTTTATAACAATTATTTTTAACAAAATATTTACTCGCAGTGACAAAATGGCAGTCAACACTTCCTGATTTCCTTCGAATCGAACGTTAACAGACGTCACGCAGCAAAAAAAAAAAAAACGCTCACGCGCAGTTGCTGGAAGACATGTATCAACATATATGAGCCTCCTCAGCCACCCTCAGAAAACTAAAAAGGGTCAGGATACATCTCCCGTACCCCCTTATACCCTGTAATTTAATTAAAACGAAATACAAAATGGCGAATTCCCGTTTCGCTACCTGTTCGCAAACCGGGAAGCGCTTCTACCGTGAAAAATCAATTTTTTTTTTTCCCACGGGACCCTTTATTAACCCCAACATCATTCCTAGTGGGTCAAGAGGGGTCTACCTTGCCCCCTTTCATTAAATTCCCCCTTCGTTTTTTTCTCCTCCTCTTTTCTCTCGATCCTACCCAGAGACAAGATGGCGGCCGCTCCGGACTGTTTAGAATGTTGACAGACACCAGAGAGCCAATCAGCTTCGCTTTGCAAAGCTCCGTTTCGCGACAAGTTTGCAAACCAGAGCGCTACCCGGGACGCTGTCACAGATATATCTGTTTTTTAAAACGTTAATTTCTCAAAATCCACTGGAGCACATATATTGAGACCCAGCAAAGGCACATCGGGCTAACAGTCCCTACAATTTTGCCAAGTTTCGTGCAAATCCATTCAGCCATTCGAGCTAAAAGTGAGGCCAAACGCCCTATGGAAAAATGAATGTGAAACCTTCGACTTCCGGGTGAGTACAGTATAATGGACCGACCAAACAAAAAGATACATAGTGGAAACAATTCGAATCTTTTAAGCTGATTTGTACAGTACACGCAAAACATATAAGAGTCTAAATGTTGGACACATTAAGTAAAAGTCTGAGTTGGGTATGTGTACAGTGACGTGTCCCATCCTCAGATGTGATTAAAAGAATTTAAGACAGAATCATGTATCCATCAATTTGTGCTTTTTATTTATATAACTTTGACTTCCTATTTACTTCACAGGATGAGCACAGTCTGAGGGACATACCAGAAAAAAAGAGACGAGAAAAACTGATTGATAAAGGAAGAAAGAGAAAGGGGAAAAAAAGCAAGAACAGTCTGAGACCAGCATTTAGAGCAACAGGTGATAACACGGCACCGGGAATCTTAAGAGGGAGTAAAAAACTGACAAGGTGCACCCGCCTGTCAAGGGATTTTTCTGGTCTCATACCGAGACATTCTGAGACATATAACAACTCCTCCCGGGTCCCGACTTACACCAAACGAAACAAGATCCCCCAACCACGCAGGCAGCGTGCTACTTACCCTGATCATAGTTATACGAATTCGGTCCTGACACGGACTTTCATCTCTAAACTGATATTTGTTGTCATACTTTCCTCAACAAGCCCTGAAGATTCGCAGTATGTTCCCTGCGATGAAACACGTGTTGGCATCTAACAAAGGAACAATAAACCTATGATTTAACACCAAGGACAGAACATTTCTCTTTCTTTTTGGACCTTTTGTACCTGAACCTGGAGTAACTGATTCTCTTTTAAACGACTCCTAAAGTGTGGACTAATACCAACTGAAATTCTTTTGCTACATATTTCACTTCTTTAATGTGTCATATACTTGTATAGCGCAGGGGCACTGCTGTGTTTACAGGATGAGCACAGTCTGAGGGACATACCAGAAAAAAAGAGACGAGAAAAACTGATTGATAAAGGAAGAAAGAGAAAGGGGAAAAAAAGCAAGAACAGTCTGAGACCAGCATTTAGAGCAACAGGTGATATAAGTATCCAAATGTCCCTTAGTTCCCAGTGTTCTCACCTTAAGAAGTAGTATACACAATCGTATTCCTCACAAGTAAAGTAATCATAGTCCAGATCCAAAGTGTTAAATGACAAGCGGATGACCAACTCCCGGTGTATTGACACCACCAACGGGAAAGGTATAGAGCTACCAAGGTCTTCTAGCCCACATTATGAGCCTGGATATGCAAAGGAACTCCATGGAGGAAAGTCAAAACCCTTCATGGTGTGGTGCCCAAAGCGCTGAGCCGGCCTTAGGGATGACAGCATTATTGATCACAGTGCTCTAGAATACTGGCATGCCACCATAATGGCCTTATACAGCGTTGTTGAAATGGGTCATAGAGGCCCATTATCCCTATATACAATGAGCACAGGCTTAACCCCATGGATGCTTATGAAGAGTCCAGCTCATCATGAGCACAGCTCCACTGGGCAGGATGACGAGCTGGACTTGTCATGAGCACCGCAGGGAATGGCCCCTCTCCCCCGCACCGCGGGGTAATTATCCCCGCTGTGAAGGGGTTAAGATGATGCCCGTACAGCCCTCATGTAGCAAGCACTGAGCCTGGTGTATGGTGGGGATCCTTCCGCTATTTGACTAGTAATATACAAGGAAAAATAAAGTTTTGTTTGTCCTGTATGGGTTATACTGTCTTTTATATTTACACATATCGTTTGGTTTGTGTACATGTTTTTTGATAAGGCTTTTATGTTAATTGGTTTTCAGCCCTGACGAAGTTCCCACGTCTGGGAATGAAACACATTGTCTGAGCTGTTTTGTTGTAATAGGAAATTGCATTTGTGAAAAAAGAATATGAATAAAGGCTTTTTTTAAAACACTAGGTCTGCCTTGACTTCATCGCCTGACACATCTCCCATAGCTTTATGGACTAAAGACCTGGAAAACAGGGGTGTTGCACAACAGCGGGCGCCGGAGTAATTATGTACAGGACAATTCACAAAAAACAAAACTAGTGTGAGGGGCAGATTGGAATGTCGGCCGTTGGGCTCTGTTCTATTGATAACTTTAATAATTATTGGTCCAATCTTAATGATGGCACCTTTTCGTACTCAGTGCAATGTTACCTTTATGATATGATATGGTATAGATGCATTGTACACATTTTAGTTTGTGTGATAGTCTTAATAATTAATTCTGGTACTGTATCGGCAGTTATTGACATGTGAAAGTATCTCTGTATTTATTGACCAGCAACAATTGTAATAGAAGCATAATTTACATGAAGTCTGCAGCCGGTTGTTTGAATGTTAAGGTTTTTTAACATATTTAACATATTTATGACAGAAGAATGATGATTAATGTTGTATGTTTCATGGATGTTTTGTAATTTTGGTGGTAAAAAAACGGAATAAAAGATTTTTGATTACTTGTGCCCTCCTTCATGCACTGCTTATGAACTCACATATTATATAAGTCATGACTTTTTCTAAGACATCATTTATGACATCACTGATAATATCACTGATAATATCTCAAATTACATCATTGATGACCTCACTGATGACCTCATCCAATAAGAGTGTTAGTTTGTTTTATAGTTTACATATTGGCAGGTGAATATCATAGTACTTTTTTACCTGATTTTGTTCAGCCTGGGCCAGCTAATGGGTGTGAGCGTGTGGGATTATTGAATATGTTTGTATCTTTGTCAGTCAGTCAGTCAGTCAAGAATTCTTTATTTCGATTGATAACAATCATAAAAGAAAACAGTACAAGAAAGACAATCCTCTGCACAATAAAAATATAAAATGACAGTACACATTCAGTTCTTAAAATTTATATGTATACAAAATTGCATTAGTTGTAAAATACGTCATGTATAGTATCAAAATTTAAAAATATTAAAAGTTTAAAAGGGAACCCTTATTCAATGGCTTTCCGGACAGTATAAAGAGCATCATACGATGTAACAATTTGTAGCCAGAAACCAAGGTAGTCCCTCAGGGATGAAATCAGTTAAGAGGGTCTTCTTTTATTTATCCGGGCTGTGGCCACCAAGAAGCTAGCTACACTGTACGTGACCCGGACAGAGCTAAGCATTTATAGGTGCATAAGGGCGGTCCTTACTTGTACGAATCCAATTTCCCGTAGGATTGGTTTTAAACATTTTTTGCGCACCTCCAAGTAGCGCGCACAAAACATTACCAAGTGGAGAGTGTCCTGGACAGAAAAATTGTCACAGGACATGGTGGGGCATCTTCTGGTTTCCCCCACTTAGGGAATATACCCAACGTGAGATGGATAAGGTTAAACTAAGATCTCACCAGCAGAAAGGGATGGAAGGGTTTGGTGACATACAACAAATAGGGCTCAATAGATGGACAGATTAATAAACCATAAATCCTTCTCACAAGTGGTTTCTGAGTTCCTCCTCTTCCCTCTCAGCCTCCAACAACCTGAGAAAGCTATGTTTAACCCACCCTATGACCTCCTTCTTGATGCCCTGTGGCCTAGAACACATATCTGGTCGTCCCAATCTGTTGCATGCCGCTCTAATATACGACAGCCAAGGGACACTCTCCGCCTTCTCCAGGGCAACACAATCCTTCAAAATTAGGTGGTTAAGAGGGAGCTCCTCGTTCAGCCAAGTTTTAGCCCAACAAATCAACGGCGCCGTCTTTAGTTGGTCCGAGATATAACCCTGGCCCAATTCAGAATGTATTGAAAATGTGGGGGACGATTGCGGGAGTGATAGGAGAGATCTAAAGAACCTATTTTCTGCAATTTGTACGTTAGTCATAGCTACATAACCCCAAATTGGCGCTCCATAGGACGCTATCAATA
Organism: Lissotriton vulgaris; assembly: GCF_964263255.1. Taxonomy (NCBI): domain Eukaryota; kingdom Metazoa; phylum Chordata; class Amphibia; order Caudata; family Salamandridae; genus Lissotriton; species Lissotriton vulgaris. The sequence continues at coordinate 51,134,473 of NC_141699.1, forward strand.
GGCATTTTGATTTATAAATCTTGAGTATAGCCTCCGTGGGTCTTGCTCCCAGTCTCTTGGAGAAGTTCAAGAGAGCTGTAGTAGATCTTACAACTACATTGCTCCTTAGCTTCATATGCAGGCCCCAGTTACCCTTCTCATCGAAAAGAACTCCCAGATAAGGGAAAGAAGGCACCCTCGTCTGGACCGTTCCATTACACCTGAAGCTTTTCACCTTCATGTTCTTACTCTGCGCTCCGGCCACCATTACATAGGATTTAATGGTGTTAACTTTTAAATCCAGGTCCTCCATGAAGCTGCCAAAATGGTCCAGCAGCCTTTGTAGGCCCAGGCCCGTGCGTGCCAGTAGAGCGGCATTGTCCGCGTACAGGAAGACCGAGATACCCGATCCGCCTATACGCGGTGTGTCTAGTGTAGCCATACCCAAGGATTTTTCGAGGGCATTAATGTAGATAGTAAAAAGAAGGGGGGCCAGTATGCAACCTTGTCTTACCCCACTTCTGGAGCTGAGGTTCCCGGTGCACTGTCCTTCCCTCGTAACCCTGACAGAGGCCGACAGGTCCTGGTGAAGGTAGCCTAGGAATTTAACCAAAGCTTCATCCAGGCCTAGCTCACGTAAAATCCTCCATAATTTCATGCGGTTGACTAAATCAAACGCTGAAGAAAGGTCCATAAAACCCAGATATAAATAACCGTCCTTTGCGACCGTACATTTGCTTATAAGGAGGTGCAAATTTAAGCATTGATCCATGGTGCCCCGGTGTTCTCTGAACCCGTACTGGAGCTTTGAGAGGACCCCCTCTCCTGCCAGCCAATCCCCCACTCTTTTGAGTATGACTCTGCCCATGATCTTAACAGCTGAGTCGAGCAGTGAGATTGGCCTATAACAGGCCGGGTCGCCTCTACACCCCTTCTTGAAAATAGGGATTATAACGGATGAGGTCCAGGATGGTAGGCAACCAGCGGTGGACACCGCATTAAACCCCTTGGTCAGGATTTTAGCCCAAAATTGTGGATACAGGATGTACAAATCAGCGGGGACCCCATCCAGGCCAGGAGCCTTGTGTCCAGTGGTCACTCTGATCGCCCTTTCGACCTCAGCCAGGTGAAACCTAACTGGTGTGTTATTCCCAAAAGGAGCTTCTCCACCAAGTGAGGGGCCCCCTGATCAATTTCATAGATGCCTTTGAAATGTAAAAGCCAACTGTCATCTGGGATAACACAATCCATGTCCAGGTTCTCCTGATCCGAGAAGAAAGGCTGGTTTACAATGGCCCAAAACTTTCTTCTGTCCCTCAACACATCCATGGATTGCACATTTTTCCAGGCTTCCTCCTTGATTTGCCGTTTACGCATGGCAATGGCAGTTTTATACTCCTTACGGAGTTGTGCCACTAGTGCCCTATTCCTCGGCCTATGTTTTAATGCCTCAAGCAGAGCACCATGGGTCTTATAACAGTTTTTATCGAACCATTTGTGGGCCCTCCTAATATGTCTACTTTTACCACCCTCTAGATCCTTAGCGATCTGTTTGCACACCTCTACATAAGCTGCAACAACGTCGGCTCCTGCAGCGGTGTCGTCCAAGCAGACCGCCAGATTGGCCTCAGTTTTAACTCCTCAAAGAAAGTCTCTGGGACAACCATGTTCCATTTTATATGTCTACCTTGGTCAGTGGATGACAGATCCTTGGATCCCCCCCCCTTAGCTCCTTCCCGAGCTTACCAATGCCGAGGTACACTGCCAGCAAAACCGGGTTATGGTCGCTGAAAGTTGAGATCACTGCACCGTAGGCTGAGATTCTGTCCAAGGGACCAGGGGATAAAAAGATATAGTTGATAACCAAGTTTGCTCCCTGCCCTATAAAGGTGGGGACTCTCACCTCTCCATTGCCAACTCCTGGTTCAAATAAATTCATATTGGCGAGAAGGGCCTCAAGGGCCTCTCCCTCTTTACTGTGCTCGAAATGGAGTACCCCCTCGGGTGGTAGCCCATCATGAACATCATTATAACACATTACCAGGGGCAAGGATGTATATTAAAATCACCCAAGAGCACCAACTCTGGGGCAGGGGATTGTTCCTGTGTATATGCTGACATAAATTGCTCTAAATTGATAAGGTGCTCGTTCTGTAAAGAGCCCTCCCTCGAGTTATAAAAATTAATTATTAAGAGTTTATGCTGGGGTGTGGCTTGACCGCCGACGGGAAAGGCGGCGTGAGCTCGGAGCTCTGCGCCTGATCCCTCAATTATCCTGATTACAGTGCGGCAAACCTTGAGAAAAAGGTCATTGATGCAAAGGAGAAGACAAGGACCGCAGCGGCGCTGTCTGGCACATACGAAATAACCCGAACACTGCTGGGCAAAGGAGTAAGGACGGAGAGATTTTTGGCCGGCGCAGGGACAAAATGGCACCAGCGAGCTGATCGAACCCTGAAGGGCGGCGACCCGCGTGAGTAAGCGGGGCTCCGGCAAGACTTGGCAGGGGAGAGCGCATACGCCGAGTGGTGCAGGAGGGCGAGCGGCACAGAGAGGCGAAAGAGTGGAGCGACCCACCCGGCGCCGAGCCAGAGAGCGGAAGAAGGGAAAGGCAACTAGCGACGAGCGGTGAGAAGGGGGGAGAGGAGAGGGGGCCTGCGGGGAGCTGGAGGACAGTGCCCTGTGATGAGCGGGGCGGCACTGCCGAACGGGGGACGAAACCGGGATACAACGACCTGCTCGGCAGTAGGAGTGTGCCCTAACGCATGAACAGAAAATAGTGGAGGGGGAACCAGCTCTGCACGGAGGCCGCTAGAACTGGGCGGGGAGGATTGCCAGCCAAGAGCCCATTGAGGTACCGCAACAAGAGGCAGGAGGACATGCGCTAGGCCCCCGACCTGCACTACCCGCACTGTGACCAGTGAACTTGGGGGCTGGAACATGACCCGCTGATGCCCCCTTTGTTAAAAGGACACCCGAGACCTAAAATGGGGAGCGCATATCGGCGAGTGCTGAATACAGGTCTGTGACGCCGCCAGGTGCCAGGAGGAAGCTATAAATACACAGAAGGGGCCCCTGAATAACAGGTAGGGCAAATTAGAGGCTAGGCCAGAAAGAAAGGAGATTGGAGGCACTGGAAAGCCTCGAAAACGCTAACCTTGAGAAGTATCTTATCCCCAAGATGGCTTCCCTATGCAGAGACTAGGCCCGCCGATGAGGACAGTGAAGTATACAGTTGGGTGACCGACCCACATTATCACTGCTAAGTGTCACCACGCTGGTGTGGGGAGGGGATAGAAGCACCGGCCTAATACAGAGAAGTCCTGAGCTGGGAGCTGCAAGAGGACAGCGAAGCTGACGGGGGCCGACACCTGAGGAGAACAACACGCTTGTGCCTGGAGATCACCATGATCAGAGCTGTGCAGACGACCGACTTCTGAGAGTGCCCGAGGTGGCGTAAACCCGACTTGCGGGCCCACCCCCCGCCACAATACAGTCAGACCTAAGCTTCCCCAGGCGGCATTGGAGGTTCACTAGAATCGTGAGAAGACTCGAATCATGGGGAAACTCAAGGGGAAAACGGATGGTACAGCGACTGCAGAGACGCAGGACCCTACCACATCGGGGCCCGCGGACCTCCAGCAACTGTAAGACCGCATACTGGAGGCCATAACGGCAAAAAAAAAATGCCTTGCAACAGGACATCGCACAGGTGGCATCTGGGTTGGGGCTACTCCGCGCAGATCATGCCAAGTTAACGGACAGAGTCAAGCAAAATGAAGTGGCGCTGCAGGAGTTGACCCCCGCTCACTCAGTTCTGGAAAGGAAAATGGAAAATGCCCTGGCCCAAATACAAACGCTGGAGAGGAGAGCTGAGGACGCCGAAAACATGAACAGGCATAATAATATCCGATTGGTCGGCCTTCTGGAAAAAATTGAAGGGGGAGATATGATCGGCTGCCTGGACTCCTGGCTCAGGACAACAGTGGCCCCGGAGGGCCTGTCACCTTTCCTCAAACTTGAGCGAGCACACCGGGTCCCTGCCAGGCCTCCTAAACCAGGCCAACCACCTAGGCCGGTAATAGCAAGGCTGCTCCACTACAAAGATAGAGACTTGCTGCTTCAAAAAGCCCGAGTAGCAGGCCCATACCAGTGGACAATGGTAAGGTGACCTTGTTCCCGAACAACACCTACAAAACGCAACGGCTACGGGCCTCTTTCCTCTCTGTTAAGCGAGCACTCAGAGATGAGGGTATACAATACTCCCTGCTCCTCCAGGCCAAATTGCGAGTCGAGATGGACGGCGCGGCTCATTTCTTCCACACACCAGAGGAGGCCTGGTCATGGATCGAAACCTACAAAGCGGGGACCAACAGTACACGACAGCAGGAAAAGGAGATGCAGAGATCGACGCAGGTGCGAAAATCACAGAGACTCCGCAGGAAGGGGCGGGACACCCGGACACCGTCAGCGTCACAAACAGTAGAAAAGCGCAAGGCAGCGCTGCAAGCAGTGGTGGAGCTATCGGGCGCTAGCCCGTCCTTATCGAAACACGGCACAGATTCTGAGGGAAATCACACGGGCTCGGAGACGGACATATCGGAGAAACAAGGCGCCAAGGGACCGAAAGTGACACCGAACTCAGCAGACGAAATCCTGGATGTCTGACACGTGAGATATCGAACTTTATTATTATGTTGACTAATAGAATTTGATGGGTATGGAACAGGAGAGACTGCTATCGAAAGCGGAATCGCCGCACATCTTTTATGGGGGATCATAGGGGTTAGGGTTATGGTTTACGCAGCTGCCTGTTGGTCTAGAGCCAACCCCTAAAAGCCCTTAAGACTCCTGCAGTGACGACTGCAGGCTAGACTGGAGTTAAAGTTAAATGAGGGCTGTTTGGACGGGGTCTGATAGGTTGCTATTGGGTCCTGTTCTGGGGGGGCGGAGGGATAAATGTTGGGAATGTTCTTTCGAAACAGATGCTAGAATTTAATGTTGGGAGGTTTGGAGGGTAAGGGCAGACAGGGAATTGTTGGGAGGGTCCCACCACTGAAGCAAAGACAACGGCCGGCTTGGCCAGCTACGAGATGGAGTGGGACAATGGTTGAAATGGATAATTTAAAATGTATGACCTGGAACGTGAGGGGGCTCCATACGATGGTGAGGAGACACAAGGTTCACTCTTATTTAACTCGTAGAGGGGTCCAGATTGTGTTTCTCCAGGAAATACACTTGACAGCAACAGAGGGCCTAGCATTGCAGCGCAGATGGCGAGGTCAAGTGTTTAGCACTGCCTACTCCGCATACGCTAGAGGGACGTTGATCTGGGTAAGGGCTGGAGTGCCATTCCAGGTGACCAGACAGGTAATTGACCCGGAAGGTAGATTTGTGGCAATAGCGGGCAGAATACGGGGCCACAACATCACCTTATGTAGCATATATGCACCCAACACGGAACAACTGGTTTTCTTAGGGAAACTGTCTGGGACACTAGCACACTTGCTGATGGGTCTGGTTGTGGTTATGAGGGGATTTTAATTTGGTGACGGATGTCTCATTGGACAGATCCCATACGCCGCTCAATGATTCCCCGGTTCACAGGTTAGCTAAGGGCAGGCTAGAATGGCAGGAACGTTGGAATCTGAAGGACGCCTGGCGTATACGACACCCGGCTGATAGGGACTACTCCTACTTCTCGATAGTACATGAGCTACATGTCCGGTTGGATGCAATGCTGTGCTCCCCACTGATGATGCCATCTGTGGTGCGAGCTGAGTATCTCGCCAGGACAATATCAGACCACAACCCCCTATTGGTTACCTTAGACTGGATGTCTGAGACACCGTGTATTCCCACATGGAAATTGCGACCAGACACCTTGGACGACCCGCTCTTTCACGAGATGCTGGAGGAGGTAATTACGCAATACTTTGCTGACATTGCTGGCACCACCATGACCAGGGCAACAGAGTGGGATGCCTTCAAGGTCATCATCAGGGGGCTCTATATTGGGAAGCAAGCGGGAATACCTAAGGTCCTCCTATGATATCTAGATAAAGCGGAGAAAAACCTCCGAGAAATAGAAATAGCGAGGCCTGGGCACCCTGAGCTCCAAGAGCGAGTCGGCGCAGCTCGGAAAGCAACGGCTGTTGAAGTAGAACAACTCCGTAGCTTTGACTGCAAGACCTACTCGACGAGGATGCATGCAGAAGGGGATAAAGCGAGCACGCAACTAGAGTGGCTGGCCAACCCCACAAGGCGACACTCCCCCTTCCTGGCTTTGGAGGATGACAAGGGGGCTATGGTGCACACACAGACCTAAATACTACAGAGCTTTACACTGTATTATGAGAAGCTTTACAAAAGTATGGTAGCGAATGGAGACCCAGCTCTGGATGTCTTTTTAGATGAGCTGGATATCGCACAAGTAGACTATGATCAAGCGGAGGACCTAGGAAAGGATATAGAGCTGGCAGAAATTCAAGGAGCTATAAAACGCATGACTCGCAGTAAAACACCAGGACTGGATGGTCTGCTGGTAGATTTTTATAGCAAATATGTTGACCTGATAGCACCGAGGCTATTGGAAGTATATAAGGAAGCCAAGGAAGGGGGCTGCTTGCCCCAACCAATGAGGTAAGCGCTGGTGATCCCATTGCTGAAGCCAGGGAGGGAAAGTAGCGACAAGGCTTCATATAGACCATTGTCCATGTTAACAACGGATTATAAAATTCTCAGTAGTATATCAGCGGCCGATTGCTACCATGCATGACCTCGCTGGTCCACGACGACCAGTCAGGCTTCATCCCTAAGCGCAACACCACCTCGAATATTCGGAGACTCATACGCCTTATGAACGCTGACAACTCCGAAGCACAAGTGCCATTGATCCTCTTCGTAGACATAGAGAAAGCTTTTGATAGCCTGGAGTGGGACTACTTATATAATGTCTTGATTCGCTTCGGGCTGGGCGAAGAATATATAAAATGGACGAGAGTAATATATACCTTGGCGATGGCGAGGGTACGAGTGGGAAAATTGTTATCGCCCCAATACCAGGTAACACGCGGGACAAGACAGGGATGCTCGCTGTCCCCCCTCTTGTTTGCCCTCGCAATAGAACGTTTAGCCAGTGAGATCAGGACGGGTAGATATTATAGAGGGTTAGACAGCAGAGATGGGAGACACCCTATATCCCTATATGCGGACGACCTATTGCTATTTCTTGAAAATGAGGAGGAGGCCTTGACTGAGGCAGAAAGGCTATTGCAACGCTTTGGGGAGCTTTTCTGGCCTAAAAGTCAATTGGTCCAAGACGTGTATGTTTCCTGGTCGGCAGGGAGAGCTTAGACCAGATGGACACCCATTGATAAAATGGGAACCCACCTCGGGGTATACATATACCATACACCGGCGGACAAGTGTGGCTCACTGGTTAGAGGAGGCATACCCTGAAGCAGAGGTCCGGCCCGGGACCAGGGTTCAATTCCCGACGCGGCAGGGTCTGAGCCCAAGTGTCCACGTACTCAATAATTCTCACTTCGGTGCCTACTCGAATCACGGGTTCACACTCTCCAACTCTGGGCAATAGCTTGCTCAATCTCCACTATGGCCCCCCCATGGCGGGATGACTGGCTTTCACCTTGGGGATGCCCAGTACGGGTTATCTTACAGGGAAAAAAGACAGGACGGGTTCCCAATGCAAGCGCCGAGATGCCCAAGGGTAAGTCGAGCGCTATATAAGAACACACATACATACATACATACATGCTGGAGGGTAATGTGGGTCGCTGTATACGAGCATTGAAGAGCAGTATGGCCTTCTGGGCGACCCTGCCTATATCATTGATGGGCCGGATCTCCCTATTGAAAATGGTAGCCCTACCGAGACTTTTGTACTACTTCCGTACGCTACCTGTGTGGATACCCTGTTCCATTTTCAAAGCGTTGAAATCACAGATTTCTTCATATCTTTGGGAGATGCAGAGTCGCCCAGAATACGCTCCTTAGACCGAAGGATGAGGGGGGACTTGAAGTCCCGAACTTCGAACTCTATTATCTAGCAGCACAGTTGCAGCTATTTACGCAAGAGGTGGCGAGAGTGTTCAGAGGCCCAGAACACGAGAGAGAGGAAGGCATACAACGACACGTCCTGGCTTATATAACATTACAACAGAAGCTAAACTTGCGAGACCTAACTATAGAGGAACTAATGTTCCGACTTTGTTGGAACAGATCTCAACGACTGGCGGGAGTACGCCACCCATACGCGCGGTGGCATCTACAGGTTTGGGACGAGGCGGGACTGCAAGTTGTAGGAGATCTGTATGAGGATGGGGCGTTACTGCCTTACCAAACGCTCCAGGAAAGATTTGACCTACCAAGGGGAGACTTCTTATTTTATGCCGCGATTACTAGAGCTGTGCAGGCACACTGGCAGGAGGGATTGATGGAGCCCACAACAACTATGGCCTGCCAGTATACCATGATGGCAGCGGGCACTTACAAAGTGGTCACACGCCTCTACGGCAGAATGCTCTGTAAAAACTTACTACCTTTGACTGTGTTGAAAAACAAATGGGAAGCAGACATAGGTAAAGAGATCCCGGAGACAGCTTGGGCGCAGATAATGCGACGAGCCCGAAAGAGCACTAGGAACGCGCGCTTCCAACTAGTACACTTTTTTATATTATATAGGGCGTATTTAACAGCGGGGAAAATCCGTAAACATTTTGGAGTGCATAAAGCAGCATGCCCGAGGTGTACTGGAGAGGCGGCAGAATTAGACCACATGCTATGGACTTGTCCAATGCTGGGAGATTATTGGAAGACGATAGGGGACGTGTTAAACGAGGTGACGGGGAGACAGCTGCAGTTTGACATGGCTATCAGTGTCCTACACTGGTTCCCTCACCCCCCCCCAAGCACAAGAACACTAGCAAATTCATCGACATGGGCCTTATATTAGCCAAACGTGCAATCACTCGACATTGGAAGGCAACAGCCGGTCATCGTACAGACGCTTGATGAGTGAATTCCTGAAATGGGCTACCTGCGAAAGCTCCTCAGATATCAGATGGCGCATAGGCGACAAGATGATAGAGCATTAGCTACAGCGATGGCATGGGAGGTATTAGTACAGGCCCTAAGAGATTTGGAGACACAAGACGAGGAAGAGGAGCAGGATACTGAAAGGGAGCCCTAACAACACACACAGGATACATTACACCCCGAAACACCTAACACTCCTGGTACATAGAACTAGAAAACATGTGGAAGTGGTGGGACTATGGGAAGGGGAGGGGGGTGGGAGACCACATCAAGAGTACTAAGGGCAGTAGATAGCGCATCAGCGCCCCTAGGATATGCTATAGGTTGAACCTTCACGACATAGTATACAATATCATTAGATTAGTGAGGAACTCCTGGAGAACTAATAAGGAAGTAGTGACACCTGACACCGAGATGGGGGGTTCTTATTAGGCGTAATCACCCCGTAGGAGATCTGCAAGATTATGGAGAGAAAGGGTATTACGAGCACTATTAAGGCGTATTCAATAAATCATGATCGTTCCTTAAGTTAACACCGCGACGGCGGTTGTTGGGGGGGGGGGGCTTTAGGTTGGAAGGGTTGTTCATAAAAGGAAAAGCAGGCACGAGGTCCTCCTACTAGATGGCTACAAAGGACTATTCCTTTACGCCCCTTAATTTATCCTGAAACATGCCGCCCGGCCTCCGGGATGTGGGCTAATGGGCTGTGTAAAGAGCTGCCGGAAGATTGGCACATCGTGACCACTAGAAATGGAACTGTATTATGTGATAACATGTGACTTGTATATTGCCTGCAATAAAAACATATAAAAAAAAGAGTTTATGCTGGACAGAGACAGTCCATTCAATAATCAGGAAATTCACAGAATCAGTGTCTAGTTTTCTAAAAGTCCATGCAAGGTTTAGGGAAAAGAGTGCAAGTAGCCCCCATTTAGGTCTTCCCGCTGTCCCCTGAACAGCGGGGACAACAAAGCTAACATAACCATCAAGCGAAACACTGAGCGAGATATCCCAAGTTTCTTGGAGGGCAATGATCTTGTGATGCTTGAAAAACACCAGCCATATAGGGTCATTTATTTTTGATCTAATGCCCGCCACATTCCAGGTCAAAAATTTACAAATATGCCTCTGTTCTCCTACCTCAGTCCTCACCTCTGCCAAACAGGGAGATAGTCATTCGTTCAACTTCATTGGAGACAGCGGAGAGAAACGATTAGTGAGACTTATCTCTGCTAAGGGTGGACCGCCCTGCTGTGCATTAGAAGGTATACTCGATAGACCCCTAACCACCCTCCCAGAATGCTCCCATGTAGGCCTCTGTACAATGTTATTTGCCTGGTGACACAGCAACTGCTGTATGGTGCTGGTGGGCCCCTGCTGGTATTGCACCAGGGGACGGCAAGGTGGTCCAGAGGACCTGGATGGGGGATAGAAGAACCCAAGAGGGAGAGGTCTATTGTCCTTATTTGTCAAGTCAGAGGCGTCCCAGAACAGTCTTTGAGCGCTGGCCTGATCATTAAAATTAACCACCGCACAATCCCCTGGAATGCATTTTGGGCGCCGCCCAACCCAACTAACCCTTCTTGCCATAATCACACTACTTGTGATGTCTGTGCCACCACTGCAAAACCGCGAACACCATTGCCTAGTCAGGAACATAATTTCATGGGTTGTTTCGTTGTGGCCCGTCGTTATGGAGGGAACCCCCTAGTAAAAACGGCCACTAACGGGGCGGCCTCTGGAGGTAACTCAAGATGACGGTCCCTATGACGGCCCTGCCTGAAACCATCTCTACTGTTATCTCTCCTATTACTGGATCCAGAGTTAGAGCTCCCTCTCCCCTCCCATGTTGCCCACCCCACACAGAACTCCCACTCTGACCGTGCTTTTACCCCTTAAAACTTCCCGGTCCTTGTTCCTAGTATTATCACAGGGGACAATGACGATTGGGTTCTAAGGGATGACCATGTTCGACTTTCGATCAGCCTGTTGGTTAAGAAAAGCATACATTTTCTCAAATTTGCCCAATAACCCTGCTATGCATTCATTCTTTGTGTCCACAATGTCTTTTGCAATGGCCACCAAAGCGGGCTCCAGTCTTGAGGCAAATAGGTCCTCTACAAGATTAGTGACAAGGTCCCTTAGGCTGCCATCCTGCTGGGTAGCCGTCCCCGGTGGGTTTTTCCTCCTTGACGGTTTTGTTATTGTCCTTCTCTTTCGAGTATACTTGGGTGGGGGGATCGCGGGGGTTAATACCTTAAGATTAGTGGAAGGGTGAGGCGGACTTTGGGGAACAGCCAGCACCTTGTCTGTGGGAGGGGGATTTGTTATAACGGTAGTGGGTTCAAGTGGGACACTTGGGGTATGAGCAGGGTCTAGCGCCAGGTCGATAGAGGCAGAAGCCAACCCCAGTTCCTTTTCCACACTAGCAATTTCCTTAGTCAGTACCCCCACAGCAGAGGTTAAATAATAAATAATTGAGTACGATTTTCTGGGAATTTTGGCATGTTTACCTTCATGATCACCGCAACAAGCTGCTTTCTCTTCCCCATGGTAGATATCAGAGGGTTGGCCCAGCCCGGCCTCTTCCGTCCTCGGACGGCCTCAGACGGCTCGCCCTTTGCCCGGCTTCGCCCGGCGCCGCCCGCTTGCGTCAGCGAGGCGGAGGGAGCTGCTGTTCTTTAAGCGACTCTGGGCGTGCTGATGCGGAAGTGGGCGGTGTAGAGGCGCAAGGCAGGCTTGGAGCTGTAGTCTCCCCCCTCTGCGGCCACGCGAGCAGGCAGCAGTGGCAGGGGAGACAAACAGTGTCAGGATCCCAGGAGCGTCCGGTGCAGCAGATGTCAGGTAGGGTATGCCTCAAACCGCCTCGCAGCTTCTCTGACCCCCGCTCGACCAAGGGAGCTGCTGTTCTTTAAGCGCCTCCGGGCGCGCTGATGTGGAAGTGGGCGGTGTGGATGCGCAAGGCAGTCTGGGAGCTGTAGTCTCCCCCCTCTTGGGCCGCGCGAGCAGGCAGCGGCGGCAGGGGAGACAAACAGCGTCAGGATCCCAGGAGCGTCCGGTGCAGCAGATGTCAGGTAGGGTATGCCTCAAACCCCCTCGCAGCTTCTCTGTATCTTTGTATTGAAGAGCAACACTGCATGACGATGATGATTTGTGTTCACGATGTTCCACGCAAGTTTTTTGGTACAGTAGAAACATGTTTTTAAAGTGTTTTAAGCAGCCTTGAGCTATTAGACAAAATGCTGTTATTGAGATTATGTCTTCTTAACATATGACTGTGTGATGTTGTAAATGATATCATCAGTGATGTCATATGTGAGGTCATATGCAGTGCATGGTGGGAGTGTAAATCACTGGCATATTCACCTAACGATAACATCACTTTAATCTTTGTTTGTTTTTTAAGTGAATATGTCATTTCACTATCTGGTAATGTTAATCTGTGATGTGGTATGTTGTTATGGTAAGTCATAATGTGTTATGCAATATTATGTCACACCAGCATTATTTACCTCACTGTCCTAGAGTCGTTGAGCACTCGTCCTGATTCTTTTGGTGCCCGGCAGAGGACGCGAGGTGACAAATACTTTTGCTGCACAAAACTAACAATATAAACATTCACACAGTAGAGCCTCACTTTATTCTTGCACTAAAAGCTGTACATGTACAAATCATCAGACAGTGGCAGTGACCTGCCAGACAAACAGCACTCAACTCACCACATTCAGGGCAGAACACCGCGGATGCCCTCAGGGCAAGAAGCAGGAACACAATGTACCCCAACATTAGAAGATCTGAAAGAGAGGGCACACGTTGGCAATGTTAGTGAGAATGTCAGAGTTTACACCTGTATCTTAGCGACTCTCGATTGGAGAAGTCATAGAGTGAATAATTGTGGTTATCATTCATATAAAGGTGCACACTGCTTCTCTCCTGCTTTTGTACAATCCTAGTGACTTGGAAGCATGAGGTGCCGGTAAGAGCGTCCAGTGCTGTGGGACGTGCACTGTGTGAGAAGAGCCTCAGCACTTCGAGTCCACGGTTCATGTCTGCCCATCGACTCTGAGATTTGAGATTGAGCCAAGGACGACATGGGTCCATTGCGGACATGACAAGCACGACTCGGAGGCATACATGCACACTACACATACCAAGGCTAATTGACAACTTTGGCGTGTGTTGGTGTAAGGGGTAAGAAGGTGGGTTTAAGTAGTGAGAGTATGAGGTAGGCATTAGTTATATATACATAGGTGTTTGTAGGGGCAAATTACTTATAAATATGTTATAATTACAGCTAATACATGTGATTTATTAGAAATGCATGATGATTGTCAACTGACCCTTTTAGTCGTGAATGAATTATATTTAGTCCCCTCTCCTCTAATCTATTCATTACCTACGTCACTGTATTTGGATGTGCATTGTACCTGCTACTACCATTGTTATAGTAGTTATAAATACTTGTAATTAAATCATCTGTAAATTCATTGTAAACTCATTAATGGAATTATGGGAGGTCAGTATAGTTATTCATATATTACACCCATAAAGGGGTGAAAGCCCTATACTTGTTTTGTGAGTAAATTCGAAAGTGGATTATACTGTCTTTTTCAATTACCTCCTCTCTGACCCTGTCTTGGGTGCACCCATTTGTTGAGCATTTAAATTGGATTATAAAGCTGCTTCAGTCGTGCATTATATGGCATTAAGACTAATATACTTATACGTAAAGACTGCGTAGACTATTTTCATTAAATACTCAGCCATATATAATATATTGCATAAATGTAACTCACTTTTGCATGCCGAGTTTGGCCTTAGACATCTAAGTGAATCACACCTAATGTACACACCGGCTCACCATATGCCGGGATATAATGTTGAGTCCTACCGCTAGCATATCTTGCTCACAGAGTTAAATGTCAGGGACTTAATCTCCTGCTAAAGCAGTTTAGCGAGTCCTTAAGAGCGATTTTTAGGGAATCACTATTAAGGACTCGCAAAATGCTTCACATTCCTTATTAGCGACTCACAAATTGAGAGTTGCAAATAAGGAATGGCTTCTCATTCATTTCTATGGGGAAAGAGGCCCATAGGAGTGAATGGGAATTGCGCGCCCAATTTCAAGGGTGCAAGTTCCAAAAGGACACCATGTTTCACCCCTGAATTGGGCATGTGTGCACATGTGGTGCACATACATTCCCTAAGGGCATGTATGTGTGCCACATGTCACTTGGAAAAAAGCTGAAAAGTGCTTTTTGAAAGGAAATCGCAACTTAATTTGCGATTCCTTAAGGCATTATCGCAATTTGCTATGCCACCTAGCATAGCAAATCAAATCAAAAAATAGCATTTAAGGAATCGCAAATTGCGATTCTCTAAATGCTTGCGCAAAGTAAGAAATCACAATTTTTGCGATTCCTTATTTTGAAAGTAGGTATTTACCTACATAGCACACAGCTAAATTGCGATCGCAAACGCTGATATTCTGCAAATGTCAGCATTTTTGATCAACGCTATTTCGTTTGCTACATGTGAACCTATATCTGTTATCACTCCTTAGAAATAAATACCTTCTACTCACTCTACTCTTTCTCCCACAGAGAAGTAAATAACTTCCACTCACTCTGCTATTGCTCCTGCAGAGAGGTACATAACTCCTACACACTGGGTGAGAATCTGAATCATCTCAGGCACTTCCCTTTCTTTGCAAAGAGTTAAATACCACTACTTGATGTCTCAAATTCACAATGATGCATACCACTTGTTGATCAATTTTTCAGGGAGTGTAAGAAAAGAAAAACTGCTCTTCAGGTTGGACTCAATGGTGCTAAATGTGTGCTGTGTCCTGTCCTGTATCTAATATTGACCTGTTTTTCTGAGGAAGTTAAATGGCACAAACTCACTGTCTCTAATCTCCTGTGATATATCCAACTCTTCCATCACTCCCTATTGAATTAAAGGCTTCATTTGCACTGCCTCTCTTCTCTTGTTCCCCATACTTACTATCTTGAGTCTCTTGTACCCTTAACTGACGGTCTACAAACTCCTGCACTGCTTACAATGCTCCCATTTCTTATCATATTATATACCCCATGCTCGCTGCCTCTAATTTCTTATACCCCATACTCACTATCTGTAATATCCTGCACTAATCTCAATGCTATCATCTCTTCCTTATTGAGTCAAATACCCCATACTCACAATTTCTATTCTTCTCTACCCCGTGCTCAGGTTCCCTACACTCATGTACTCCCTAGACATTATCTGCAATGTCCTATACCTCGTATTCACTGTTTCTAATCTCTTATTCCCCATACTTACTGTCTGTAGTCTCCTGCCATAATCCCAAAGCTGCCATTCCTTCCTCATTGTGTTAAATACCCAATACCTACTCTCTCTACTCGATACCCCATACTCACTGTATCTAATCTCCTGTATCTCATACTCTCTATGCTGATGTATACTAAATTCACTGTCTGTAATCTCTTGTACCACATACCTACTGTCACTAATGTTTTGTACCCTGTACTCACTGTCTTTGATCTTGTGCACCTCCTCCAATACTGCATCTCTTTCTTATCAAGTGAAATACCCCATAATCATTGCCTCTAATCTCCTGTATTCCACACTCACTGTCTCTAGCCTTCTGTACCCCATACTCACTATATCCAATCTCTTTTACCCAAACTCACTGGCTCTAACCCTGTACACTATATTCACTGTATCTAATCTCCTGTATCCCATAGTCATTGTCTCTAATCTCTTGTCCCCCAAATTTACTGCCAGCTGTGCCCCACATTACCTTAATTACTACCATCTTATGTTTACTGAGTTAAATACCCCATACTCAACGCCTCTTATCTTCTGTACCCCATACTCAAAGCCTCTTATCTTCTGTACCCCATACACACTGTCTGTAATCTCCTTTCCCAAACACACTGTCTGTAATATCCAGACTTACCTCCAAAGGTGCCCTCTGCCATCTCCTTCTTATCGAATTACATTCCCCATATACATTGTTGGGAATCTCCAGTCATATCTGGCATGTTCATCTCCTGCTCACACTGTGAAGTGTGGCACATTCTGAACATCCAGCTCTCTTCCTCAGGGTGAAACTCTTTCCCAGTCTGGAGTTGTCTCTCTAATCTCTCCCAGTTCCATCTCATTTTATAGGATTGAAACACATAATACTCACTCTCTGGAGCTTCACAGGTCTGTCCGGTACCCACAGGTGTGTGGTGATGGCTGAGAGCTCTATACATTAATTTGAGGCAGACTGCCCTTATATACCTGATCCTGCATGTGGGGAGGGTTCTGCCGCTCCTCCAGCGTCCATTTATATTCCGTATTTTTTTCAATCCTTTGCAGCTTCATGGCTGACATCAACTCCACCCACCTTCATCTGTTTGAACATGTGGATCTCATCCAACCATGGCCTACCTGGGAAAAACTTATTTTCATGCGCACACGAAGACACACACAGAACAGCATGCACACATACACTCACACAAGTGTGTGCGCTTAAGAACAGATACACACAAACATACATATAGACAGGTACTTTCACAGGAAGAAACATGCAAACAAACATTGATTCCCACAGCACCACATGCATATATATGCACCAAAGACATAAACAATTGCATATGCATATAGAGGTACAAACTCAAATAAATGGAATTAATGACACAATTATTTTGGCCCATATAAACACAAACACACATGGAGACAAAGAGGATAATTCTGACTTTTTCTTGAGGTTGCCATTGTCAGATTTTTTTTCTGTTCTTGCTGCCATTGCTAGAAGGCACACCTCTCTGGCAATGCTCCTTTTAAGATCTTACTATTGGTTACTAAACCATGGCTCCTTCCTGGTTTCTGTCTTCTTTTGTCATCCTGGAAGAGCTGGGAATTTTTGAATGAGAAACTGCCCCAAGAGTTCCCAATTGTTTGTGCTTCTTCTTCTTTAAGTATCCTTTGTGTCTTCACATAATCCTAGATTGTGTCCATTTTTATATTTGTATCTTGTCCTCACCACTTCAGTTTCCTCAGATTATATTTTTCTGGATATTGTGCCAGAGACTTTAATATTTGTGTTTGGGTTAGGGTAATGTTAATTTTCATAATCTGTGGAAAATGATCACTTTCTGGACATGGGCAGATTTTGATGCAATTTAACATAGGAAAGAGATTATTACAGATGATGGTGAAGTCTATAATTGATTGGCTCTTTCCACTCAGAAACGTGGTGGCCGCTGGTCTGTCTCCAGTTACGTTACCATTACCATTCATGGTGAATAAACCTAAAGTTTCCAGCTCTTGGATTGTTGATTTAATTCCTGGGGCATTCCTTCTCTTACTTCTGGACTGTTTGCTGTTTGTGAGATTGCTATTAAAATCTCCTCAAATTATCAAATTACTAAATTTTTTGAGAGGTGTCAGTTTTCAGTATTCTTTCTCCCTCAAGACAGGACCTAATGCCCATATTTCGGCAAATGGTTTTGATCCTTTTCTTCCTAGGTTTAGCATAAGCAGGGCAAAAGAATATTATGTGTAGGTCATTTTCTCGAGTATCAGATCGGCATAATACACAGCACTTACTATTGGGCTCTCCTTATCTACGGACCCATTTCGATGTGTTTGAGTTGGTTTGCAGAACACCAAATCGAAATTTCATGTATAATGATTTTCCTAACTGTGGCTGCACTTCATCCAGAAATGGCTCAAAATTCGAGGTTGGCTTCATAAGAAGAAACTAAGTTGTTAGTGTACCAATAGCCGAATTATGGGACTCACTATTTTGGATGTACGCCCAAAAGGTGGATTTTAATATTTTCTTAGAAGCCAGTGTCGGTTGAGCGGGTTCTTCACAAAAGTGCTTCAGCTCTAGTTTACAAAACCAACAGAAAACATGCTTAAGCCACTGGAGACTCGTACTTCGGTCAACCCTTTAAATGTCTTCTAAGCCATCTTTATAGTGGGCAAGTTCTGTTGTAGACCACAGTTGCACCCAAAGCAATAAGGGTCTCAGTATGGCTTGATAATCTATACGTTTAATGTTTAGGTCCTTAACAAATAGGGATTAGAGGACTGCGCACTAGGAGATATAATAGCTTCCGGAAAAAATAAAAATCTCCTACCGCAAAGGTATTCTTAAATGAAGGCCCCAAAATTTCTGCCCCATAAAGGGTTGCCGATTGTGCCCTGTACTTGACTACCTCAAGGGAAGGGGATACTGCCTTGGAAGTACTACCATTATGTTTCTTTACTATCGGTAGGGAATTTTGCAGCAAGCTAGTCTTGCATTTCTCCAATTGCGGTTTCCAGGACATTTTGGTACCCAAGGTTATGCCTGAAATACAATTTTGCACATATTTCATCTTCTGATTTTTAACCCTTAAATTCATTTAAAAAGATTTATGTGGTTTAGCTGCCATATATTTTGTTTTGCTATATTGTATTTCTAGGCCCTTAGTATCACAATATGCGCTGAAAGAGTCTATTAGACATTGTAAACCCTTTGGGGTTTGAGATATTGAAATAGTGTCATCTGCGAATAAAAGGGCTGGTATTGGCGCCCCCCCTAACTTAGGGGAATCATGTGCACAACCCAATAAATGCTCTGGGATATCATTTACGTACAATGAAAATAGGGTGGGTGCCAACACACACCCTTGCCTTACGCCCCTTTTTACTGGTATTGCCTCTGTGAGTTCGCCCCTCGGACCCCATCTTACTTTTACATAGTTATCCTCATGCAATCTTATTATTTGCACGAGGAGTTCTCCTGGTACCCCTTGATCTTTTAATGATTGCCACAGTAGGTTTCTAGGTATAAGGTTAAATGCAGCCCACAGGTCGACAAAGGCAATATACAGATGACCTTTCTTTAAAATTGTATATTTCCAGCTCATACAGAGAAATATAAAGACCCGGTTAATTGTACCGGTTCTAGCTCTGAACCCAGCATGATATTTTGAAAGAATGTATTTCTTCTCAATCCTGTCATTTAGTTTTGTTAAAATTTGCCTAGCATACATTTTTTGTAAAGTATCTATTAAACAAATCAGTCGGTATTTTGAAGGGTCTCGACGGTTACCTTTTTAAAAAATGGTGGTAATTTCGACCCCTTTCCATGATTCTGGGATTGATGCACCCGCAGCTACTGAATTACAAAGAGAATTAATGTAAGTGCCCCAAACAGTTTTAACACCACCTTGCAAATGTCATATCCTTTGGTGCAGTTTTCTGTGTCAAAGGAGACTGCAGTGGGTGTGGCTGTGGGTATACCCGGGACTAACCGGGACAGCTAAAACACACACAGCCCCCATGAGAGCCACCCTAAACGCAGCAGCAGGAATGGTCTCAGGTACCAAGAAATATGACCACATCACCCCTGCATTACAGGCCCTAAAATGGTTACCCATCGAAGCACGCTGCGCCTTCAAAACTGCCTGTCTCACCCATAAAGCCTTGCACACAGGCAAACCAGACTACCTCGCTGTCAAACTCACAAAAGCTGGGCAATCAAGAAACCTAAGAAGCTCCAACTGCTCCTCTTAATTCCCCCAAAAAGTCATAAACAAAAAGCCCTCTCCGCTCTCTCAGGGAATATCCCAAAAATCTGGAACTCTCTCCCTACCCACATCAGGACTAATACCTCCTTTGCGATCTTCAAGAGACAACTATAAGAATTTCTCCTCAACCGTCATCTCTATGCATCTGGCCAATGACATTGATCTTTTTGGCCCTGAATATCCTAAATGAGACTTACTTTACTATATTGCTTATGTTTTCTATTCATGTATGTTCTAAAGCGCTCTGACACCCCCAGGTCTTATTACCGCTACATAAAACTCCAAAACTAAATAAGTAAAAAAATGTAATAAATAAATACCCGGGAAACACCCATTGCTTCTTGACTCGGCCCCAGATTTACATGAAATAGTCAATCTGAGGCAGTGCCAAAAGCTAGCGCCATTGTACAACTAGGAAAAATACTTATCTCTTCTGTTTTTATTCTTGTCCTATGTGTCCTACATTCTGCATCACACATAGAATGAGCAGATTGCCATTAAAGATTGTTTATGTTGTAGTGATTGTGCAATTTTATGGATAAATAGCTCGATTATGACCATTGCCCACTACCATCTCAAAATATTTTAGCCTAATATAGTGATGTGTATGCCTGTTTCTGACTTTGGCTTGCTTAACGGCAGTGCTGACTATTGCCTTCGACATGCTCTCATGTCATCTTGCTTTGCAACTTATACTGTCGCATAACATGGTAATGTGTAGGCCTACCATACTACAAAGTAGGGTTTGATTATGTACCTTTCTGTTTCTGACTTTATCTTGCTTAATGGCAGGGCTTGCCTATTGGCTTTGGCATAATCTTGTATACTAGTTTTGGCTCTTTGCTAGAGTAGTGGCCTATGCTTAAGCGACTCCATATTCTGAGCTGTCTCCATCTTCTGAGCCTTTCTAGGTGAGAAGTTATGTTTTGCTTTCACTTGTTTTCTGAACTCTGTATGCTTGTAGAAATTGGTTCTTAACGGAGGAATGTACAGGCTCTGTCTCGAAGTCATAGCAAAGGCCTGATCAACCGATGCGGTGTTCTTGGCACGGAGTGGTACGGAATCTGATAAGAGAGAGAGGGGGCGAAGCTTGCTAGAAGCTTTGTCCTGTGTTTTCACTTCTACTAAAGGAGCTGTCTGAGACCTAATCCTTGGTAGTTCATCACAGTACAGACGTGTAGCTGTGACGGTGGAGCAGAGAATCCTGTTTTGCCTGGAAAAACGGACTCCCCTCTAGCAAAGTGGAAATGGGATGTGTAGAAACTTGGTGAGGTGCTCCGACTAACTCTTATTTTCTAGCTGTTCTTGTCTTGACTATCCTCTTCTGTTTTCAGGTTCAATACATATAATAATATATATATATATATGTTATTCTGATTGCATTTAGTGATCATATAATTGGTAGTTTGAAGTTGGTGCTGAAAGTGATATAGATGGCCTATCGTGACATAGTAGTGATTTTTTACTTTTGTCCTTCTATCATTGTGTAATAAAGAAACCCCAGAGCATATAAATATTTGTCTGTGTTCCTGGGGATGGGAGGTCAGGGCCTTTCTGGTCCAAGTGCTATAGCATCGGAAGGATGGAAAGTTTCCCTTCTTGCAGGTAATTGTTGAGAGAGGGACGTCCAGCTCTCATCCAGGGACGCCTAAAGTGGTAAGTATTCTACCCAGATGCATTGTTAGGAGGGGCATACGTTGTTTATACAGTCCAACCTGGGTGGACTTTGTTGCATTCTTTACCGAGTGGCCCTTGTTTCTGTTGTTTTTCCCGGGTTGTTTGCGTTTTTGCCACTGGTATCGTTCTTGCATTGTTATTGTTGTTTGTGAGCTCCTCGGCAATAAATCTTTAGTTAGTTGTTAGTGAAGTATTGTGTCCTTTTGGGTCCCAAGAAGGGATAGGGTCAGTATGCCCTGGTGATTGGCAGAATTATCAGGTCAATCATCCTTATAACGTCATGGTGCAAGGGTGCCTGTGCTAACCAGCTTTTTCAGCGCAAGGGAAACAACAGGGGTGCGCCCTATTTTTGTAAATATGGTGCATCCCTGCGTTCTTTTAAATGATGCAGTGCAGTGCAGCGGAATTGCTTGCACCTCTGCGCCATTTAAATGTACATATTCCCCTTAGTAACTGAAAGCTGCGCATTGTGCTGCCTTGCGTTTACTTTGTCAAGGAGGCGTTTCATGGGTGGTGTATGGGTGGCGTCCCATGGGTGGTGCATGGGTGGCGTCCCATGGGTGGTGCATGGGTGGCGTCCCATGGGTGGTGCATGGGTGGCGTCCCATGGGTGGTGCATGGGTGGCGTCCCATGGGTGGTGCATGGGTGGCGTCCCATGGGTGGTGCATGGGTGGCAGCCCATGGGTGGTGCATGGGTGGCAGCCCATGGGTGGTGCATGGGTGGCGTCCCATGGGTGGTGCATGGGCGGCATCCCATGGGTGGTGCATGGGCGGCATCCCATGGGTGGTGCATGGGTGGCGTCCCATGGGTGGTGCATGGGTGGCATCTCATGGGTGGTGCATGGGTGGCGTCCCATGGGTGGTGCATGGGTGGCGTCCCATGGGTGGTGCATGGGTGGCGTCCCATGGGTGGTGCATGGGTGGCGTCCCATGGGTGGTGCATGGGCGGCGTCCCATGGGTGGTGCATGGGCGGCGTCCCATGGGTGGTGCATGTGTGGCGTCCCATGGGTGGTGCATGGGTGGCGTCCCATGGGTGGTGCATGGGTGGCGTCCCATGGGTGGTGCATGGATGGCGTCCCATGGGTGGTGCATGGGTGGCGTCCCAAGGGTGGTGCATGGGTGGCGTCCCATGGGTGGTGCATGGGTGGTGTCCCATAGGTGGTGCATGGGTGGCGTCCCATGGGTGGTGCATGGGTGGCGTCCCATGGGTGGTGCATGGGAGCCGTCCCATGGGTGGTGCATGGGCGGCGTCCCATGGGTGGTGCATGGGCGGTGTCCCATGGGTGGTGTATGGGTGGCGTCCCATGGGTGGTGCATGTGTGGCGTCCCATGGGTGGTGCATGGGTGGCGTCCCATGGGGGGTGCATGGGTGGCGTCCCACGGGTGGTGCATGTGTGGCGTCCCATGGGTGGTGCATGGGTGGCGTCCCATGGGTGGTGCATGGGTGGTCTCATCTAAACTCATATGAGTTTTGATGTAAATCTAAAACGAGATGTTGACGGATTTTCATCAAATTCCTGCACCTCCTTCATACCTATGTTTTGCCCTCTCAGCATCTGTGCTGGAGTCTCCAGAAAAAGTGGGAAGCACCCTCAAGCATAGTCTTTGGACTGGAAGGAAGTCCATTTAGTAGAAACAGCTACACTTCACACACGGCAGCCAGACGTGTGCATGAGAAGTAGATCTGGTGCTGTTCTGATCTCTCTCCCATTCATGCAACGCAGCGCAGTGCAGAGCTGCAACTTCACTTGCTTTGCTGAGTTGTGTGAATTTTATGTAAACCTGGGCGTGGGTGTTTTCTTTGGAAATGTCCACTTTAGATAAACATAACAGATTGAAAGATGGATGTTAAATGTCTAGTTTAATATCAACATTTATGCTTTCACCTGAAGCCACTCCTAGGTAAAATAAATTATTATAGAGTTAATGACAGGTACGGGCACAGGAGATCATATAATATGTAGAGACGAGCATACCTGGTGTAATTCTCTATAGTTTAATTCCTTGCAAACACAGTAAAATTACAAGTAATTGTAGACAATTACATGAGAAGCATATTTCAACAATTGGCATAATTTTATGGTACAAAATGCACCCTCGCTTCCAATAGGGTCAGAGGATGCATTTTGCCCTAAGAAAATAGCACTAGATGCTACAGGACAGGATCTCTTAGATCATAGTTCCTGAGCTCCTACAGGAGGATTTCCCCCCAAAATTGCTATTGATTACTCTTGCTTGTTTCTTATGTCATTTTTCTATTTTTGCATCCCTAGAGTTATGTGAGATTACTGAAATTACTCTGATTAATCCCAAGTGTAATAATTCCATGCTCAGCTGCTTTATTCAAGTCTAAAAGCTCTACTCCGTCAATACAGGTGGTTTGTGTGCCCAGAGCCAATCCAAGACGGTTTACCAGCTGCACAGAGCAGATATCAGAGCAACAAACACTGCCCCTCAGGGCAGAAATATTCTGGGCGCCTCACCGTATTGCGCTAGTAGTATCTTGTTCCCACTGTTCCTTATACACAGTACACAACGACCAGGGGAGTCCACTCTGCTTATTTGCTTTCATCTGTCATAACTAGGTGTATATCAGACATTATCGTCATAAACGTCATTGGTAGAAGGTTAGCAGTACTCTTAGTGCCTCCTGCAGGGACAGAGCGTCCTTAGTGCCAATTACAGGGACAAGACATCCTTTGTGCCACCAGCAGGGACGCAACGTCTCTAACAGTGTTTACACCACCTTCTGTTTGGACGCAGTAACAAGCAATGGCCTCTATACAACTGTAAGAAGCTGAGGATGATTTTTACTAAAAAAACAGCAGAACTAGAATGTATTTATTCCTCACTGTAAGGCGTTGTAAAAGTCACTAACTTAACCTGAGCTTAACCCCCTGGTCCCTGGCAGACAAGCTTAAATTAGAGGTAATGTGTAAAGTATGTATTTACTAAAACAATAATAAAGTCAAAAGACAAAGCAATCAAAATCCCAAATGGAATTAGAAAATATAAAGTAAAGTTTAATAAACCAAATGACAAGAAAATGACATAAAAATCTAATATGGGAAGGTTTAAACAAAAATAGAACGAGAAGCACAGGGTCCTAATGATAGTCAACAGCCGTGTTAAAAACAGGACCATTGCTCAATTTGAATATCGTGACCTTTAGTGATTCAAGTCCCAATTTACCACAAGAGTATACTACTAAGGCCCTCTAAGACCTGGAGGGAGGCACTGAGAAAGGCACAGTGTGTCAGGCACAGGCCAAACAGTAGGGTCCAGTACAGGTCTAGTTGGCACTGGTCAGCTGGGCAGATGCGGAAAAAAGTCCTCCTGAAGATTCTTTTATCCGTGTAGCTTTAACAAGAGATCAGCCTTATGACCATTGGAGTTTACTTCTTTGTTCTGGGCACAATGGGAAGAGGAGCTCCAATCTACTGTTCTCTTCTCAAGTCTCAGACAGCAGGTCCAGTCCTCTTTTGATTTTCCACAAGAATATTCTGGAGTGGTGCCTCGAGCTGCCACATTTGTTCCTTCTTATAGTCAGGTGTCCATAGCACAGGGCAACACGTTATCTCTGTTTTATGTTTACAGAAGGTACCGTGCATCTCGGGCATTCAAATCAGATTCTCGTTGCCAGTGTTCCCTGTTTTATGGACTCGCGTAGTGGGCAATAACTTGCTTTAACCAAAGACCCACTACCAGACGTAATGACACAATTTTAAAAACCTTTGTTTGCTCCATTTTAAATCTCGCCTGGGCTGCACATGCGCTGTCTCTTTGAGACATGCAGTATCTGCTCTATGGTGTTTGGAAACGCCTTGTTCTTACAAGTTGTTTCTATTTAGATATAGTCATATGTAGCTTTATTCAGATTCATAAGAAAACATCCATAAAACTAATTGTACAAAGTGAAACATACATCAATTTTATTTCATTACATCTGATAAAATACAATTATGTACATTGAAAAGCAATATAGACATGAGCTCAGATTATAAAAACATATAGCTGGCTGATTTTTCGTTGAACATTTTTAAAATATATGCTTACAGTTATTAAAATACAACAGTATGACATTTTTCATATTTGTTTCCAATTTTTCTTACTCCTGTGGCTCGTACTACCTGTGCCCCTTAAGTGTATACTCTTTATGCCAAGTTCTAGGTAGTAACTAATGACATATTCTTCCTAGCACACAAATCATCCTCATCTGAAAGACATACCGTTTCCTGTATTGGGTATAAAATTTACAAAAAAGAACCAGGTTCATAGTGTTCTGGGGCATCCTGTCACTGCAAGGACAGTTAATCAATTTTATGGACCAGTCATTCATAGTAGGGAAACTATATAATTGATGGAATATGTCCAGTTTTAAACGTGTAAGAACAAACCTATGCCATGCATTTAGAACAATTTTAAGATAAGCTGCATATTAAAAGTAGTTCAAAGTCAAAATAAGCTTTATTCGATTTTAGTCATTTAAAATCACAAAAGCATACAAATTCATAATAACATTGATATGTACATTAGTTTAAAGGGTACATTAAGTATCACAAAGTGCGTAAATTGAATTCAAGAAAAGTCAATTAACCTACGAGGTTAGTACAAGCCAGATTTTGTTCAACGTAGATTTATCTATCCAGACATGGCACATACAGATAAAGACCTATCTAAAAATCATAAATATAAAAAGGCTGGTCCACATTGCCTCCAACCTGCCTGCTTTAACAATGATAGGATCCATCTAGCACTTTCCCTTGCATGGAGTTTACAGAACAGCGTCACATGAATAGTAGATTGTGGTGACACATTATCGCAAGGGCAAGTAGAGAGTTCTCTGGACCAATCAATAATCCCTGGGTAGCTAACCAGTCAATGGGAGCTATTGAACCTAAATCGAGTTAAAAAGTATCTGACATATCCCTCGGTACAACATGAGAGATACGGTTGGATATCATACGTGATCAAAGTCAGTTGATGCTGGGCTACCATCCCTTTGTTCATCTCCAGGCAGCTCTAAGTGACTCTAAATGGGTCATGTTTCTGCTTCGTTAACGCTGATGTTCCCTCGATGACACGGAGCCATATTCTACATAACACGCTGCTGTGTTATTCATCCAGGTAATATCTTAGTTGCCCACACGCTCCCATCACCGCCATGAACGTTTCGTTCAGTTTACTCAAGCCCATCTCCTTTCCCTAGACTATCCCACCTTGGAATCCGGACTACCCTTCATTGCCTCCGTGCCTTTGCCATCCCTGGACATGGGACCATGTCCTCCTCAGTTATCAGACGTTCTCATGCTTGCACCTGAGCATCTCCTCTTGCATTGTTTCTCTTGGCGTAATCTGAACACACACTCCTGCCCCAGCGCTCACAGATCTCACCTTCTCTCCCCCCTCCATTTTCTCGACGCTCCTTGAGCCACCCTGGATACATGCCTCACAGCTGACTGTTTCTCCACCAGCCTACTTCCTCATGCCTGATCTGCCCCAGGGGTTTCCTAATACACGCTCCTGCCCAAGCGCTCACTGATCTCACTCCCTCCACTTTCTCTCGATGCTCCTTGAAACCCTCTGGATACATGCCCCACAGTTGACTGCTTCTCAACTAGCCTACTCCCGCTGTTGCGTGCTTTACTCCATGAACACCCCATGTCCATCTAGCTTTCACTTTCACACGCATGCAAAAGTACCTCCTTTCCCCCCCACCCATTCCTTGACCCCTCTCCCCCCTCCCCTGTACAGCACCGTTTAATTCAGCAGCCCGGTCCTGAAGATGATCCTGAGTCATAGGATCAAAACGTTGTCGACCCCTCAGCTCAAGTGATAGCGCATTATCCCCTCTGGTTCTACCAAATTACTGTCTCCATCTTTAAGAATTGTAAATTACTGCAGTGAACAACCTATACTCACTGAAATATATCTATTCACTAATTTCATGTTGCGCTGTTTTCGTTGATTACACATTGTCCCTTGCATCGCCACTTTTGTGTCACACTCACAATTGAGCAACAAGTACAATTCCGGTTGCTTTCACATTTTCTTGCTTACAGGGCTGCTACTGTACCTACTTTATTGTGTTTTCAGATTATATGATGCCAAAGTGCACTTTTCCAAAATTTCAACCATAGTCTCCCCTTTTTCCTTTCATGCAATGTGTTGTACATGCATTTCTTACTGTCCTCATTAATCATACCAGTTGAGATATTGTTATTTTACCTCACGTACCTACCCAAATCTCAAAGTGGTCTATGGGTTACACTGTCGCTACATACAAGATTGTGAGCAGCTGCATAGCTGCAAGAGTTGGACCCCTGTGGGCCGTACTTTCTGACCAATTTGTTTGCTCTCTTTTTGCCATTTGTCTCACATTAGGAATTCCTAGGGAGACTCTTTCTTACACAGAAGACTACATCCAACGTATAATCGGGGGCCTTACCTCCTCTCAGTGACATCCCCCACCACTACCACTGTCAGAACCGTTGGAGCTGTTAGAAGCTCAATGAAGGCCCAAAGGAGTGGAAAAGGCAGACTTTGCAAAGATAAGAAGACTCGGGACCGCCGTTGGAGTTCAGAGGTTCGCAAGCAGAATTGCAAGATGGCCGCTGACTCGGAAAACGAGTCGGCGGACTAGTTGCTCCGGCAATTCCAGGTGCAGGTAATCTTGGCTAAGCGCGCGTAGTGACTAATGCGCACTTCACTGAGATTCACTACAGAGATAGACGTTTTTTCACAGAGTTCCAGAGTATTCATTTAAGATAAATAGTTGTGAGGAGATATTTAGTTTAGTTCGACTATCAGAGTCCCTGCATAGTTAGTCTTAGCGTAGAGGCTAGTTTTTTCAAAGAAAAGAATTGGAGTCAACTTACCTCATCAGGACCTTGGGAGTTTCAGTTGGAATTCGAAGAGCTGAGAAAGCAACCCTGCGAAGGAAGGGCGACAAGAGCAAAGATAAGTGCATTCATGCTTACAATATCGCTAAAAAGTAATTACAAATGCAAATTCTAATGGACAAATATTAGAGAAAAGTATTCTAGAGACTCATAGAACAAGTGGTTATTTAACCGATATTTACCCATATATAAGACGTTGTTACTTACCCAAAATACTCAAAGGAATCCAGAAATTCCTGTAAGACAAAGAATAATTATCAAGACAAAGAATAATCATCAAGACAAAAGAATAGTTATCAAGACAGGAGAGAATTACCTAGAGATAAGCAGAGTTCTTCAGCCAACTGAGACACGCTTGTAGGAAAGTTTAAATCCAGAGATCTTCTAAAATACCTAGAGCTTTAGAGAGAGGTAAGAACAGATAATAAGGAGTTATAGCTTAGATTGGTTAGAACAGAAAATATAGAGAAAACCCTAACTCGAAAACGATTTACCAGATTTTATCTCCAGAAGCTTAGAAGTAAAGAATAGAAGACACAAAGAACAGAAGAAGAGTAGCGCTAGGATCTGGATAGTTTGGTAAGAAGAGTTAGAATTAAAATAGGAAGAGATTCATTAGGTATAGGAAGTGAATTTAATCTTCCCTGTCTATGTGCATTAGGACTTCAGTGAGTCATCAGAAGAAGACTGACTAGAAAGAAGAAGCTGAGCAGAACAGACCCAGAGCAGTCTATTCTTAGTTTATTATTTTATCCAACTCCCCCTTCCCCCTTTGGGGTTCTCCAGGGTCTAGTTTTTCATGTAACTGACTCTGAAATACCTTGGAGGTGGGAGTTGGGAAAAGAGCAACCGCCTGTTCCTGTGCAAGTCGTGGCAAGAGAAAACTTTGTGACAACTCTCCTTGACAGAGTGAAGTGCCCACGTTATTTTAATTGCACCCGAACAGGATGGCTGAAGGAATAAATTTACAGACCCTAGGAACTGTACTTGAGGCTATTCAATAGGAACTGATAGCGGTCAGAGAGGAGAAGGAGAGTTTAAAACAAGAGGTTGTGAAATCTAGGAAAGAAACAGCGGAGTTAGCTCAAAGGGTAGATCAACCATTTAATGCAGGAAGGGAAAATATGGGAACATCAGCAGAAGATCCAAACAGACTAACCATACAGGTAATCCACTCTTTATCGCCAGTCATTCATTTGGCCCCTCCCGAACGATCTAGTGGTGATCCCCAGAAGGCTCAAATATTTCTCACCCAATGTTCCCTCCACTTCATGTGCCGCCCTTCGATATTCCCTGATGCACAATCAAGAGTAGCATTTGCACTGTCTTACTTAAGTGGGGACTCTGCTGCATGGTCAATGCCATTGGTCTCGAGAGATGACCCAATCTTGCAGAACTATGATGAGTTTAAAAAGGAGTTTCTTCGAATATTCGACAGAAGAAGGATTTCGCAAGCTGTCGACAATGAATTACTGAAGTTACGGCAGGGTAATCGGGATTAAGGGCCAGATGTAAGTGCCCAAATACCGGTCGGAAACGGCCAAAATACCGATTTTCGGCCGTTTCCGACCGGATTTGGACATTGGTATGTAGGGGTTTGAAAAACTTACAGATTCGGTAATTTTACCGATTTGGTAAAATTACTGATTGGTAAAAATACCGAATCTGTAATTTGCTATGTAGGTAGCACTGTTAACAGTGCTACAGGCCATTCAGGATTCGGTATTTACCATGTAATACTATTACATGGTAAATACCGAATTCCTGTATACATGCACATCTGTGCATGTACACCTGTGCCATGTGGCACACAGGCATGCCCTAAGGACATGTATGTGTGTCACATGGCTCACAAGCCTGAAACAGAAGTGCAACAGGGTGTCAAAGTGACACCCTGTTCCCCCTGTCAATTCGGTAAATTTACTGATTCGGTAATTACCGAATCGGTATTTGCTATTGATTCCTATGGGCTTTAAAACCCATAGGAATCAATGGCAAATACCGATTCAGTAATTCCCGATTCGGTAAATAACGAATCTTACCGAATCGGTATTTTTTACCGATTTTTTACCTACATAGGTTTTACCGATTCTTAAATACCGAATCAGTAAAATTCGGTATTTAAGAATCGGTAAAACCTATTTACCTACATCTAGCCCTTAGTGTCTTACCTAGCCCAATTTAATAAATTGGTTGTAGAAACGAACTGGCCTGAAAGCAAGAGAGCCGCAGTCTTTTATCGTGGGTTACAAGACAAATTGAAGGATGTGCTGGCAAAAATCCCAAATCGACCTACAGAGATATCATAATTAGTAGACTTGGTACTCAAAATAGACTTTCGGCAAGGAGAACGAAAAGGAGAGAAGAGGAAGGATCTAAGGCCAGTGGTGCCCAGATTTGATCAAGCCAGGCCAGACTTTAACAGATCAGCCGAAGGACAACCAACTTCAGAGCCTATGCAAATAGGAACTATTCGTGGACCATTGACAAAAGAAGAGAAGGAGAAGAGCAGGACATTTATGTATGTACTGTGGTTCAAATGGACACTTCAATCAATCAATCAATCAATCAATCAGGCATTTGTTAAAGCGCAACTACTCACCCGTAAGGGTCTCAAGGCGCTAGGGGTGGGGGGGGTGCAGGTTCCATTCCATCAAGGAGGGGGTCTGTCGAAGAGCCAGGTTTTGAGGTTTCTTGCGAAGATGGGGAGCGATGTTGTCTGTCTAAGGTGGAGCGGAAGGGCGTTTCATGCTTTGGCCGCGAGGAAGGAGAAGGAGCGGCCTCCCGATCTGGTCTTTCTGGTGCGGGGGACCTCGGCGTAGGAGAGCTGGGCTGATCGTAGGGTCCTTTGGGGTGCGTGGAATTTGAGCCGGCTGTTCAGGTATGCTGGTCCGGTGCCGTGGAGGGCCTTGTGTGCGTGGGTGAGCATCTTAAAGGTGATTCTCGCGTCGACGGGGAGCCAGTGGAGTGTGTGCAGGTGCTGGGAGATGTGGCAGTGTTCTGGAAGGTTGAGGACCAGTCTTGCGGCGGCGTCTCGGATGTTCTGTAGCTTGTGGATGAGGTTTTTGTTTATTCCGGCGTAGAGTGTGTTGCCGTAGTCGAGTCTGCTGGTGACCAGGGCATGAGTGACTGTCTTACGGTGTTCGAGGGAGATCCATTTGAAGGTCTTACGAAGGAGGTGGAGGGTGTGGAAGCAGGAAGATGAGACAGAGTTGATCTGGCGGTCCATTTTGAGCTCGGAGTCCAGGATGATTCCCAGGTTGCTTGTGTGGTCTGTGGGGTTTGGCAGGTTTCCGAGGACTGTGGGCCACCAGGTGTCGCTCAGGTGTCGGGGTTTGGGCCCATGATGAGTACTTCTGTTTTGTTGGTGTTTAGTTGTAGGCAGCTGTTTTTCATCCATTTGGCGACGGCTTCCATGCCTTCTCGAAATTTGCATCTGGCGGTGTTGGGCTCGTTGGATAGGGAGAGGATGAGCTGGGTGTCGTCTGCGTATGACACGATGTTGAGTCTGTAGGTTCTGACGATGGGGGCAAGTGGAGCCATGTAGACGTTGAAGAGCGTTGGGCTGAGGGAGGAGCCCTGGGGGACTCCGCAGGTGGTAGGTGTGGGGTCTGGGAGAAAAGGGGGGAGTCTGCACCGTTGTGTACTGCCGGAGAGGAAGGAGTCCTGGATTCCTGCGTCGTAGAGTCTGCGTATTAGGGTGCGGTGGGAGACTGTGTCGGACGCCGCTGATAGGTCTAGGAGGATGAGGGCTACTGTTTCTCCTTTGTCCAGTAGGGTGCGGATGTCGTCTGTTGCGGCGAGGAGGGTGGTTTCCGTACTGTGGTTTTTTCTGAAGCCGGATTGGAAGGAGTTGAGGATGTTGTGTTCTTCAATGAATGTGGCGAGTTGGCTGTTGATGGCTTTCTCGATGACTTTCACTGGGAAAGGGAGCAGGGAGATGGGTCTATAGTTTTTGAGGTCGGTGGGATCCGCTGAGGGTTTCTTCAGGAGGCGGTTGACCTCGGCGTGTTTCCAGTCGTCGGGGAACGAGGCAGTCGCCAGGGAGCGGTTGATGGTGTGGCAGAGCATGGGTGCGATGGTGTCAGCGGCTCTGTTGAAGATGTGGTGGGGGCAGGGGTCCGTGGGGGCCCCTGAGTGGATTGACTTCATTGTCTTCAGTGTTTCTTTGGTGGTGAAGGCTGTCCAGTCATCAATCACTGATTTCCGGGTGTCAGGGGTGGTTGGTGAGGGTTTAGTGTGTTGGTTGTCTTCGTCGAAGTTGTCGTAGATGCTCTTGATTTTGTGGTAGAAAAAGGTGCTGAGTTTGTCGCAGAGGTCTTGTGAGGGAGGGATGTTGGTAGACTCGCTTGTGGGTTGGGCTAACTCCTTGATGATGTTGAAGAGTTACTTGCTGTTGAGTGCGTGGGTGGAGATTCTGTCTTCAATCGCTCTTTTCCTCGTTTCTCTGATGAGTTATTGGTGAGCGTTGGTGGCGGCTCTGAAGTTGTTGTGGGCTTCTGTGGATTTGGTATTTCTCCAGGGCTTTTTGAGGCGGCGGCATGTGCGCCTGGACTATCGAAGTTCGGTGGTAAACCATCTGGCTTTTTTGGCACGGGTATTGTTGTTTTTCTTGAGGGGGGCTATGGTGTTGGTCCTGTCCGAGATCCATCTATGCAGGGTTCGGGCTGCGGTGTTGGGGTCGTCGTTTTCCGCGATGGTTGGGGTGGAGTTGTTGAGTGAGGAGATGAGCTGGTCATCGGTGATTTTGGTCCAGTTTCTTTGTGGAAGCAGGTGCTGGTGTCTGTGGATGGTGTGTGTTCTGATGGTGAAGTGGACGCAACGATGGTCGGTCCATGGGAGTTCGGTGGTGTGGCTGAAGGTGATGGAGTTTCCTGTAGTGAAGAGGGGGTCGAGGGTGTGTCCTGCTGAGTGGGTGGGCTCGGTCACGATCTGGCAGAGTCCAATGTTGTGGAGGTTGTCCAGGAGGCATGTGGTGTTGGGGTCCAGTTGATTGTCGAGGTGGAAGTTGAGGTATCCCAGCAGGGTGTAGTTGGTGGATGCGATGGCCTGCGGGGAGATAATGTCCGTGATGGAGTTGGCGAAGGGTCCGCGGGGTCCAGGGGGTCGGTAGATGAGAGTTCCTCGGAGGGCGGCAGTGGGGCTGGCCAGTATCTTGAAGTGAAGGTGTTCCATCAGTTCTGTGGACTCGTCAGGGAGTGTGCTCAGGCGGAGGCTGGATTTGTGGACGATGGCGATTCCTCCTCCTGGGTGGGTGGGGCGGTCCTTCCTGTAGATCTTGTATCCTTGGGGGATGGCTATGGCGATGTCCGGTCCTGAGGTGGCGTTGGTCCAGGTTTCGGTGAAGAATGCTGCGTCTGGGGTGGTGATGTCGAGGAGGTCCCAGATTTCTGTGGCGTGTTTGTGGAGGGATCGGACGTTGAGGAGGATGCATTGCAGGGTCTTTGGTTCGGTAGTGTTCTTGTGGGCGGGTTGTGCTGGATCCATGTTCTTCGCGGTGCTGCAGGTGTTCCGGCAGCGGTGACAGCTGAAAGGTCCATGGGTGTCGGCTGGTGATGCTAGCTTGCAGTTGTTGTTGCAGCCTGGGTTGAGTGCGTGGAGTGCTGCTGGGTCGTAGCGTTTGCGGGGTGGTTGTCCAGGGTTCCTGGTGCTGGTCGCAGACGGGTCGCAGACGGGCGCAGACGTGCTTGCCTTTGACGCGCCTTCGGTGCACCAGCGACGCGCCCGCAGCCCGCGCCCGCTGCGATGCCACGCAGTGGCCGCCATTAAGTAGGGGTCGGGGAGGGCTGGACATCTGGGAGGCGGGAGCGGGGAGAGGAGCTGGATTGGGCCGGTCGCGCTGGGGGGGAGGGGCCGCGGGGGCAGCAGCGGCGGGGAAAGGTAAAGGCAGGACAGAAGGGATAAATAAAAAAGGGAAAATAAGCAGAAATAAGGCACAAAAGAGCAGGGATGCAGAAAAGGGCAGAAGGGTGAAAGATAGAAAGGGTAGAAAAACGAGTGAAGGAGCAGAGTGAGAGAAATAAGACAGAGGACCACTGGACCACCAGGGATGAGGCGCAGGGAAACCTGCGGGTGGAGGAGGGCCTCAATCACTCAAGAGTGCAGGGGCAGGGGCACCTCAATTAATGGTGGAGCTGCGAGGGTGGGAGAGCAATTTAACTGACAATGAGTCAGTGGTCTTGCTCGCCTGTCCCCGCAGTGGCCGCAATTAAGTAGGGGTCGGGGAGGGCTGGACAGCTGGGAGGCGGGAGCGGGGAGAGGAGCTGGATTAGGCCAGTCGCGCTGGGGGGGAGGGGCCGTGGGGGCAGCAGCGGTGGGGAAAGGTAAAGGGAGGAAAGAAGGGATAAAGAAAAAAGGGAAAATAAGCAGAAATAAGGCACAAAAGAGCAGAGATGCAGAAAAGGGCAGAAAGGTGAAAGATGGAAAGGGTAGAAAAACGAGTGAAAACGAGTGAAGGAGCAGAGGGAGAGAAAGGGAAAATGGGCAGAAATAAGGCAAAAAAGAGCAGAGGTGCAGAAAGGTGAAAGATAGAAAGGGTAGAAAAACGAGTGAAAACGAGTGAAGGAGCAGAGGGAGAGAAAGGGAAAATGGGCAGAAATAAGGCACAAAAGAGCAGAAATGCAGAAAGGTGCTGAAGGGTGAAAGATAGAAAGGGTAGAAAAACAAGTGAAGGAGCAGAGTGAGAGAAAGGAGACAGAGGTCCAATGGACCACCAGGGATGAGGCGCAGGGAAACCTGCGGGTGGAGGAGGGCCTCGATCACTAACACTCAAGAGTGCAGGGGCAGGGGCACCTCACTTAATGGTGGAGCTGTGAGGGTGGGAGAGCAATTTCACTGACAATGAGTCAGTGGTCTTGCTCGCCTGTCCCTGCAATGGCCGCCATTAAGTAGGGGTCGGGGAGGGCTGGACAGCTGGGAGGCAGGAGCGGGGAGAGGAGCTGGATTAGGACGGTCACGCTGGGGGGGAGGGGCCACGGGGGCAGCAGCGGCAGGGAAAGGTAAAGGGAGGAAAGAAGGGATAAAAAAAAGGGAAAATAAGCAGAAATAAGGCACAAAAGAGCAAAGATGCAGAAAAGGGCAGAAAGGTGAAAGATGGAAAGGGTAGAAAAACAAGTGAAAACGAGTGAAGGAGCACAGGGAGAGAAAGGGAAAATGGGTAGAAATAAGGCAAAAAAGAGCAGAGGTGCAGAAAGGTGAAAGATAGAAAGGGTAGAAAAACTAGTGAAAACGAGTGAAGGAGCAGAGGGAGAGAAAGGGAAAATGGGCAGAAATAAGGCACAAAAGAGCAGAGATGCAGAAAGGTGCAGAAGGGTGAAAGATAGAAAGGGTAGAAAAACGAGTGAAGGAGCAGAGTGAGAGAAAAGAGACAGAGGTCCCATGGACCACCAGGGATGAGGCGCTGGGAAACCTGCGGGTGGAGGAGGACCTCGATCACTAACACTCAAGAGTGCAGGGGCAGGGGCACCTCACTTAATGGTGGAGCTGGGAGGGTGGGAGAGCAATTCCACTGACAATGAGTCAATGGTCTTGCTCGCCTGTCCCTGCAGTGGCAGCCATTAAATAGGGGTCGGGGAGGGCTGGACAGCAGGGAGGCGGGAGCAGGGAGAGGAGCTGGATTGGGCCGGTCGCGCTTGGGGGGAGGGGCTGCGGGGGCAGCAGCGGCAGGGAAAGGTAAAGGGAGGAAAGAAGGGAAAAAGAAAAAAGGGAAAATAAGCAGAAATAAGGCACCAAAGAGCAGAGATACAGAAAAGGGCAGAAAGGTGAAAG
Source organism: Lissotriton vulgaris (assembly GCF_964263255.1). Taxonomy (NCBI): domain Eukaryota; kingdom Metazoa; phylum Chordata; class Amphibia; order Caudata; family Salamandridae; genus Lissotriton; species Lissotriton vulgaris. Next base: position 51,170,437 of record NC_141699.1, read on the forward strand.
ATGGACAGGGTAGAAAAACGAGTGAAGGAGCAGAGGGAGAGAAAGGGAAAATGGGCAGAAATAAGGCAAAAAAGAGCAGAGGTGCAGAAAGGTGAAAGATAGAAAGGGTAGAAAAACGAGTGAGAATGAGTGAAGGAGCAGAGGGAGAGAAAGGGAAAATGGGCAGAAATAAGGCACAAAAGAGCAGAGATGCAGAAAGGTGCAGAAGGGTGAAAGATAGAAAGCGTAGAAAAACGAGTGAAGGAGCAGAGTGAGAAAAAGGAGACAGCGGTCCACTGGACCACCAGCGATGAGGCACAGGGAAACCTGCGGGTGGAGGAGGGCCTCGATCACTAACACTCAAGAGTGCAGGGGCACCTCACTTAATGGTGGAGCTGTGAGGGTGGGAGAGCAATTTCACTGACAATGAGTCAGTGGTCTTGCTCTGACTTTGTGGAGAATTGTCTGAAAAAACCTAAAACTCAGTTTTAGCCGAAGGAAAACTAGCAGCACCACCTGTAGGAGGAGTTGGACCGGTAGATGCTAATCAAGAATCAACTCCACAAGAACACCAGCTGGCTAATACACTCCAATCATCGTCCCCTCATTTGATTCAATCTATGGAAATCAGATTCCGCCAAATTGTCCTCACAGAAGTGTCAGTGATGGTGGACTCTGGGGCTATGGGAAACTTTTGCGATATTAAATTTGCAGCTAAGGTTGGTTTGAAGGCCATACCGAAGCCCAAGAGCGAACCGGTGAAGCAGTTGATGGCACCAATCTCTCATCCGGACCCATTACCAGTCTTACAGAGCCTTTGCAATTAACCTCCAGGGTCGGGCACAAGGAAATCATTCAATTTAACTTGATTGATGCTCCGCTGTTTGAGCTCATTCTTGGGTTACCCTGGCTAACCGAACACAATCCAACCACTGATTGGAGCACCAGAACAATTACAATAAATTCAATGTATTGCAAGGAAAATTGTCTAAGAAAGAAGGAAATAGCCAGCAAAGAAAACCTGGCAAACTCTTTGTGCTTCCTGTGGGTGAGGTAACTCAGCAACGCCGGTGTTCCCACACTGGTACACACCTTTTGGGCCTGTGTCTCAAGTTTCAGCTTTCTAGGTCACTCGGAAGGTTCCTAACTTTCTAACTTTCTAACTTTTACGCATAATAGACTTTGCATTGGTGAGTGCGTGCACTTTAAACACTGCACCCGAGTCCCGTGGGCCTTTCCCGACTTAGTCACTGCTAGTCCCGAACAGCTCCAGCGATTCCCAAGGCCCTAGGCCTGATTCCTTTTAGATTGGTATCTCTTATACCACTTTCTTAGTATATGGTTTAGGTGGCCCCTAGGGCGCATCCATATTGTGCAACTTTTGTGTATTTTAAACTGTGTTTTGTTTAACGCTTGTGCTTCTGTGCTCATAAAGAGTTCAGGGGATATTTGTAGTTAATAAATATATATATATTTTCAATATATATCTGTGTGGTGTCCTTTCATCTGGTATTCAAGGGGGTTGTGTATGGTAATACAGCTGGCTTCACATGCCTTTCAGAGTTTAGCCTAAGACTGCTTTGTCCACGTTACCACTAGGATAACTGGTCTATAATGTTGACTTACAACCGATCATCATAAGGGTTGCTTGGCATGATACAGGGTGATCACTAGAATTAGTGAGCATCACATATCAGGCCAACTTCTCACAAAGTCCACTCTAGGGGAGCAGAACCGGTTTGCAAAACTGTAGTCAGGAGAAAACAGAAATTCATTGAACTTTTCCACCCTTTCCGAATGATTAAAATGTGTTAGTGGGTCGTCCTCTTCTGATGTTAGGCCACAGAAGTCTAGCCTTACTTTTGAGCATAGGTTAACATTAAAATCTCCCCCCTAGATAGTAAACATATCTGTATCCTTTGGAATACCTACTTTACCAATATCAATAATAAGCTGTCTTAAAATGTCCCCCAGCTGGCCCATCCCTATATATTGTAAACATTTATTACAGTTAAAATACAATTCCGGTCCACCTGTATCGATACTATCTGGTATTAAGTTGCAGATTTTATCAGGGTAATTTTTTGTACCTCCAGCAGATTTGAAATGTAGAGGCGAAGCCCCCCCTGTCTGTCATATTTTGAGTGTATTGCTGATGTGTTATATGTCTTACATCCTTCAATATGGACTTCCTCTACCAACCAGGTCTGGAAACACAGGATTTCAATAAAATCAAGCCAAGTTAGGTTATTTTCTTTACTCTGGAGGCCTGCTATATTTCAAAAGAGCACACCAATAACCTTCTGAGAAATCGGTTTGTTCGGGATCATTATTTCGAGGGGAGATTTGGTCTGACAAGGCAGCTCAGGCCCCGTACTCTCGTCCCAATTTGGGATGCCGGCCAGACTTAACTTTAATGGTCCACTGGTTCTAGGCCCCGACCCAGTATCTCCTTCCTTTATATCCATGTACTCCCTCCTACCTGTTTTCGTTTTTTTAATGATTGGTCCTATGTACCTCATAGTCCACTAAGTTATCATGATCCCTCATATCAAACATCTGTTCTTGATTTACAGGTAGTCAATCATTCTCATCTAATGATTGGGGGCCCCGAATCTAATTGACAGCTCCAGGTTATAGTACATTTGAACAGTAGTCTGTGCTCTAGGATGACTCTCATTCTGCCTATAAATCCAATTGATGTTGATAGAAGAAACCCAAGCGGAGGACATTTAGGTCTGTTTCAGTGATGTTCTTATCTCGTACTCTCATCAACACTTCCCTAACCAGGGATGGAAAACCAAAGAAGAGAATGACGCAATCCCCTCTAAAAGTTGTTCTACTTTTTCCTACCCAGGGTACACACCTTACCATCTTAAAAGCCCTAAATATTTCCCTAGTCAGGCCTACTCTGCTCCCCAGCAGTGACTGGCCTTGTTCCTGACTGTGATCCATGTTTCAACTTCTCCTTACTGGGGAGCAGGGACATTTGCCAAAATCACTGTAAAGGGGGTTGCTGCTGGGGGAAGATCTAGGTTGTGTACATGTCAGGGACTTTCAGGGGAGCAAGGTGTAATTGAACAAGGTCTTATTTGCATATTGCAGGCTAGACTACCCCCCTGATGTCTCTCTGGTTTTCTCCTCCCTAACACACGTGCCCCTCCAACCTCCTTTGTAGTGATACTATGTGTGCATACAGCAGGACTGATTTGTGCCCACCCCTTTCAGCTGGTTTTCTGACCTTTCCTAAAGAGTTATTAGTAGAATTTGGGCTTTGTCATCTAGTTGTGGTAAATGCGCTATTAATAGTGTCCAGTTTACATGGGCTCTCATTCTGTAGTAAAGTATTCTTATTTTCAATAACCTTCTTTAGACCTATTTCGATTCGGTCTAATCTGGCTTCCAAGATACCTTTAGAGTGTTTAACATGACTTGTTAGCTCCATAAGTATATTTTCCAATTTATTACTATCAGTTATGGATTGTGCGTTGCATTTGTTTTTTGAACGCGGGGCATTATCTTTTCCCTTTTGCTTCTGCAAGCTACCCTTTTTCCCCTGTTGTTTAATCCGAATAGTCTTAGACCGACCATTCACGTGGGGAGCCTGATGTGTTTCTATCTGGATAGTTTCGGGTTTCTTTGACAGCCTTGGGTTACACGGTTTTTTGGGGTGGTTGGGTATCAGTATCTTGATCACTGGTTGGGACATCATCAATATCATCCATAACAACTTGAATGCAAACATTTCTACTTTGCCCTGGACTCAGGTTTTCTGAGGGGCATTCCTCCACTGTCCTCTTATCAGGTATTATTTTTTCTTGACTATTCCCTGTTAACCCCTGCAATTCTACACTTAATGACTCTTCTACTGTGGAGATCTGTTTTTTAATGGCGCACACTGTGCCCGTAAGGTAGTTCAGCAGGGTAATTTTCACATCTTTTGGATTGCTAAACTGTTTCTCTATTTAGTACTGGGTAATTTCATTTTCTCCATTTTAAACATCCAATCTGCATGCAACCTCCCGCTAGTAGCTTACTTAATACCCACAAGTATCAGAGTCCACAAGCTATTGTTTGGAGTAAAACTGTCATGACTGTCCAGTCTTGGGCTAAGACCCGTTCTGTAGGCAGAATAAGCCCCTGTTGCCTGTATGCCAGGATTTGAAGAGCAATTCCAGTGAGGCAGGTGGCTTTGTGGCTCAGGCTGCTGACCGCGTTTGCTTTGCAGAATTTCAAGATTGGCGCCTTATCCAAGGAAGCGGTTGGTGGTCTTGTGTTGCAGCTGGAGAAATCTCCTCAGCTGCCTTAGCGTGCGCTTACTAATAGCGCTGCGCACTTCAACTGATATTCCCTCCGAGGTAGGCAGCGTTTGTTCCGCTGCTATCTCCAGAGTATTTTGAAGTCTTTAATTATTTTCTGGAAGTAAATTATAATGTTCCAGTTTTTCATGTTTTCATTAGAATTTAAGTCCTAGCAAAATGGTTAGTGAACGGAGATTTTGGCTTTCTCTGAAGGTTTACCCTGACCTTTCAGTCTGATAATTTGCAAGAGTACCAGCAGAATTCAGGACTCGCGAAGGAAGAGGAAGAAACAACCTTTAATCATCTTACTCGCGGTGAGAGGTAAAAGAAGGTATCGACCAGAACTTCCAGTAAGTCTTTTGGATATTTGTTTAGTCACTCTAGAGTAGAGATAGCCCATAGTAAAGAGACATTTCAATAGCATTGGTTACTTCGTTTTTGACTCAATGAACTCACCTAACAAAGACTTTGAGGTTTCACGAAGTACATAGTCTTTAAAATTGAATTACATAGTGGACAACTTAGACAAAGAGACTATTGGGAACATTCTGTTTGCAAGAAGAAGAAGTACATTGTAGCAGTTTCCTACTTTCCAATAATAACCGACCAGAGTAAAGACTTTGCGCAATTAAATATGGTTATGTTATATATATATATATTTATATTTATATATATATATATATATATATATATATATATATATATATATATATATATATATCTATATATATATATATATATATATATATATATATATATTTATATATATATTACCTACTGGCGATAGCCAGTAGGTATATATAGTTAGGATTTTTTCTCTATGGGACTTTTGAAAATTCTATGTCTAATAACTTTGGCGTTTGTGGACGGAATCGGCTGAAATTTTCAGGAAAATGGCATATTTTGTTTCTGAGCAGCCCCTAAAAATTTGGGGGGGTTTCGTCAAGGGGGAGCCGAGAAAAAAGGGGGGTCCCAAAATGCGTTTTTCCCATTCATTTTTCCATAGGGCGTTTGGCCTCACTTTTAGCTCGAACGGCTGAATGGATTTGCACGAAACTTGGCAAAATTGTAGGGACTGTTAGCCCGATGTGCCTTTGCTAGGTCTCAAGAAATGTGCTCCAGTGGATTTTGAGAAATTAACGTTTTAATAAACAGGTATATCTGTGACAGCGTCCCGGGTAGCGGTCCGGTTCGCGAACTTTTCGCGTAACGGAACTTTGCGAAGCGAAGCTGATTGGCTATCTGGTGTCTGTCAACATTCTAAACAGTCCGGAATGGCCGCCATCTTGTCTCTCTGTAGGATCGAGAGACAAGAGGAGGAGAAAAACACAGGGGGAATTTAATGGAAGGGGGCAAGGTAGACCCTTCTTGACCCCCTAGGAATGATGTTGGGGTTATTAAAGGGTCCCGTGGGCCAAATAAAAAAAATTGTTTTTTTGTGGTAGAAGCGCTTCCCGGTTCGCGAATCGGGTAGCGAACCGGGTCGCGAAACGGAATTCGCCATTTTGTGTTTCGTTTTAATGAAATTACAAGATGGAGGAAAAACAATGTGAGAAGTGGGTATAAGGGGGTACGGAAGACGTATCCTGACCCCCTATGTTTTCTGAGGGTGGCTGAGGATGCTCATATATGTTGATACTTGTCTTCCAGCGGCTGCGCGTGAGTTTTTTTTTTTTGTTTTTGCTGCGTGACGTCTGTTAACGTTCGATTCGAAGGAAATCAGGAAGTGTTGACCACCATTTTGACACTGCGAGTAAATATATTGTTAAAAATAATTGTTATAAATTAATCCGTATTGATAAACATTGTCTGCGCCATCTTGCTTTTTTTCCAATGCCACACTTTTGTCGTGCACGGCAGCCATTTTAGATGCCTTGACCAGACCCACTCTCTGCACGCCGCCGATCCTCAGCATGGCTCCCCACCCTCGCAAGCATCTCCCCCACGCACTGGTCACACCCGCTCTCTCTCTCATGCATGGGTCATAAACCTCCCCCCATCTGCGCTGCTCTTCCCTGAGAATCACACCCCGTGCCCGCCCGACACCTCCCTTTCACCCTATTCACTACCGCACCCTCTGACACTCCTCTTCCTCTGTGTCCAATTGTCCAGGCCGGTCCCAGGCTATCACCTAGCCCTGCGGAAGTAGTTTATGGCCCCAACTGTAAAGAATCACCCCTCTTCAAAGGAGTTACAGTAGATCAAGCCCCCGACCCCATGAGATCCGTCACACCACACGCGTTCCTACTATCTGATAACGATCCTGTATTGTGATTGGGGAGGGGATTCTCACTGTGAGGGTGTGTGGGACCGAGACTGAAGCGGAAGATTCCAGGGATGCCTTTTTGTACATCAAAGTTTTCACAATTATGTGTCACATTAAAAATATATAGCACTCCAACAAAGTAGTACACTTTAACAACTTATAAATATATACAAAGCTCCAACAAAGTAAACACGTAAAAAAAAACATTTTAAACAAAGCAACATTGGGCTGCTGTGAGGTGGCGTCAGTAGCGGTCCTTTGTGCGAATAGTCTGAAGGCAGCACAACGCGTTGAGATATGGACGGCACCCAGGTGATGTCCTTTACTTGCCGCACTGGTCTTGGCATCCTACAATGCTGTGCCGAAAAACGGCGTGGGGCGCCCCGGGGGGGGGGGGGGGCGGCGTGAATGGGCCTCCCCAGGTGGAGGCTCCTCTGCTGCAATGGGGCGCCCCTTTACCGTTTCAGTTGCCATTCAGCGGTTTTCCGCCTGCTTTTGCTGCCCTGTGCCTCATCCGCCATTCAGCTATGCCGCACTGGTCTTGGCATCCTACAATGCTGCGCCGAAAAACGGCGTGGGGCGCCCCGGGGAGGGGGGGGAAGCGGGGTGAATGGGCCTCTCAGGAGGAGGCTCCTCTGCTGCAATGGGGCGCCCCTTTACCGTTTCAGTTGCCATTCAGCGGTTTTCCGCCCGCTTTTGCTGCACTGTGCCTCATCCGCCATTCAGCTGTTTACCGCCCGCTCTTGCGTCTACAGCGTCTCGCCCACCATCCAGTTGAGTTGCGCCCGCTCTTGCGGCTACAGCGTCTCGCCCACCATCTAGTTGAATTGCGCCCACTCTTGTGGTGCAGCGATAGGCGGCTGCCACAGGACTCTTAAAATGGCGGCCGGCTCTTCGGATTTGGCCTGGTCCACTAAAATGGCCCTGGGACACATTTGAACTCGGACATTTGCCTGCTAGGGCTTGGGCCCCATTCTCGAAAGCGTCCCCTCAGCCTTGAAGATTCTACAAAAGTCATGGGGGCCCACGACTCCCGCAGGCTTCCGGTGGGGAGCGGCTGCCATGATTGCTTGCGGAATGGCCACGACGGAGCTACGAGATGGTGGTGCTTCAGTCTGAAACATCCAGAAACACTGTAGAGTATCAATTCAATGACTTCCCGTGGAGCCTCAACGTGACCCGGTAGAGAAGAACTTGCCCTCCCCTCTTTTGACTGATGGTTCTTGTTGCCTGTCCCCTCTGTTGTCATCTAACGGAACCTTTTTGGATTGCCGAGTGAGAAAAAAAAAGGTGGGGCTTTCATCGTTTGGGAACAAAAAATGTTTTAATCCAATGAAAAGTGTTATTTTTAGGTCATATGATCAAGCATTTCATCATTAGGAAACCAAAAGTAAAATGAACCAATGAAAAGTTTTATAAACAAGTCACATGACCTGTTATGCGGCTTTGGGCTATAAAAAGCCTACAAAATCCGTTGGCCTGTGAGGCGGCGTCAGTAGCGGACCGATGTGCGGATAGGCCGAAGGCAGCACAACGCGCCGAGATCCGGATGGCACCGAGGTGGTGTCCAGCAAGTTGCCCCACTGGTGTGGCCATCCTACAATGCTGCGCCGAAAGATGGCGTGGGGTGCCCGGGGGGGGGAGGCGGCGCGAACTGGCATCTCTCGCCTCCCCAGGTGGAGGCACCTGATTTGCAGTGCGGCGCTCATTACCGTTTCACTCGCCGTCCAGCAGAGTTGCGCCCGCACTTGCTGCTACAGTAGGCCGAAGGCAGCACAACGCGCCGAGATCCGGATGGCACCGAGGTGGTGTCCAGCAAGTTTCACTGGTGTGGCCATCCTACAATGCTGCGCCGAAAGACAGCGTGGGGTGCCCGGGGGGGGGGAGGCGGCGTAAACGGGCCTCTCCCGCCTCCCCAGGAGAAGGCACCTCATCTGCAGTGGGGCACCTCTTAGCGTTTCACTCGCCGTCCAGCAGAGTTGCGCCCGCACTTGCTGCTACAGTAGGCCGAAGGCAGCACAACGCGCCGAGATCCGGATGGCAACGAGGTGGTGTCCAGCAAGTTTCACTAGTGTGGCCATCCTACAATGCTGCGCCGAAAGACAGCTTGGGGTGCCGGGGGGGGGGGAGGCGGCGTAAACGGGCCTCTCCCGCCTCCCCAGGTGAAGGCACCTCATCTGCAGTGGGGCGCCTCTTAGCGTTTCACTCGCCTTCCAGCTGAGTTCTGCCCGCTCTTGCGGCACAGTGCCTCACCCTCCATCCAGCTGAGTTTCGCCCGCTCTTGCGGTACAGCGTCTCGCCCGCCATCCAGCTGAGTTTCGCCCGCTCTTGCGGTACAGTGACTCGAACGCGCTGAGATCCGGATGGCACCGAGGTGGTGTCCAGCAAGTTTCACTGGTGTGGCCATCCTACAATGCTGCGCCGAAAGACGGCGTGGGGTGCCCGGGGGGGGGGAGGCAGCGCAAACAGGCCTCTCCCTCCTCCCCAGGTGGAGGCACCTCATCTGCAGTGGGGCGCCTCTTAGCGTTTCACTCACCTTCCAGCTGAGTTCCGCCCGCTCTTGCGGCACAGTGCCTCACCCTCCATCCAGCTGAGTTCCGCCCGCTCTTGCGGTACAGTGACTCACCCGCCATCTAGCTGAATTGCGGCTACTCTTTTGGTGCAGCGATAGCCGGCTGCAACAGGACTCTCAAAATGGTGGCCAGTTCTTTGGATTTGGGCCTGGTCCACTAAAATGGCCCTGGGACACCTTGGAACTCGGACGCTTGCCTGCTAGGGCATGGGCCCCATTCACGAAAGCATCCCCTCTTTTGACTGATTGTTCTTGTTGCCTATTTCTTCTGTTGTCATTTAATGGAACCTTTTTGGACTTCCGAAAGAGGTTCTGGTCCGACCGCTGGTTGGTGGAGACATTTTGACTATATCCTGGACCTGCCCGGCCTCGCCCAAAATGGCGCCGGTATAAATGGGACTCGTAACTCCTTGTTGTGTACTGGTTGCCCAACTCTGATATCACGAGATACGTATGCAGTTTTGAAGCACATGGCGGGCGGGGACAAGAATTGATTGAACATTTGGACATCCCTATTGATATTAAGTTCTGATGTGTTATTGATTACTGTACTATTGAAAGTTCGAATTAACGTCACCCATGGTACTTGCCCGCAAATGTATATCTAGATAATTTTATTCTAACTGGCCCTGTCGTACTTTAATTATAAAATGTACGTCCACCGATTCCGCAAATGTTAGACACCTTAGTTCTTGCAACCTAATGGGTCGCCCGTTACGTTCTTCTAAAGTGTAAATGTCCCCTCATCATATAAGATTCAAGTTTGCTCCGTGGCCAGCCCACGTGGTTATAGGCCTGTATTTGTATACTGACATTTTCACAATAAAGGTTTTTAAAACAAAACATGGTAGTAGTACCTAGATTGGTAAAGTTTTGAATAATAGCCACTGTTTTCGAATCAGTAAAAGGCAAGTGAAATAAAGCAGTCCAATTACATGACGGTTAAAAGGTATAATACGCAGGAACGCAGTAAGGATAAATGGTCAAGGGCTGTTGTGTTTTCCACTCCTGCAACATAAAGTGATCGATAAGAATCCGATATTCATGCCTATCAGCGACTAAGACAGCAGGCCGACCCTCTTTTGTTCAACGGCTCCCTCATGGGACGAAGAAACGCCCTTTTTCTCGAAATAGGAATATTTTACTTGCAGGACAGTTGTAAATTTCCCGGGAAAATACATTAGCCTGGAACATTGTTAGTGATAAACTGTAAATGCATCTGGGTCCTTTGCTTTACAAGTCAGAGTGAGAAAAAAAAAGGTGGGGCTTTCATCATTTGGGAAAAAAAAATATTCGAAAGCAATGAAAAGTGTTATTTTTAGGTCATATGACCAAGCCTTTCATCATTAGAATAACAAAAGTAAAATGAACCAATGAAAAGTTTTATTAACAAGTCACATGACCTGTTATGCTTACGTTACGCGCTGCGCGCCGCACTCTGGATCGTTTCCGGAAAGCTGCGCCTCGCGCACCGGAGCACTTCCGGGTGCGCTAACGCGGCGCGTCATATGACGCATTACGCGACAACGCAGGTCCAGAATATAGTCAAAATGTCTCCACCAACCAGCGGTTGGAACACAACCTCTTTCAGCAGTCCAAAAAGTTCTGTTAAATGACAAGAGAAGGGACAGGCAACAAGAACCATCAATCAAAGAGGAGAGGGCAAGTTCTTCTCTACCGGGTCACGTTGGGGCTCCACCGGAACTGATCGAATTGGTAGTCTACAGTGTTTCTGGATGTTTCAGACTGAAGCTGGCGTTAGCATGAGAGCACCACCATCTCGTGGCTAAGTTGTGGCCATTCCACGAGCAATCATGGCAGTCGCTCCCCACCGGAAGTCTACGAGAGTCGGGGGTCCCAGTGACTGTTGTAGAATCTTCAAGGCTGAGGGGACTCTTTTGGGAATGGGGCCCATGCCCTAGCAGTCAAGCGTCCGAGTTCCACGGTTGCCCAGAGCCATCTTTGCAGGCCAGGCCCAAGTCTGTGGAGCCGACCGCCATTTCGTGAGCTCCGTAGCAGCCGCCTGTCACTGTACCGCAAGATTGGGTGCAATTCCGTTGGATGGCGGGTGAGACGTTGTAATAACAAGAGCAGGCGCAATTCAGCTGGCCGAGCGAGGCACTGTGTCGCAAGAGCGGGCGCAATTTAGCTGGTCGAGTGAAGCGCTGGGGTGTAGCTGAGAAACCTCCACCTGGGGAGGTGGGGGAGGCTCGTTCGCGCTGCCTCTCCCTTCTACTGCACCCCACGCCGTCTCCTGGCGCAGGTATATGTGATGGTCGGACCAGGGCACCGCAGGACGTGTCTTCAGGTCAAACGGATTGTGGGACAAGGTGTGGAGCAGGCGCAATTATCTCGGGGGCCTCCGTCAAGCGGTTCAGGGAGGCACCGCATCACATTGTTTTCCAATGCAGTCAGGTCCACAAACAGCCCCCACTTACTTTGAGAATAGTGAAGCTGCAGCAGGTGCAAATAAGCTTCAGACAATGTTACAAGCGCTGCTCCGAACCCCCAACTATGGCACCCAACATCCAGGACTTATGCCATTTGTGCAAGGCAGTGACATCGAAGCATCTCAGGGACCAAGCAACATACCATATCCAGAGTCCTTCCCACAACCTCTGCCTTCCTTCTTACCTAGTTATTGTTCTTTCACTCCCATTCCAGGCTTTTAGTCTGTGGATGGAAAACCATGAACCTACACTCACCTATGAAAATCTTACTATTGATGGTTTATTTTGAGCCCAAAATACAAAGGCTTGTTTGGATCGATGTTGCAGCAGGCTGCCATGTAAATAGTTATTTAATAAAACGTTTTACCCTGTTACCTTGCTGGTGTGTTGTATATATTTATAATATTTGCATAGTGTTTGTCGTTATTTTGGGTGGGGTGGGCGGCGGAGCCGAGCTGTCTTGCAGCCATCATGGTGTCGAGCTCAGTTCCTCTCACTAGTTTCGTATTTGTCATGAGGGGTTGTTCATAATGTTTCTATTTTAGCGAGGTCAAAAAGAGATCCCATTAGTGGCCTACTGATTTTGCTTGATTCCTTTTGTTTTTTAACGATTTTTCACTATCTGCAAAGACTAAACAGAGTATTGCGACTCTGTGCTTGTTTGTAAATAGAGTATGAACCAAAGAGAACCAATTCCAAAACAATAAATGCTAGGATAACAATCAATCAAATGGAGAGGGAAGCAGGCACGACGGATTACAATGGGGGCAAGGGCCTGTGTTACCTACCCTTCACTATCTGCAAAGAGAGAATATTCCTAAAAGAAAAGAGGACTGGGGGGCAGCGTTCAAAGCACATCAGCGTGCATAAATACGAAAATGTTTTTACCTACCACGTACTTGACATTTTACAGCTTTTGATATTTGCTATTAAAAAACCATTGAAATTCACTGAAAAAAACATAGGTTATAGACCATATATAGTTAGGAATTAGCATTTACAAAACCTTGAAAATTCACTGAAAAAACCATAGGTTATAGACCATATATAGTTAGGGATTAGCATTTACAAAACCTTAATTTACTCGCACAAAACCATTGAAATTCGCATATATAGTTAGTTGCACTAACTATATATCGCGCACCCGCAATCCACTGCTGATGATGTCACATATTACATCATTCATGACATGGTCAGTGACCTCACTGATGACATCACTAATGACATCTCAAATGACATCACTGATGACATCACTGATGACATCTCAAATGACATCACTGATGACATCACTGATGACATCTCAAATGACATCACTGATGACATCACTGATGACATCTCATTTGACATTACTGATCACATCACTGATGATATCATTCATGTGATAATACGATGAACCTCTTCCGACTCTAATATAACCTTAGATACAATCAGTGTAAACAGACACTCACAGACTGTCACTTATCCATGGAGTTACTCACACACCTAGTCAGTCATGCAAAGAATAATCACACCTCCATTTTTTCAACTATACAGTTATACACACCTTACTTATTCAAACATATACTAACACATATTTACTCTCTTATACAATCCCTGATACATGTTCACAATGATCCATACAGCCACTCACACATTCACTGGCTCTTATGCACAGTTATTTATATATGTCAACTCTCACATGTACTGTGTTTTACATATGTACTTACTTTGACATGTAGCACTGAGAAATCCATTCACTCACCAATACACTCATGCTGACAGTCACCGCCCATACAGCTGTTTCCACCTGCACTTTTGAACCCATACATATAGTGAATCAACTACTCACACATCTATGCACAGAGTCACACACCTCCCAGCCACCCACACACACACTCAGTCTCCCATACAAATACTTGGGCAACCAATCAATAACCCATATAGTTACTCATATAGCTACTGATCAACACATGCAGCAGTTTACAGAACAACAGACATAATGATGCACAAATTAAGACAGTTTAGTCACTAACCCATGCACTCAGTGAGACACATTAAATCACTCACTCATACAGTGAGTCATGCACCTACTAAATCCTTCATCGAGACACTTATACATCCACTCATTCTTCAATATGTAAGACATATTTTAACTTTACAGAAACATACAGTCACTGGGTGTTGTCATCAGTGATGTCATCAGTGATGTCACTGACCATGTCATGAATGATGTAATATGTGACATCATCAGCAGTGGATTGCGGGTGCCCGATATATAGTTAGTGCAACTAACTATATATGCGAATTTCAATGGTTTTGTGCGAGTAAATTAAGGTTTTGTAAATGCTAATCCCTAACTATATATGGTCTATAACCTATGGTTTTTTAGTGAATTTTCAAGGTTTTGTAAATGCTAATTCCTAACTATATATGGTCTATAACCTATGGTTTTTTCAGTGAATATATATATATATATATATATATATATACTTTCAGCAAAAACGTTTCAAGATAGAAACATGCCGCACACGGACATGAAGCTGTCCCTGATCACGGTACAAACCGTGCCGTGATCAGGGACAGCTTCATGTCCGAAATGCGTAGGTGGGGAACCTACAGAAAATAAATCAATAATTCAACAAACGGAGCAGTGTGCGGCGTGTTTCTATCTTGAAACATTTTTGCTGAAAGTATTTAATGCGAGGGTGCCCTGAACCTTGCCGCCGGCACCAGCTAATGACGCTCCTCTCACTTTTGGGACATTTGCTCGTAATATATATATATATATATGTATAAATAAATCTCCAAACACCCAAGCCATCCGCACTCTTGGAACGGGTGGTTTCCTGACGGGGGTGCACCCGTCTACGTATCACAGCTCCCACCAAATTCCTACGGGTAATTATCCCGATAAAGAAAAGAAAGCACTCTCAGTGGTTTTTTCCATCAGATTTATTCCAACCCAGAAAACCTCGGCACTTCAGATGCACTCAGCCTTTGTCAACTGTAGCACGAAAACACTGCGGCTATTATTGTTTTTTATACCATATACACATGTTACCAGCACATCAACATAGAAAGAGGACTTTCAAACAAGTATTTTCTAATGCCGCCATTTTGTAGCGTGCAAAACATAGAGTGATGCAAAATCATCCAATATGTCGTACATCTTATGTAAAACCCCTATTTTGCTAAGTTAGACATATTCCCTAATTACAAAATTCACAGAAGCTCAAACTTCAATTATATGTACATAATCTCGCCCTGGATGGGCTACTGCCTCGATAGTTGCTAGCTGAAAACAGTGAATATCAAAAGCACAAAACGTTCATAGAGATTGCAGAGAATAAAATAGCATATTACGTATTTATATTCTTTTAGATCAGAGTCAAGTATACCATTTATAGATCATTAACCCCTTCGATGCTGATGACGAGCTCAGCTCGTCATCACCCAAAGGTGTCGTGTGCTGATGACGAGCTGAGCTCGTCATGGTGCCACTAAAATGGCATTTTCCAGCACTGGGGGGGAAAACGCCTAGCATCCAAGTGGTTAAAAATTCAAAATGCTCAAAATTAGTCATTCTGAATCACACAGGCTTTCTAACCCAAATGTATTGCTAATTCCTCACTGCTATTAAGGCCTGCAGGGCTTTTGCACTCTAAGTCAATAATGTAACTTGACTCCAGATGTCTACGTTTTTGTATACAATCTCCCCCTCTATGGCTAACTGGAACACTATCTAAACAGAAGTATGACACTAGATCCCTATTGTGTCCATGAACCTTATTGCAATGCCTAGCTACCGGATATGCCTCATCTATATTACTGATGGCTCTCATGTGTTCTAATATACATATTTTTACTGGGTGGATCGTGCTCCCAATATATCTGAGTCCAAGTGGGCACATTAAACAGTAGATGGCATAAGGCGTGGTGCAGGTTAAGAATTTCTTTATTTTCTCAGGTGCCATAAGCCCAGGTAAATCGTACCCTAGAGTCTGTTTACTTTTTTTACAAGCCTTACATCGGCCACAGGAGAAAAAAACATTCAGGGGTTTAAGAGAGGATTGGATAGGGTTTGCATCATGGTGACTGTGAACCAGATGGTCCTTGAGTGCCGTAGGTTTTTTAAAGGTCACAAGAGGATTAGTAGGTAGATCTTCTCCAATAATGTTATCAGTAAGAAGGATATTCCAATGTTTTCGTAATATCCTTTCCAACTGTCCTGCATTATCTGAGAAAGTGGTGATCATCCTAAATGTGCCACTGTCAGAAGATTTCTTCTCTTTTGTGACCAGTAGGTCATTTCTCTTGAGATCATTCACTCTCAATAGGGCATGTGCCAATAATGCCTCGCTGTAGCCTCTAATTCTAAAGCGTTGTATGCTCAATTTAGCGGCCTTCTGAAATTCAATGTCACTGGTGGTATTTCTTTTAAGTCTCAATAGTTCTCCATAAGGAATACTATTTATTAGTTTTTTAGGATGATTGCTGGTAGCGAACAGGGTAGAATTCCCTGCTGTAGATTTTCAGAAGAGTTTTGTGTGTATTCATCCTTCTTCAATGTATACTGTGAGGTCCAGATAATTCACAGTAGAGATGCTGATGTCTACTGAGAAAATCAAATTGAGATCATTTTCATTAAGCCTGTCAATGTATGTGGCTGCCGTCTCAATAGGGCCTGAACTGGGGTGGCAGAGTGGGCTAAAGAACGGTGATGGAGTAAACTCAGATCTTTTGACTGGGTGTGAGTGTTTGATTGGTTCAGATGCTCCGTCCATTACCACCCCCTTTTGTACTGCCATCTCAATAGGGCCATCAAAGATAATGAAAAAGGTCATCAATGTAACAAAGCCAGGCTATAATTTTTGTGTTCCATCGTTGATTAGAATCAGCCCAGGCCACCTGCTCCTCCCACCAGCCAATGAAAAGATTTGCGTAGCTGGGGGCAGAGCAGGTTCCCATCGCCACGCCCGACAATTGCTTAAAAATTTGATTTTGAAATACCAATATATTGTTGTATAAACAAAAGGTCCCAAATTCCAATAGCATCTTATTGTGTTCATAGAATCTCACATCTCGTGTTTCTAAGAAACTCTTCACTTGTGCCCTTTTTCGGGTATGAACCCATGTTGGTATTTTGAAACAAGGGATTTCACAACCGAGGAGATGCGGTTTGCCAGTATTTTGGAGAAGAGCTTAGAGTCAGTACTAATAAGTGTTATTGGTCGGTATGAACTCATGGCCAGAGGAGATTTCTCTTTTTTTGGGAATAATGCTATCCTGGCATTCGACCATGAAGGAGGAGGTGCACCCACACTGAAAATAGATGTAATTAATTGTGTTATTATTTTTTGGAGCTGAGGTGCAAAGACCTTATAAAACTCTATGGGGATGCAGTCCACCCCAGCCGCTTTCCCGTCAGGAAGAGAATTAAGGGATACCCGGATCTCTTCCCAGGTAGGAATTAGGTCGAAGGCCTCACTGGAATCAGTAGAGAGTGTTTGTAGATTGATCCCAGTAAGGTACCTAGTACTGTCATTATTAAGAGAATCCGCCGAGTCTTTATTCTCTTCTGAGTAAAGATTGGCATAATACTCCTGGAAGCCCTTTCTTATCAGTTCAGAGTCATTTGTCTCTTCTCCTGACTGGAGCTTAATTGCATGTATCTCATTGTGTTAGACCTGCTGTTGTGTCCTCACTGCCAGATGATGTCCAATGCGGTCGCTGCACTCGTAGTTTTTTTGCTGTGTGCTTACCCATTTAGCAGCTGCTTTTTCAGTGAATATAGCTCCTATTTTTGACCTAGCTAGGACCTCCTCGTCTTGAATGTTCTTGATACTCAGCCCGCCTGAATGGCTTGGGTTAGCTTTATTTCAGCCTCCTTGAGCTTTCCCTGAAGATTAATTATAGTAAGCCTCTCCTTATTTCTACGTGCTGAGAAGCCAAATGTTGCCCCCCGAATGCCAGCTTTTAGTGTATCACATACAATTGCCAGGGAGAAGGCACTCAGTTATAACCCACCTGCCCAGTGTGTCTACTTTAGTCCGGGGAGTGCTAAGAGGGAGTCTTTTTTCTGCAAGAATGGCAACCCCTCTAGTTTTGGAGCCTTGAGTGGTTGCTCCCAGGACTTTAAATACCAGAGAATTCAGCAATTGTTTCTGTGCGCCTTCAACGTGGTCTCTTGTAGGCAGTGGATATCCCCCCTCAAAGTTCTGAGCCCCTGAGAAACTTTTTGCCATTTAGAGCGGTCATTCAATTCGCAAATATTCACACAGACAATTCTTAAGGTGTCAACATTAGCCATAAGGAAGGGTTTGTAGGGACCTTCCGTGCTGTGCGTAAGAGATAACGAAAGAAAAGAAAAGAAAAAAATTTAAGAAAAGGAAAGTACATTCAATTAGCATATGTAGGTGCCTGTATGTTAAAAAAAACAGAAAAGCATTGCGCCAAATTTCTGAGCCCGGTTTCCCCCCCAAAAAAGCAAGGTTAAGCCCACCCTCCACCCTCTTCAGCCCCCCTTCTTGAGCAATCAGCAAAATCCCGAATGATGGAAGTCTACATGAGTCCCGGCCGTCTGTCACGCCGGAGTAAGCCAGGAAGCATAAATACAGTTTTAGATTCTCTCTCTAAGCGAATCAGCCTCCAAAAATAGTTACTGCGTAAGGCCTTAATAATATAAACATAATAGTGCTAAATAATAAAAGAAAGTGAGTGACAGGTAGCCAGAGACCAGAGTGGAGAAAAGAAGAGCTAGGTAGAGAGAAAGAAAAGAAAAAAGCAGCATATAAAGAGCGGGTATTATTAGTGAAGTCTTAGATCATCTGCTGTTGCCTTTAATCTTCGTCTCAGATAGGTATTCCCCAGCTTTTATTTCTGACAAAAAGATCTTAGTGGTTCCTTTGTAGACAACTTTGAGTCTAGCGGGGTTCATCAGGTATACGTCAGCGCCTTGCTGCTGAAATGGTAGGATTAATTGTCTTAGACGCCATCTGCTTTCCACTGTCTGGTGGCAAAAGTCTGGCTTGGCGAAGAAGGTTATACCGTTGGCACCTTTTTGGGAGTTAAAACGGGCTTTGTCGTAGATCATCTCCCTGAGAAGAAAGTTTCCGAAGTTTACCAAAAAGACTCTTGGGTGCCCTCCAGGATTGTGTCGCTTTAGATGGAAGGGGAAGCGGTGGGCCCTCTGTACCTCGTAATTCCAATCCCAACCGGTCTCCTCTGGGAAGGGCTCCTGTAGCAGCTTGACAATGAAGCGCCCTGGGTCGTCCCCCTATCTTCCCTTCAGAATGCCCAGAAAGCCCAAGTTGTTTCGAAGCTGGGGATTTTCCTGGTCCTCCATCTTGGTCATTAGATCCACCATGCAGGCAGTGTTGGATTCTCTGACCTGTTTCGCAGCCAGGCTTTCTGTCTCTAGGTGCTCGGTGCGTGCTTCTACCATTGTTACGCGGTCATTGATCTCAGAGCAAGTTTTATTTAGACGCCTTAGCCCACCTTGTAGTTTTTTGGCTGCGTTTTTAGCAGCCCGATTATCAGTTCTGACCTCTTCATGGAACTCCTTTATAGAGGCTAGAATGGAGGCTAGCGAGCGTTCAGGAGGTTCAGCCAGTATGTTTTTGGCACTCCCCGACTGGGTAGAATTGTGGTCATCCTCCTCAGCTGGATAAGACATTTGGGAGTCAGAGTAATTCCATTTTAGCTGACTGCGTCGCTTGTTCCTGCTGCTGGGCTTTTTGGGCCTCTGAATGGTGTATGTGTCTTTATGCAAGACCTCGCTGTCTCCCTCACTAGCCCCTTCAGTCAAATCAGTCGCGTCTTCACTCGAAGAGGAGGGGGTGCTATCAGAGACAGAGTAGAAGTACTCTAGGCCTGCTTCGGGTGTCCAGGGGGTTTGAACAGTAGAAGGCACCACCAAGCTTTGAATAACTTTGCTGATCTCCTTAGAGTCATTTGGAGTCACTAGGCTAGGGGCACAGTGTGGTTGCTCAAGGGGGCGCTCACTGGAAGGTTGCTCTGATAGAAAGAGGAGCTCTGGTGACACTGAGGTCTGAGCAGGGGCAGGGGCTGGAGCCAGGACCAGGGTCAGGGCCATGGCGACGCCTGGAGGCTCTGCTGACAAGTGTAAGAATGTCTCACTGAGGCTTTCTGCTGGAGCACCCCCCTCTGTCTGGGCAATTGGTTGTGGTTTGTCAGTCTTTTTCCGACCCGAAAATATCTTTGCGGGGGGGAAGGTGCATAGTATCAGAGTTTTTAGGGTTCTTGCCCCCCGTCCCCCCCTGCCTTAGCTACCGGCTTCCCCAGAGCTTTAAGCCCAACACTGACCTCCGTTTTCAGGCTGGTTGTGCCTCCCCGGGCTCCTCCTGAGGTGGTGGCACCTACAGCAGCAATCGCTGAGCTCCTTGAGGTTTGCGCCTCACTGGTGGTAATCAGGGTTTTAGTTTTGGAGCCTTTCCGTGCTCCTCCGGCGTTCATGCCGCTCCGGTGCAAGTGTCCTCGATACACCGATCCACTGTTGCCTCTCACCGGGGGCTCCGCCGGCGTTACAACGGGGAAGAAGCTGTTGGCTGGAAGAAGCCCTCTCAGGGTCACTCATGCTTGTGATCCGGCGATCACAAACGCAAAAAGTAAAAGCGCTTTGAGCACCGCGCTAAAAGTCTCGAAGTTGCCAGAAATCGGAGTCGGAGCTGTGATTATCCAGCACCTCCGGGGTCTCCTGTGAGTCGGGAATCTTGAGTAGCGATTACGTGCCTGACCTCGCCGGGTCAGATCTGCAGTTGCCTCGCTCTGCATCGCTCTGGCATCTGTCAGGCTGGCGCAGGGCGGCTGGCGAGCGCTACGCTTCCGGCGTGTACAGCCGAGCGGCAGCAGACTCACACAGACTCCTTCTTGCTCATAGGGCACAACTGAACATGTCAGAACAGTTATCACTCTGTTTGACGCCGCACAGGTAGCAGGGGACCCCATGTCTTTAATACTACTTGATGCCAAAAAGGCTTTTGACCGGGTCTCCTGGAAAAACCTGTGGGCGGTCATGCATAGGATGAGATTCGGGGCAAATCTGACTCGAGCCGTACAATCACTATATTTAGAACCCTACGCTTGCGTCACAATAAATGGCCAACTAACTGGACAATTTGAGATCTCCAGTGGCACAAGGCAGGCCCCTGTTCCCCTCTGCTTTTTGCTCTATACCTGGACCCTTTATCAAACATATTGAAAACAGTCAATATATCTTACCTGTCGACTTCCAAGGATGTACCACTAAAATCTTAGCCTATGCAGACGATCTGGCCATAACTTCACCAGATCCTCTAAATGCCATTACGTGCCTGGAATTAGAAGCACGCAAATTTGGCAAAATAACTGGCTACACCCTTAATAAAAATAAGACTCAGATAATAGTTAACAGTCAAATCACCTTTGCCCATTACAGAATAGTCCCTAAAGCCAAATACCTAGGAGTCTATGTATCCTCTAACCTGGATGAAGTTGTCACCAACAACCTACTACAAATAAAGTCTGAACGTTTCTTCAAATACAGAAGTAACCCTTCAGGGGCAGATTTCTGAGTTTCTTTGTAAACAGAAGCAATTTGTTTTTTTACACTCTACAATTTCTGGCTTTCTTAACTGTGCTTTTGGCTTATTTACAAATATATCTACATCTGGAATTTATAATACAAAATCTACACCCAACGGAGAACTGTTATTGTACACGATATTTAGGGAATGATAATCTATTCCCAAGAAACATTTTTGTTCTCGCATTGTGGCATAAAACCCACTCGGCGGCGGGGTCGCCTCTTTCCTTCAGCAGTTTTATAGCGTAGGTGGCGACTTTGCTAAATACCTCTTGACCTATTTGAATTGCAGATTGCAACAACAACATGCAATCATGTGATCCACTCTGCCTATTTCTGCGACCGGAACTCCCACACTGCTCTTGCATTTGAGAAGAGCTACTTGAAGGTGGAACAGGTCCGTTTCCACCAATCCTTGCTGGC
This sequence comes from Lissotriton vulgaris, assembly GCF_964263255.1. NCBI lineage: Eukaryota > Metazoa > Chordata > Amphibia > Caudata > Salamandridae > Lissotriton > Lissotriton vulgaris. Next base: position 51,191,990 of record NC_141699.1, read on the forward strand.
GGGTGAAGGTGGATTGCGTGGGCTGTCACCCGGAACGGCGATGGAAAAACACAATGTCCCTGGCTGAGGGAGAGAGAGTGAGAGAGAGAATATCCTTTTCAAAACACTCTTTAACACTGGAGAACTATAGACACACAAGAGAGCGCAGCAGCAAGAGAGACAGAAACAGACTGAGAGAAAAAGAAACACACACAAGAAGTAAGCAAGGCAGCACAAACGAGAGCCCAACAGAAAGAGGAAGACAGAAAGACAAGCTTTCTGTGTGTGGCTCTGTCTGTGTGTGGCTCTGTGTGTCTGTGTGTGGCTCTGTGTGTCTGTATGTGGCTCTGTGTGTGTGTGGCTATGTGTGTGTATGGCTCTCTGTGTGTGTGGCTCTGTGTGTGTGTGGCTCTGTGAGTGTGTGTGTGGCTGTGTGTGTGTGTGTGTGGCTCTGTGTGTGTGTGTGTCTCTGTGTGGCTAGCTTTTTTTGTAGGTTGCTCTATGTGTGGGTGGCTCTGTCTGTGTGAGGGTGGCTCTTTGTAGGTGGCTCTATGTGAATGACTCTGTGTGGGTGACTCTGTGTGAGTGGCTCTGTATGTGTGTTGGGTGGTTTTGTGTGTGTGGCTCTGTGTGGGTGTAAATGCATTTGTGAGCGATTAAGCTATTGGCATTGTAAATGACAATGCCATTTATTTAACGATTAAGCTATTGGCATTTTAAATGACAATGCCATTTATTTATGATTTAAAAAAAAAAAAAAAAATGTCATGAGCAATGCCAATAGCTCTACCTTTAATAATGCTGAGACAATTGCATTGTAAATGCTTGTTAGAAACTTGTATTGGTGTGTTAATGAATTCAAATATGGTACTCTGTATTTTACAGTGAGTGATGAAAGTTTATACTAGTGTATGATGAGGTGTATCTGATTGTCACGTGGATGATGTCATCAGTGATATCATCATTGATGTCATTTGAGATTTCATCAGTGATGTCACTGAACATGTCATGAATGATGTAATATGTGACATCATCAGCAATGGATTGTGGGCGTGCGAGATATAATTACTATAACTAACTCTATTGGATGAATTTGAATGGTTTTGTATGAGTTAAATGTCCAGCTAACTATAACACCTATGTTTTTTTTCAGTGAATTTCAAAGGTTTTTTAAATGCTAATTACTAACCATAACATGTCTGAAACCTAGGTTTTATTCAATGAATTTTAAAGGTTTTGTAAATGACAATTTTTAAATGTATTAATTGTTATAATTATTTTTTGTATACTGATTTACTACAATTGTATTTAACGTTGTATTTTTAGAATTTTTTTATTTTATGAATTACATTATAATTACATTATATATTACATTACAAAATATATATCTCAGAATGAATTACTTTAGTTTAAATACTTTAGAAATAGGCAATAGATTTTAGGTACAGTAGTTACAGTTGTTGCAATGGGAAACACAATTTCAAACTCAATGCAACATTGAGCTCAATGTGAATTTCTAGTTAAATGCAATTAGTTACTTTATGGATTACTTTTCTAAACACAGGACTGGATCCTAGATTCAGTCCTTAGACATCTCCTGTAAACATTTGAGTGAAAGTGTTTTGGTTACAGTAGTGATTTTTAAGGAATATTATTGCATTTAAAAAGTTGACACAGAAATGTTTTCACATAGATTCACCAATGTTATCCTAAAGCAGGAAATTCACTTAGCAGGTAAGTAGTGTTATTGTCACTTTTTCTTAGTCAGTGGTAGATCCTGGATCCAGAACTGGTGCATTTCCTGTAAACAGTTGAAAGAATGTGTTTAAGTCATACAGGGGATTTTTTAGGAATACTTATAGTTTCCGAAAATAGCCACTTAGAAACTTTTCTGGTGAAAACCAGACAATGGATTCCTATGGAAGGAAGTACAAGGTACTGGTAAGTACGGTTAGAAATACTTTTCAGGGTCGGTCCTGGGCTCAAAGATGCAGCACTGGGTTCTCTCCTGATAACAGGTGAGTAAATTGGAATTCGTAGTACATCCTTTAAGTGCCACAGAGCTGCATAGCAGTGAGATGTGAAAAGGGGCACGGCCTGCACCACCTCTCTGCAACGCAGTGCAGTGGTGCTTCCCGGAAGCACCTGGTGGGCTACTTGGCTCCCATGGTCCCTCAGGATTGAAGTGGAATTTTTTCCCCAAATTAAAACGTGCCATAGGGCGAGTTTGCACACATCACGTCAGGCTCATCCCATCCCTTCACGACTGTGTAAACATGCCCTGTCACCGTTCTAAGTTGAGAGATTAAGTCCCCTTCAATCCTAAGGGTCCTTGGGGTCCAACTAATCCACCAGGTACCTCCAGTAAGCACCACAGAGCTGCGTTGCAGAGAGGTGTAAAAAGGGGCGTGGCCTCTGAACACCTGTCTGCAACGCAGCTCCCTGGCGCATACTGGCGATACCTGTTGGGCTATATGGCCCTCAGGGACCCTCAGAATTGAAAGATAATTAATTCCCCAACTTAAAACGTGCCACGGGGAGTGTTTTCACAGTGGTGAATGAAGGAGGCATGGCCTAAGGTGACATGTCTGCAAACATACCCTGTGGTACGTTTTAAGTTAGAGAATTAATTCCTCCTCAATCCTGTCGGTCACTGTGGGCCAACTAGCCCATCAGATACCTCACTCTGCTACGCCTCTCTGCAACACAGACCCCTGGCACATACTGGAGGTTCCTGGAGGGCCAGTTGGTCCCCAGGGACCCCCAGTATTCAAGGGCAATTTGTTCCCCCTCTGAAATCACGCTAGGGGGCGCGTTTGCAGAGTGATGCTGGTAGGGGGCGTGGCCTCTGGCACGAAGCCGGTCTTTGTTTTTGGTTATAAGAAGGGGGCTTTGTGGCCACCCTTCTTTTCCTAATATTTTGGCCCTGGGAACTCATCCCCCAGGGCCTACACCCTATTTTCTTTTTCTTTAACATTTCTGGAAGGGGTCAATGTGGCCTCCCCTCCACACGAGGCTCCCGCCCTGCCATAGCAAATTACAGTGTCCCGGGGGTGAGCAACTCGGGACACTCACAGTATGCGCAGGGTGCGGGTGCGGGGATCCACAGTCACAGTGGAATGTTGGTCAAAAGATATGGTATACTGCAGTACGCTGATGGAGTTTCACAGTGAACTGCTTCCTTCTCAAAACTGTCCCAAAAACTTTTGGGTGCTGTAATTAATTTAGAAAAATATTTTTTAAAAGTGCCACCCTGTGAAAATAACATGATGTACGTTTTTGCACTTTTTGTATATTGCTTTGATTTAGTAAAAATTATCTCGATTTTAAACAATCCTTCCAGTAAAAGCGATTTTTTGCCTTTAACAGAATTTGTTACATGTTGCAAAAGTGGCCTCTACTGATCGGAGCGTAAAATGCAATTTGTATCATGTTACGGAACATGTACTTGTATTATAATACATGCGTTTACAACAAACGAGCTTCAATTAATTTACAAAAAGATGAATATTTTCAAAAATGCCACTATATGAAAAAAATGCGATGTGCCTTACTTCAGGGTATTTGTACTTATTTTATGTTGCTATGTTTTTAACCCCTTCTGTGTTGAAGACATAATGGTTACGTCCTCGGCAGTGGTGGAGCTGTGCTGAGGATGTAACCACTAAGTCCTGGCACTGGCCTGCATAGGAAGTGCTGGCACTCCCCCTGCGGGCCTCCCCCCTTACATGCACCCACTGGGGATGGCACACTCCTTGTGTTTGATTAATACAACACACACATCACAATTTGCATATCAGTTCCAGGGCAGGCACAGAGTTTAACCTGCTGAAAAATGAGAGGCAAGAGAGCACTGGAATACATATTGCACATAAATTGAGCGGATGTTATGTTAGACATTACTCTATAGTGTACACACTGAGAAACACATAGAGTTTCTTGCCTGTCCTTGGGATCCTTTCAGGGACAGACAGCAATCGGCGTAGTCTCTTCCTAGTCATAATATGCTATCTGCTGTCTGCGGGGTTACCTCAGGAAGTACTGAAGAGTCAGGGAAAGAGGGGTCAGTGCAAGCAGAGTCTTCCTCTCTGTCACACCCTGTTGTCTGCAGTGCCCTCATTTGTTCTATATTGGGTGCGTATTCCAGTCTCCAGTCATGGTTCCTGCATCGTTTCCACCAATGGCCTTCATGTGAAGCCAAACCTTGAGATCCTCCAGGGAGCCCTGGGGAGGTGGCCTCGTGATCCAGGCTCGTAGAGTCCAGCCATTTTCAGGCCACTTCAGGGTTGTCGAAGAAATACGTTTGAGTGTGCCACCCCTCGTGCGCTTGCAAGGAACAATCAAGAGTATTTGAGCTTAAGAGTGCACAGACAGTGCTTCACAGCCATAAATTAGTTCCTTCATTTGCACCATAATGGTGTAGTCTGGGAATGACATTACATGAGCATGATCTACTTGTATAGGCGAGAGATTGCAAGCTTCTACCAATATTGAGTCCCTGTCTTATTAGTGCAGGAAGCGGATCTGTGGGGGCCTTGGGTTTAACCTTGTGGGAGGGTCCTCGTCGGAATCCTGTGAGCCCTCTCAATGGAGAAGAATGGTGACAGGGCCTTCACTGGGACCAGACCGTGAACCCAGCGTTCAACATAGCCAGTAGCATCTTTTCATTTTGTCCCCTCTGGTAGACCAACCATACAATTATTATTTCACCTGACCCTACATTCCAGGGCATGCAATCGGCCGAACAGCAGACATAGAAAAGTCTGCACCCTGTGGGCCTTAGGGCTAACTTCCTTTATGGTATCTTCAATGGAGCATGTTTTATCTGCTAACTAGCAATGATCTGCATGCAGCAGAGTAAGACCAATCACTACGCCATCAGTTTTGCTCTCCAATGAAGACCTAGTCTGCTCCAGCGAGGTCCCCACCTTTTCTGACACCACGAGCACTGCATCTAGTTTACTGCCCATCAATCCGGGGGTCTCCACACCGTCCGATGAGTCCTATGGGTTACTTGAAGCATGCATCTGAGATGACGCACTGCTATTCCCAGATTGCAGCCTGCCAACATTGCCAGACATTAATCTAGACAATGTCTCTGTCCCAGTAGAGAAGGGGTGTGCCTTTCAAATACCCTTCCCCCCACCGCAACAGAGCAATTCTCAACACCGGTGCAGAGACAGTGGCTGACTGCCCAACACAGTTCCAGTAGAAGAAACAATTAGAAGTCTTAGGGGTACACCCACAGGCATCAATACTTTCCAATAGAGTCCTATTACAAGTGCAAATTTATAGGGCAAAAGTCCCCCCGAAGACTGAGGACGGAGCATGGTATCTGCTGCTCAGAGTGGGGGGGTCACTGGCAGTAATAGCTGCGTGGCATGTGGTGGTGCACCTCTCCTCTAAACTGTCACTTGGTCACTCATCCACTATGGCAATGTCACTGATGCCACCAACGCAAGCAATCTGAGGTGCCCAACCCCTACAGCTGCTTTGTAGGGTCACATTGCCCAGTTCACTCAAGCGGGGTCAGGTTAAGGCCCCCCGAAACGCAGTCGGGCCTGGCTCCACAGCTCTGGCTGGTTACCTCTCAAGGACAGAGCTGCGTGGTCCATGCTGGAGTCACTCCTCTGTGGTTCGGGCAGGGCAGCACGACACCCATTCGGGCCCACACCGCCTCAGGAGTAGGCAGAGAGAGGGGGGCGTACTGCAGATCTCTCTGACTTTTCTTTCCAACCGACTCAGAAAGGTTTCCAACCACCCGAGTATGATACGAGTTAGGTGTTAGGAATATCCCAATTCAAACCCAATGGCATTTGGAATGACTGAGCAGTACGGAGCAGAATTGTACGTCTCAAAGGCTCGCGATTCCAAATGACCGACTAAGAAGCTTGATTTGGACAGCCTTTCCGAATCTTCTCATCTGACTCAAATTACTAGTCATAATCAGACTTTGAGGGCCAATGGTGGGCCCCCATGCACCTGGAGCCTTCCCAATCGGGCCCGTGGGGGTACCCATGGGTCTTACCTTACCAGCCATGCACTGTGTGGAAGGCACCTGGGGTTGTCCACCACAGGGTGCCGGATCTTCCACAGCCACCCCTTTCTTCAATGGAATCCCATGCATTCAGTCAGAAAATAGGCTGCCATTGAAGTCAATGGGAGTCAAACCAAATCGTATCTGGAAGCATCCGGATGCATCGTACACGGTCGGTTAGACTCTCCCGATCCGATTCTATTGCAAACCATTCCCAAACAGATTTGGTTGGGAAGCTTTTTAAACCGCATCAGAATTGGGCCCATAATGTTATTTATAAACTACTGCTTGCTTCTATATTAGGGTAAAGCCTTCAGTTGATAAAGCTCCTTACTCACTCCCTCACTTTTATTCCTTTCTTTCCTTCCTTCTGTCACATCCAGCACTTCTAAACAGCCTTCCCACAGCATTAATTGCTATTTAAGCATTCACTATTACACACCCTGCGGTCTGTGCGTATGGACAATTGCTTGATAGGTGGTTTATGTGTACAGGTGCCTGGAGGTCTGTATGCTGGCGCTCCTAGGTAGACTCAATATGATACTCCTTTCAGGGTTAACAGTGCCTTCAATAAGTTACTATCCTGTTACTCCTAGGAAGACCCAATATGATGCTTGTTGGTGAATTAACAGTGCTTCCAATGTGTTGCCCCCATGTTACTCTTGCTTGGACTACATATAATGATCCTTGGTGGATTAATATTGTCTCCAATGAGTTGCTATCCTGTTACTTCTGCGTGAACTCAACTATATATAATACAATTTTTTGTGGATAAACAGTGCTTCCAATGAGTTACTCCCCTGTTACTCTTGCATGGACTCAATATGAAATTCCTTGGTGGATTAACAGTGCCTGCAATGATTTGCTCCCCTGTTACTCCTGTGTGGACTTAATATGACACTTCTTGGTGGATTAACAGTGCCTGCAATGATTTGCTCCCCTGTTACTCCTGTGTGGACTTAATATGACACTTCTTGGTGGATTAACAGTGCCTGCAAATAGTTGCTCCCCTGTTACTTCTGTGTGGACTGTTTAGTTTCTGTTAAGCTACCAGGTAGACTGCATGTGCTGCTCACTGGTGTTTATGGAGTGCCTACAATTGGTTGCTTCCATGTCACTCCTGGATGAGCTCAAAAAATCCTACTTGGTGGTGTAACCGAGCCCCAAATTATTTGTCTTTCTGACGCTCTGAGTGAACTCCATTTTTTTTTTTTTTTTTTAAATAATTTTTATTGTAGTCATACCTGTACAGGTCATTACACATAGATGTATCATCATAAAATGTAGCAGACTTTCAACTTGCTTCGTCAATCTGTACACAGCCTTCATGCCCACAACCCGGGGGTTGGGCGGCGATGATGTCTCTGCTCATCCACACCTGACGTTCTATATGGAGGAGTAGTCAATGTCCGGATTATTGTGCATGCCTACTTTTATAGTCCTACTTAACTACGCGCTAATCCCCAACTCCCTTTCCCTGCGCCAAGCCCAAAACTCCCCCCCCAACCAATCCCACCCACCACCACCTGCCTGAGGTCCCATTGCGACCATTCCTGGATTGCTAGTGTCATCCCCCCTGCATACCTGCTGTTCCTAGGTCCTCAGCCCGCCTCCTCCGTCCCATCCGCCCCGGGAGCCTCCCCCTCGTCATCATCCTCGCTGTCCCTAAGTGCCTGCACCACTACTTCCCATGCGGTCGCAGTGTCAGCTGCTGTTGGGCTAGGGGTCCTACGCGCAAGCTGGTACCTATGTGTGCTGTCAGCCGTGGCCCATTTCAGAAATTCCTGCCGCCACCTCCGAGGAGTCGGCCCCACTCTTGCCTTCCAGTTCTTCGTGATCTCCCTCTTGGCCACCATCAGTCCCATGTCTATAAACTTACTCGTGAGTTTATTCTTGGGGGTGTGGGGGAACCAGTGCAAAAGGCATTCCGCTGGACCGTATTCTATGGATCTTTCAGTCACCTCATTCAGCACCTCTCCTATGTCCTGCCAATAATCCCGCAGGGCCGGGCATGCCCACAGCATGTGCACTAGTTCGGCCCCCTCTTCCGGGCACCGTGGGCAGGCCGCTGTCTCATCTCCAAAATACCGCCTGATTCTGCCCGGGGTCATGTACGCCCTGTGCAACACATAGTAGTGGATTAGCTGAAACCTAGCGTTCCTTGTGCTGTTGCGAGCCCTAGGGACAATTTGCTCCCACGTTGTGTCAGGTATTTCCCTTCCTAGGTCCGCTTCCCATTTGGCTTTGAGGGACGCGAGTGGAGGGATATTCTCTCTGAGCATTCGATTATAGAGGCACGTTACCGCCTTGATCGTGCCCGCCGCCATCATGGTGTAATGGCACGCCGCTGCCGTCCCAGGTTCCTCCAGTCCCGTGCCCCAGTGGGCCTGCATCGCCCTGGTTACGGCTGCGTGCAGCAGAAATCCCCCTCTCGGGATGCCGAAGCGTTCTATCAACTCCTGGAATGGGAGCAGTGCGCCATTTTCAAACAGGTCCCCAACCACCTGTATTCCCGCTTCCTCCCATTCCTGTAGGTGCGACCAGTCGCCGCCATGTGGTAAGGCCGTAAGCATGCCCAGGGGGATCTCAGGCGCATATGGGCGCTGGATACCCACTCTCTTTTGGGCCCAGTTCCAGCATTGTCGGAACGTGCGCTGCTCCAGCGACAAATCCCGACTGTCCAGCCGCTGTTGGAGGGTTACATATGCTAGGACATGTCTGGGCGTCCCTCGTAAGCTTTCGTCCTCTGGGCCCCGGAACACCCTCGCTACTTCCTGCGTGAAGACTTGCAGTTGGGCCGCTAGGTAATAGAGCTCAAAGTCCGGTACTGCAAGCCCCCCCTCATCTTTCGGGCGAGAAAGCGTGGCCAGCGCTACTCTGCACCGTCCCGCTCCCCAAATGAACGCCGTAATCTGAGATTTAAGTTGTCTAAAGAAAGAGCCGGGTAGCCAGATTGGGGGCGTCCGGAAATAATACAATAATCTCGGCAGGGCAACCATCTTAAGTAGTGAAATCCGGCCCGCCACCGATAGTGGTAACGTGGCCCAGAAGGCCATACAGCCCTTCAGTCCGCGTATGCAGCGCCCCAGGTTGCCCTCAAGCAAGTCCTCTGGCTTATGATAAACGTGGACCCCCAGGTATTTTATACAGGTGGGGTTCCAGGCCGCTTCCGATCGGTGCTGTGGCTGGGCAGTGCCCTCCAGTAGCGGGAACAAGCTCGTTTTGGGCCAGTTAACCCTTAGGCCTGACATCTCTCCGAAGCTCCCCAGCAGGGCTTCCGCTCTCTGCAAGTCCTCCACACCGTCGCAGAGGAACAACAGTAAGTCATCGGCATATAGCGAGATGAAATGGTGTCCGTCTCGGGCCCGTACTCCGCGTGTATGCCGCCCTGTTCGGGTCGCAGCTGCCAGCGGCTCAATAGCCAGCGCAAATAATAGCGGCGAGAGGGAACAGCCCTGACGAGTGCCCCGCTCCACTGGGTAGCGGAGGGATACAGTCGAACCCACCTTCACTCTTGCCATCGCCCCCGCATAAAGGACCTTCGTCCAGTGAATATAACCAGCACCCAGCCCGAGGCGCTCCATAACAGCATAGAGGTAGTCCCACTCGAGGCTGTCAAAGGCCTTTTCAATGTCGACCGAGAGGACCAGCTCCGTCCCTGCCCCGCCGTCCAGCCCATCCATGATACGGACAAGCCTTCTGATATTCAGTGAGGTGTTGCGCTGTGGTATAAAACCGTTCTGGTCGCCGTGTACAAGCCCCGTCATGTGAGGCAGGAGCCTCGCCGCTAGTATGGAGCTCAGGATCTTATAATCCGCGGTGAGCATGGAGAGTGGTCGGTAGGACGCAGGGTCGCCACCCTCCCTACCGGGCTTCAATAGTGGCACCACTAATGCCTCCCGCATCGACTGCGGTAGCCGGCCCGTCGCCTTGGCCTCTCTATAGACGGTCAGGAGCCTTGGTGCCAGTGCGTCCAGGTACTTGTTATAGAACTCTATGGGGAGTCCATCTATTCCCGGCGATTTGTTCCTTGCCATGCGCCGCACCGCCGACCGTATCTCCCCCACGTCAATGTCCGACCCTAAGTCTTTCGCCTGGTCAGCCTCCAGCCGGTGTAGGGGCAGGTCAGCCAGGAAGGGTTCCACTAGCCCCGTCCTGTCTCCCAGGGTACTCTGGTATAGGCCCTCGTAATATTGCTGGAAGCCGTTGACTATGCCCAGCTGTGTGTGTTGCACCACCGCCCGCCGTGTCCCTCAGTTGGAGTATGGGAGCGCAACGTCTTGTGGGGTTCGAGAGCCATGCCAGGAGGGTGCCCGCCTTATCGCCGTCAACATGGGAGCGCAGTACATATCGCTTGTAGTCGAAGGCTTGGAGTCTCTCCACTTCAACGGCCACTGCCTCCTTGGCCGCACACAGAGCCTCCTGGAGTTCTGGGTGTCCGGGCCGCCTTTTCTCCGCCTCTCTAAGCTTAGTGTCCGCCTTAGTCAAGTCGCCCAACAATACTTTCCGCACGCCTACATAATCCTTAATGCAGATACCCCTCACCACTACCTTAAAGGCGTCCCATTCCGTCGCTCTAGAGGTCGCCGTCCCTTCATTCTCCGCGAAATATAAGTCCACTCCTTCCGCTAGGGCCTCCCCGAAGAGGGGGTCCTCTAGGGTCTCCGGTCTCAGTTTCCAGAGCGGGATCCTGGGCTTCTCCGCTATCCACGCTAGCCGGATCAGGAGCGGGTTATGGTCCGAAATTGTTCTCGAGAGATACTCTGATCCGGTGACGCTTGGTAGCACCCCCCGGGAGCAGAGTATCGTGTCCAGACGGACATGTAAATCATGGAGCCCGGAGAAAAAGGAATAATCCCGGTCAGTCGGGTGTTGCCCTCTCCAGATATCTATTAGCTCCCAGCTCTCCTGCCATTCCCTCCTCCCTCTAGATAGTCTATGAACTGGGGAGTCACGTAGGGGGGGTGGGACCTATCCAGCAAGGGGTCGGCAATGGAATTAAAGTCGCCCCCCAGCAGGACCGGGCCCGCTAGGGAGTGGGCCAGCGTCCCTGACAGTGTCGCTAGGAAAGCCAATTGGTCCGTATTTGGGGCATATATACTAGCCAGCACAATATCTCTACCTTCCAGCTTCCCCTCCACCACCACGTACCTCCCGTCCTGGTCTACCCATTGGCGCGTTAGTTGGAAAGGGGTGCCCGCTCTAACCCATATGAGCACTCCCCGCGCATAGGCCGAGTAGCTGGTGTGAAAAACCTGTCCCCGCCATCTCCTCTGTAACGCCACCCCCTCTTGTCATGTTAGATGCGTCTCCTGCAGCATTGCGATGTGTACTCCCTTTCGCACTAAATAGGCATGCACTTTATGTCTACGCTGCATGGTGTGTAGGCCCCGGACATTCCAGGTAATACAGTTCAACCCATTCACATTAGCCATTGTCCCAGTGGTCTAGTCGAAACACTCCCCCCAGATCCTGCCCTTCGACGGTGGTGGTGCCCCCCCTGAACAAAACAAAACATTTCAACAGCCCTACCCATGGTACACCCAGGGTCAACAACTTCAAGAAAAGTAAACAATCCCCAACTGTGGGACCCCCCCCTCCCCCAGAACAGGCCCCAATATTGAAATATCAGTCCCCATCCAAACTCCCATACCTGATGACCCAGGTCTCAACTACACAGCCGTAGCCGTGGGTGCCTTAAGGGCCTTCGGAGCGCGGCCTCGTCCAGAGGGGGGCTGCGCCGCCTCGCTCCCCGTCTCCTCCCCCATTCCACATGATCGCCCTGCACTGAACCCTGCGGTGTGCCCCGGCCCCCACTATGTGCATAGGCAATGGTTCCTCTCCCAGTCATTCAAACATTACCCATGCTGCATCGACAGAAGTTCATATGTTCAGGATCTCGTCCGCCGTTTGCGGTGTCACCAGCGGCCCCTCTGTGCGGTGAATCCCCGAAAGGTCCGACTCTGAACCAGAGGCCGATACGTGAGTGTCCGAGTCCGTGGCCCCCCTGGATTCAGGGCCCTCCGCTCGACCGAGCTTCTCGACCTCCAGTAGCGCGGCCTGCCGTTCCGCCTCAGTCTAGGAGGCCGTTGGTCCCAGCTTCCCCCGCCCTCGTTTCCATAGTCTCCTCGATTTCCGCAGCCGTTTGGGCGAGCGCTCTCGTTCCTTTTCCCGCTCTTCTCTTGCCTTGGCGCCATCAGTCCCGGCCTTGTATGTCTCCCACCACTCCCAGGCTTCCGCTGACGTTGCGAAGAAGATCGCCTTGTCGTCCACCACTATTCTGAGCCTAGCTGGGAAAAGCAAGGAGTAGGCAATCCCTTCAGTCCGCAGTTCCTTCTTGATTGTGAGGAAGGAGGCCCGTTGCTTCTGTGTCTCAAAGGTGAAATCCGGGAAAAGTGTGACTCCGCTGTTCGCTATCTGGAAAGGGCCATCCTCTCGAGCTTTCCGTAGGAGCAAATCTCTGTCCTTGTGGTGCAGCAACTTGGCTATAATCGGTCTAGGTGGGAGCCCTGGCTTGGGCGGTCCCGAGGGGACCCTGTGCGCTCGCTCCAGAGTGAAGAACGGCGAGAGCCCCTCGGGCGCCACCACTGACTTCAGCCATTCCTCCATGTAGGCAACCAAGTTCCCCGTCCCCTCCGTCTCTGGCAGGCCTACGATCCGCACATTGCTGCGTCGGCTTCTATTTTCCGCATCCTCTGCTTGCCGTTCCAGGGTGCGTATGCGGTCCAGGGCCTCCGTTAGTTTATTCTCCATAGCCTTGTGAGCCGGCGCCAGGTCGTTCAGCGCCACTTCAGCATCCTTGACTCTGTCTTTTAGTTTGTCGTGGTCCGCTCGAAGCAAACCCAGCCCCGACGCCACCTGCGCTATGTCATTATGAAGCGCGTCTCTAGTGGCCGAAATGGCGTCCAAGATCCGGTCCTGCAATCTCTGCAGGTCCGTCTGCTCAGCGGGGCCCCCCTCTGCCACATTCGATGTCGCCGCCTCCTCCGCCTTGGCCCTCGGTTTCCCCATAGCCGCCGGTCTCCCCGCTCTCGCCTGCCACGTCCACCTGTTATCCTTGGGTCTCCGCCGCACGGTCAGCTCCTGCGCGCTATGGGGTCTTACTGCTCAATCACTTCTCCAGAGGGAGCGTCCGCCGTGGTGTCCGATCCCCGTGTGCTGTGGGGGATTGCTCTTACTCCCCTGGATTGGCGCGTTAGGCTGGCCGCGCCATCGGGTGTCTAGCGTCGTCGGGGACCCCTCACTGGCCCACGGGCGCCTCCGTTATGTCCCCACTTGCTCACCGGGCTCCCGCTGCGGGGGGAGGGGGGGGCCAAGATGTGCAGCGCCGTGCCCCGTCTCCCCGGGACCCCCTCTCAGGGCAGCCCCCCGCTCACCTGTTGGGTTGTCTGGCGATCCGGGCCGGGCCGATGCTCCAGGTCCCGCTCTCTCGGCCAAGGAGTCTGTCCGGAAGCCGCGCCTGCAGCGGCGTATCCGGGTGGCTCTCCCCGTCCCCACACGCACTCGCTGCACTCCGCGGCCGCGGACCCAGGATCGTCTCTCGCTGTGTGGGGGATCATCGCTGCCGGCTACCGCGCCTCCTCAGTGTACGCCGGCATTGCGATCTGCTGTGCAGCCCACGGTTCTCCGGGGCGCCGCCGCGGCAGCCATCTTGCGTGGCGCTGTTCGCCTCTCCGCTCCAGCGATCGGCGGTCTTTCTCGGTGCTGCGAGTCTGCCGGCAGCCCAAACCTCGCCCAGCCGGTCTCCGTTGGTCCCTCTACCGGCGCCGGGGCACACACGGGCTCTCCGGCCCCTCTTTCAGGATGTTCGTGGGGAAGAGGCACGGAGCTCCGAGCTCACGCCGCCATCTCCCTCGGCGCTCAAGCCACGCCCCCCCTCTGAGTGAACTCCATATACCACCCCCTACAGATGTCTGCAACATTCATACTAATGCACAGCGACAGGCAGTGCCCGAGCATCATCACATAATCAAACTTTACACACCTCATCAACATGTACCATGTAAGTCAAACCCCAAACAACCCTCTCAACCAGGCACTCTAAAGGGTGCCTAAGAACATGATGGAAAGTGGAACAGATGTTGACCTCACCAATAGAAGGAGGCACACTATACATCATGAACTGGACCATCTAAGGAAGAGCATTAGTACACATGAGGGGTATGGAGAGCGATATAGACTCAGTCTGAAAGAAATGTCATTGTCAAATAACCTTGAGCATTTATATACATTCTATAGCCATTCCAATAAACGTAATGTTGCACTGCCATCTTGCGTATAGCATTAATGTAAGTCTGGATGGAGTCTTGAATGGAGCTAAGTGTGAGCAACACTGCAAATGAAAAAGGATAGCTGAAACAGGGGTCTGTCTTCATCCAATGTTATAAAGCATTAGCTCAGCCTTCAACATAATTAGTTGCTTTGGTGGCTTCAAGGACAAGCCCCTGTTCTGTGTGTGTTTGTCTTTTTGTGTGTGTGTCTGTGCGTTTGTATGCATGTGTGTGTGTGTCTTTGTGTGTTCATGCCAATGGGGATTTTTTGTTGGACACTTAGCCCAGGTATGTAATGTTTGGATGGGATTGTAATAGTTGAAAACATGACGCTGGGTGGAGTCTATGTCAGTCATGAAGCTGCAAAGGATTGAAGCAAATTGAGAGATGATTGGACACTGGAGGAGCTGCAGATCCCTCCCCACATGTAGGGTCAGGTATAAAAGGGCAGTCTGCCTCAAATTAAAGTTTAGAGCATCCCGCCATCACCTCACATCATTTGAGTACCGTACAGAAATGTAGAGCTCCGGAGAGTGAGTATTATGTTCCTCAATCCTGTAGGTCAAGATGGAACTGGGAGAGATTAGAGAGACAACTCCAGACAGGGAATGAGTCTCACCTTGAGGAAGAGATTGGAATGTTCAGAATGTGGCATGTTTCACAGTATGAGGAAGAAATGAACATGTCAGATATGAATGGAGATTACCAACAATGAATATGGAGCATTTAACTCCACAAGAAAGATATGGCAGATGGCAGCTTTGCAGATAATGTGGAAGTTTAGAGACACTTCTTATAGGGGAACATCATATTAGGAAAAGTGGGTTTGGTGTACAAAAGATTAAAGGCTGTGGAAATGGGGTAATAGTGATTAGTAGTGCAGGAGAATAGAGACAGTGAGTATAGGATCTGGAAGATTAGAGACAGTGAGTAAGGGATCTGGGAGATTAAAGACAGTGAGTGTGAGGTACAGGATTACAGACAGTGAGAAAGAAGAAATGAGATGAGAGACAAGGAGTATGGGATCAAGGAGATTAGGGGCAGTGAGTAGCGGGTACAGGAGATTAGGAAAAGTGGGTATGGGGTACAAGAGATTAAAGGCAGTGAGAATGGGATCCGGGAGATTAGAGACAGTGAATATGGGGTATTAAGCTCAATAGGAAAGAGAGGGTAGCATTGAAGGTAGTGCAGGAGAACAGAGACAGTCTGTATTGTTATGGGAGATAAGAGACAGTGAGTATGGGATCCAGGAGTTGAGAGACAGTGGGTATGGGGTCCAGGAGATTAGAGACAGTGGGTATGGGGTCCAGGAGATTAGAGACAACAGAGTATGGTGTCCAAGAGTTTAGAGACAATGAGTATGGGATCAAGGACATTAGAGACAGTAAGTATGGGGTCCAGGAGATGAGAGACAATGAGTATGGGATCAAGGAGAAAAGACACAGTGAGTATGGGATCTGGGAGATTAGAGGCAGTGCGTATTGGGAACAGAAGATTAGAAAAAGTGGGTATGGAGTTAAAGAGATTAAAGGCAGTGAGAAAGGGGTACAAGTGATTAGAGACAGTTAGGATGGGGTATTTAACTCAATAAGGGAGGGTAGCATTGAAGGCAGTGCAGGAGAATAGAGACAGTGAATAAGGGATCGGGAAGATTAGAGCCAGTGAGTATGGAATACATGAATACATACAGTGAGTATGGGGTCCAGGAGATTAATGACAGGGAGTATAGACTATTTAATGTGTTATGGAATAGAAGGTAGCATTGGAGGTAGTGCGAGACATTACAGATAGACCGTATGAGGTATAAGAGATTAGAAACAGTAAATATGTGATACAAGAGTTTAGATACAATGTGAATGTGGTATTTAACTGTCTCAAATATAGATGGCACCATTTGATATAGCGCATGACACAGCACTCATTTAGCAATATTGAGTACAAACACATGCACAAAGGTTTTTTTCTAAGCACCCTGAGATATTGTTAAAAAAAATTGCTGGGGAATGTATATTTCAGACATCAAGCAGGTATTATTTAACTTTCTGCAAAGCGATGGAAGTATCCAAGATAATGCTGATTCCGACACACTGAGCAGGAGGTATCTATCTCTCTGAGGGAGCACAAGCAGAGTGAGGAGGAGGGATTTACCTTTCTGAGGTAGTGATTGCAGAGTGAGTACTCACTTACATACTTACTTATTTATGCCATCCACACCTCCTGGAGTATGGGCCATCAACCAGGTCCTTAAATTATCTCTGTCCTGTTTTTTTTTTTCTTTCAATTTGACTCCTGGCGTAACCCATCTCCTTGCAGTCAGTCTTGAGGTCTTGACGGCTGGTGTTTCTTGGCCTTCCTCTTTTCCTTTATCATTGAGGGTTGCAGGTGAGGGCTTGCCTGGTGTTGTTTGGTACGGGCTTGCGAAGGGTGTGACTTATCCAGCCTCAGTGTCTTTTCATGATTTCTTCATGAGCAGGGGAATGAAAGGTCTGCTATCATAGGCTGTTGTTGCTGGTGGTGCAAGGCAAGTGGATTTGAAGGCTTTTCCTCAGACAAGTGTTGAAGCTCTGGACTTTGTTGGTGGTGGTGGTGGCTGTTGTCCTACAAGTTTCTGCTTGGATCTTACATTGGAATTACCAAGCCTTATGTTTGCTGCGTTAGGATCTTGGAGCTCCTGATCTTCTTTAACTGAATGAAGCAGCCCTTAATAGAACAGACAAACCAACTCCAGCAATATAACATCACCATCCTCAAAGATGCTCATAAATGGAGTAAAAACGTAGTCACCCTCAGTAACAAGTTTCAAGTCCTGCAAGAACTAGAGGATGGCACAGACCCAGTAGCAAGTCAGTGGGAGAAGATAAAAGAAACAGCAACATCAACCGATCATCAGGTACTGGGTCTCTATAAACACCAGCAAAAAAATGCCCTGAGACTCTCTGCAAAATCCAACGGAGAAAGGAAAAGAGAGCTGCAGTCAACACCAGCTGAACAAGAGCAGCAAATCTGAAAGCTGAAGGTGAATACACCAAAATCAACAAGGAAGCAAATCGAAGCTTACGAGCAGATAAGTGAAGATTTATCAATGGTCTTGCCACAGAAGCCCAAGAAGCAGCAAGCCATGGAAAATTAGAAAGAACTCTACAACATAAGAAGGCAATTCTCCAACGGACACTGCAAGCCAGATTGACCTGTTAATACAAAGCTGGGAAGACAAACATGGGTAATGAAGGCCAACAACGAAGATGGGTGAAGCACTTTGAAAAACTGCAAACCAGTGCATGCCATACTCTCCACCAGATATAGTGCCAGTTGACAAGGACTTGCCAATCTACTGCATCAGACCAACCAAGGAAGAAATACGGCAAGACAGTCCATATCTATGACTACCTAATTCCATGCCTATATACCTTATATAGTAGAGATTGCCTCGATTAACAAAAACATAAAGCATCATATCCCTTAAGCTGCCTATTTATGTAAATACGCCTGACCCAAGTGCATCATACAATATAAAGTGCATTACATAACAGAAGATGTGTTGAATACCATTAGGCTGCCTTTACGCTTTGATTCTCATTCCCTGGCCTTCTTTGACTTCCCTTTTGCTATAATGACAGTTTCTCATCCCAGCAATTCTGGTTTTGTTTTAACCCTATCCAGTTTTCGAAAATTAAATGAACTCTCCATTTTTTCCCTTATTTCGCCCCCTTAATTACCTGTGACCCCCGCCCAGCGAATGATTGCCCACGCTTCAATCTCCACCCCCAAATTTGACCTGGATGCTATTGTGTTGCACCCCTTCTGCGTTTAACCTTGCGCCCTCCCAGACTCAGATTACACAGGATCCCTCCCCCAACAGAAATATAGCATGGTATATAAAGTCTAAACAGATACCAATTTTAGAATTTTAATTAGACATCATCATAAGAAGTGATCTCCTATCAGAAAATGAAAAGAATTGGCCCTTTGCTAAGACTAAAAGTTTGGTTTGTTTTGCAATAGATGCCTGGGCACCCTTAAATAAATAAAACCTTTTAACAAATTCTGAAAAACAGGAAAAGTGGCAAAGCTTTCTTGCGCACAAGACAATATTTTTACTCCCCAAATCAAAAGCAATTAACAGTCACAGTGTGCTTCCAAGGACAGGGAAAGTCTCTTGTATCTCCCGATATGAACCAGGAAACCAGTCTAACCTGAAAATTCGAAACAATGTCCTGAGCACAACTTCACTTTGAGTGTACAGAAGTCCAGGCACTCTTCTTATATGATGATTTTATTCTTCAAATCAGATCAAATCTTCTTGTCAGTCATATATGGCAATCTTCAAATCATCCAAAGCCAACACGTGTTTCGTCAGTAACGACCTGGTTAAGACTGTAATGACTAGTTCTATATATGAATTTCTTTTGTTAAGATGATAAGGTATAATCTAAGCTGAATGTATGGACGCTAGTTGATATCAACATTCATGTGATAATGATGTTTTTCTTGTATTTCATTTCATGTATATAGGAATGTTGCCATTAATTTCTTCTGTGGGTGAATCCGGCTGACGTTCCATTCTCATAGTTAACGTTTGATTTTTAGGGATGGATCTCTGAATGTGGAATATTTACACCATATTGTTGGAAACTGGAACTCAGTAATTACCTGGTTGATAATATCGTCCAAATAGATGTGGAGATTCATTCTGGTGTAATAACCATGTATATTTAAATTATACAGATAGTGGGTTTTGCATGTATACAGCTTCAATAAATTTTGTCTTCCGAATGAAAATCGAGTGAAGTAAAAACACTTAGATTGTGGAGTGAAGTATTGGGCGGAAATATTGGATGAGGTTTTGTCCGGTTTTAGAGTTCTAGTTATGTATATAAAATTCCTTGAGATGCTGAATAATCAGTAGAATAGGAGTATAAATGTTGTGTTGATAGCAGAAATATGGTGCTGTTTTTTTAATTATTATTGGAGGCACAATTTTGCGGTGTTTAGAATATAAATACTGCCCTAAAAACTAAGATGGAGCTTACTCTGAACGCCAGTCCGATGTTATGAGGAGCACTCCCCGGGTGTCGGTAAGTGACTGCACGGGCATGTGGGCTTTGGACATTATAACTAATAGGATTCTATCAATGTGAAGGAAGTGAATATTTAATTCATTGTGGCTGAATATAAGGTGAAGACTTGATGTCCAGAAACAGTGAGAGAAGCTCTCTTTGCGAGTGGCAAAAGGAGAGCACTATGTGCTTTTAAAATACCCCTCACACACTATGAATCCCATAGTGTCATGCTTCATCATAGGGGTCTTCCCGCCCCTCTACGGGGCGGGCGTGCTGCGACCTACGAACTACACGGGAGCACTAGGTTTGTAACGATAGGCTATGTGTGGTGTGGGGACAGTGGTAAGTGATAAGTGAGTAGGGACCTGTGTAAATATATATTGGTGGATTAAAAGAAAAAGAAAAAATTCCCTTGCTAGTAGAAAAAAATGATTTATTGACTTCTCTGGCTGGGAACACTAAAAAAGGGGTAGATGAGTAGAACGAAATACATTATCTACTTGGTCGACATGGCATGTTTCGTAAGCAGTCCCGTCCTGCTTACTCCTCAGGACCTCTATTGGTCCCTACTAACAATACTCAATTCTAAATAAATATGGTATGCCTAAAGTCCTAAAACTGGTAGCAAAAATCAGCTATTCAGTTATTGCTTCTGGGCTTGAATCGGCCCCCAAAGGAAGCGCGAAAGAAAAAAGGTTTGACCTGTTGTGGTCCAGTTGTTTCACATGTTGCGTGCCCCATGAGCCTGCATCTTAGGGCTTTAATCGGCGGTATAGTGACCGCTTTCTATAATCGGCATTAGTCCTACCCTTCAGAAGCTCCGTGGGATCCCAGTTTTAGGACTTTAGGCACGCCCCGCACCGTAGAGGGACGGGAAGACCACTATGATGAAGCATGACACTATGGGATTCATAGTGTGTGAGGGGTATTTTAAAAGCACATAGTGCTCTCCTTTTGCCACTCGCAAAGAGAGCTTCTCTCACTGTTCCTGGACATCAAGTCTTCACCTTATATTCTGCCACAATGAATTAAATATTCACTTCCTTCACAATGATAGAATCCTATTGGTTATATACAGCGTTTAGGAGGGTGATTCTATCACTACTGCCTCTATACTTCCTCGACTCTTTTTTGGGGCTTTGGACATTAGTCACACGTTATTTTAGGAATTGTATAGCATCGTGTTATGATCATGAAGAGGTTGATGTGATGATTGTATCCATGGCACTGGACGTATTATACTTTTTTTGTTGGGTAAACAGTTGTTTTCACATACTGTAAGCAATGGTGCAGTATGTGAGAGTGAGATCTGTCTGAAGTTTGTAGTACGGATGGGTAGATACTGTGGAAGTTTACATATGCTGGTATAACACGGCAGGGTCAACTTTGAGAGGATTTGTGTTTTAAAATACATGAAGGGATGAAACCTTATGGAATATATCTATAACTTACAGGAAACATGACAACAGATCATGTGAATTTCAATTTTTCACTTGGATGCCTAATGGAATACTGAGCGGTAAGAATCATTATATTCCTTCAAATTATGGCACAACATAACATGTACACTCTGTGGTTAGTGACACTAGGTTATTACTTTTGACAGAGCTGTATATGAATTTGACATAGCAAAATCTCCTTCCTGTCCTAAGAGTTGTTGGTAATTTTGGTTTTGAAGAAATATCCTGATAGGTGAGCCGATTTTGGAGCATCAGCATGGGGTTCTTTCACTGGAGGAATTTTGGTTCTTACTTTCTTGCCCTTTTTTTGGATAAAGGTGTTGCACTGTGTACTCTCATTTGCAGTTGAACTTAGTTGAATCAATCTAGACCCTTCGCAACATTATGTATTTTTAGTAGCGGAGTGTAATGTGATCTTTTATTAGAACTGATTCCCTCACCTATGAGTCACTGTGTGATTTTCATTTGTCACATGGGTGATATGGTGGTGGTGTTCTGATAAATATACATGTATGATACTGCATGGTTTTTAAATCTAATTGTAGCCCTGAAGAAGTCAGAGATGCAGAGGCATCGTTACTGACGAAACACGTGTTGACTTTGGATGATTTGAAGATTGCCATATATGACTGACAAGAAGATTTTATCTGATTTGAAGAATAAAATCATCATAAAAGAAGAGTGCCTGGACTTCTTTACACTCAAAGCGAAGTTGTTCTCAGGACATTGTTTCGACTTTTAACAAATTCTCTTCACCGCCATGCCTTTACTGCCGACATATCAGAAAAGATTTTAATTGGGATAATTCAGGAGTTGAAGAAGTTCTCCTTGCTATGGCCATGATTAAGATAGGATCCTTAATGCAATAGTATGCAAACTACAAAAGTATCTTACAGGGTATTTTGCTTTTGCATGTCTTTGACCCTGCACCCTGTGAGCTCTAGTAATTGTTAGATCCCCCTCCAGGTCTTTCTTCAATAATGACTTGTTCCATTTCAATCAATCAAAGAACTTTATTTCGATCATGAGGATGATAAAAGCACACCATATAATAGCACACTCACAAACACACAGTACAAATAAAACATTTCATTATAAATAAACATTTTCAGTCGATTAACAGTCACAGCAAAGTGAGTCAGTCAAAGTGCATCAGTATTTGTGCAAAAAAAAAAAGAAATTCACTATAGTAGCAGCAGGAATAAATTGCATAATTTTTTGCAGTTTCAAACTCCCTCGCGGTTTACTTGGAGGGGAAGTGGAATATTCAAATTAAGCTCTTATTATAAAAGAAAAATAGTACTGATTATAATAAATAGACATTCACAGCCTATTCACAGTACGGCAATATAGGTTAATCAAAGCGCATCAGTGTTTGTATAGATGCATCCTATTTACCAATTAAAAAACCTCATCATAATAATTTTTAGAAGGGAAATAAAAAAAGGTAAAAAGTGCTATGTGCTTATACAATAAAACATAACCCCCAAAAGAAACTTTATGGCTCCATATAGAATGGTGCCCTAAATCCTGCATCCTAGAGACTGTCAGGCGAGTATTCAGTGCGCCTGATCCACACAGCCATTAAAAACCTAGGGGCATATTATCAAGAAGGGCGATAGGCAATTATCGCCGATTTCGCGGCTGTTTTCGTCCGCTAAGCAGCGATAATTCTATTGCCCTATTAGCAAGCTGTCGCTAACTGATGTTAGCGACAGCTTTTAGGCGATAGCGAGCGGTTTGGGGTCCGCTTTGCATGTCAGCGATGTTTATCGCTAATGACATGCAAAGTGGGCGTACCCAACCAGTTAGCGACTGAAAGCAGTCGCTAACGTCGCTATTGCCTATTAGCAAGGCAGGCGTAGCGATGGAAATATTTGCGCTAATCGCGAATATCTCCAAAATACTAAAACCTGCCCAGACCAGTTCTTAGCCATGTTATCCAATGGGAGGTGGATAACATGGCTAAGAGCATTTAGTTGCTAATGCGTGAATATTGCTGTATTCTCAGCGATATTCAAGCATTTTGCCGCTATCGCTGGATATTTCAGCACAATGGAGAAAAACGTTGCTAATAGCATGTTTTCTCCGCTAACATATCCAGTGATAGGCAGCGATAAAAAAAATGTGCTAAGCGCATTTTGCGATAGATATTGCTATTCCTTGGTAAAATGTCCCTTAGCTACACAGAATACAATCTTACATGTTGTGTTTGTCTTCAATATTCTGTATGCCTCCTAACTCCCACATTTCTACAAAGAGGGGCAATCCATTTAAATGGAGAGTACAAGGGAAAAAAAACATATTCAGGTGACTCAGGATCCCCTTGACAACAGGCACAGTATTCTTCAGCACTCTCTCCTGCTTTACACTAATTTCTTTTAAAGTAATTTAGTGGTACGCAGCCATACCTTAACTGTAGGTATAGTTTCCTTGCTAGCGGGGGTTACATTTCATCCAATGTAGGCTCAAATACAACAATCTGTTTCAAACTCACAAAATCATTTGAAAGTGATCCATTGCAATTCATTGTGTGGTCAGTTTCAATAAATCTCTAATGTACAGTTTTGAGACTATGTTTATTCATCTGGCTAAGGGTTTCGCGTTCTCTCCAATAGGCAACCAGTCCTAGCTTAGCTCCCGAATTCTTGACTGTAAGCATCCAGGGAATCTTGTCCACACAATATGCTATCATCAGCTCACAAAGACCAACCCTATAGGAGGCGAGTGGTGTTGTGGTCCTTAACCGATGCCCAAACATACGTATCAGCAGATCAATGTTATGTAAAATCCTCTTATGACCAAGATCTAAATAGAGAGGAATTAACTGAGTGGACACCGGAGGGTTCAGTTGTGATCTTAAGAATTTCTGTTCAGTAACTGAGAGGTTACTGCTGTTAGAGGAACACCAGAGTTCTGTACTGTAATAGGTCGCATCCAGGGCTTTAGTAATATACATTTCTAACGCTGGAGCCAGCTTTCTAGATCTAGTTCTCCTATAGATTTTCAGTATGCTTGCAGTTTGATGGATCAGAGTTAGCTACCCTTTATCCAATTGTGGGGCCAACTCATACTCTGGGTGAGTTTAATACCCAGGTGATCAAAATCTGTCACTAATTCTAGTGGTTCAACACCCACATACAGTTGTTTCTTACATTTGATCTTTGAGTTAGATGAAAACAGCAAGCATTTTGTTTTGGAACTGTTTACCTCTAATCCCATTCCCAAACAAAATTCCTGGAAATCATCTAGCAGCTGCTGGAGCCCTTGCGGTGAGTTGGATATAAGCAGGTGTCATCTGCAAATAGGAGAGGAGGGGCCCGTTTACATCCTATCTTCGGTGCGTCACAGCCATCCTTGCTCAGAAAACTGATGACATAGTTGATAAACAGGGTGGGTGCAAATACACACCCCTGCCTAACTCCTTTATAAATATGTATCACTTCAGTTAGGACCCCGTTTTCACTCCACCTCACTTGTGCAACAGTATCAACATGGAGTCTTAGTAGCATGTTGAGAAGAGGGGCTGGCATTCTCATCTTTTCTAGGAATTCCCACAGTTTAGCTCTCTGTACCATATCAAAAGCGACATGTAAATCCACAAAGGACTAGAGGCCAGATTTAGGTCACCAAATACCGGTCGGCAATGGCCGATTTCGACCGTTACCGACCGGTATTTGGTGATTGAGATGTAGGGTGCCTAGATTTTACAGAATCAGTAAATTTACCGATTTAGTAAATTTACTGATTCAGTAAAAAACTGAATCGGTAAATTTACCGATTCGGTAAATCTATATGTAGGTGGCACTGCAAACAGTGCCACAGGCCCCTAAGAATTTGTTATTTACCATGTAATACTATTGCATGGTAAATAACGAATTCCTGTGTACATGCAAATCTGTGCAGGTACACCTGTGCCATGTGGCACACAGACATGCCCTAAAGGCATGAATGTGTATCATATGGCACACAAGGCAGAAACAGTGGTGCAACAGGGTGTCAAAGTGACACCCTGTCCCCCTTGGCAATTCGGTATTTTTACCGATTTGGTAATTACCGAATCGGTAAATACCAAATCCTACCGATTCGGTATTTGTTACCGAATAATTACCTACATCAGATTTACAGATTCATGAATACCGAATCGGTAAAATTCGGTATTTATGAATTGGTAAATCTGATTTACCTACATCTAGCCCTTGGTCCATTTCATTACTTGAGTGTTCTCATACTCGTTCATAGATCGTTGCTACTTCTTGTGCTTGCGATGCGTTCAAGTCCCTCATCTGTCTAAGTATGGTAGCTGGCATCTAGCATACTTTTGACGGATTTCCTACCATCTCCTGTCTCTTCTGATTCTTGTGTTAGACTTTTGTCCTGTATACCTGCGCCTATATCTAGGGAGGATACATGCATACCTTTAACACCCTCATACTTCAAAGAGGTGGAGGTTGTAGGCAGTCTAGCTTGTTTTGCAAGCAGACTTGAAAGTGGACTAGTTTGTCTGGTGGTTACCGCTGTCTGAGCTTAAACTTGAGCTGGGGTCTCAGTCTGAACCAGAGTAAATGTCCGATGGGCCGCCTGAAGCTCATGCTCTATCTTTGCCTGTTTTAGGAACAAATGATATTGTTTAGGGTGAATGTGGCTGCAGTTTTCTGTGAGTTTGAAATGGCCGCCATATGGGCTACTTGCGGGCTCTGGATTTAACACCATTGCTGCTGATCGTTTTCCCCTCCTGTGCTGATTTGTAAGCTTTCTCATTGTTCATGATGAGCTCAACTCGTCATAAGCGCAGCTCAACCGTGACTCATGACGAGCTCGTCATGAGCAGCGAAGGGGTTAAGGATGTTTCCTATATCTGTAGCTCAGATGTCTGTACTCCTCTTTCAGACTCCTGTTCCTTCTCACTTCCCAATTGGCTCTTAAAGTTTGTGTCCCATGCATCTCTGCTTCCAACAGGGTTGTGCCTTCATCTCCATTCTGTGTTGCACATTACGTTGCACCCTCTGCTTCCTTTTAGGTGCTTGAGTCGGAGTAGATTAACTTTGCATTACAGGTTTACTTCCAGGTGCCTTGCCTGGCTGAGTGTTCATCATGTGACGTTGTAGAGCTCAAAAGGTAATTATTATGACCATTCTTGACTGATGGCGACATTAGCTGGAGGGCTGCCTCAGGCAAGTACTAAAATACAGAATCCTGCAGTAAGGTATCAAAAGAAAAGATATTGAGAATGCTGGCTCAAATACTCCTTAAGGTTCCTCCATAGCTGCCAAGGTTTCAGATGCGTGTTGCTTGGCAGGACTGCTTCTCTGCCAAAGGCGCGACCCGGTACCCTCACCGGAAATGAGCTCGACCTGCCTGACTCCTCCCTCGCTGCAGAGTACTCTCACCTTGCACTGGGCGAGGCAGCACAATTCAGCCGTCCAGCAGTCTTCCAGAAGCCATCCAGCAGTCATCCAGCATCTGTCCCGCAGCCGTCCAACAGTCATTCAGCATCTGTCCAGCAGCTGTCCAGCAGTCATCCAGCATCTGTCCCGCAGCCATCCAGCATCCATCCAGCAGCCGTCCAGCAGTCATCCAGCAGCCATCCAGCAGCTGTCCAGCAGCAATCAGTCATCCAGCTGTCATCCAGGATCCATCCAGCATCCATCCAGCATCCATCCAGCAGCCATCCAGCAGCTGTCCAGCAGCAATCAGTCATCCAGCTGTCATCCAGGATCCATCCAGCATCCATCTAGCAGCCATCCAGCAGCTGTCCAGCAGCAATCAGTCATCCAGCTGTCGTCCAGCAGCTCAGGGTTCCTGCCACTTTACAGCCTCTTGCAGGAACTCCGATCGGCTGAACCTGTTTTTAGGTCTCGCTGAGTCAGCGTATGCGCTGCTCTGCGAAACATTTTGTAAGCCGGTTTTAAAAGTGCTACCAAAGGCTTGGCCACCACCTTGCAATTACCAGCACAATGATGAGCAGAGGCGCCATATCGCTTTTCTCTCTCGTCATGGTGCAAACCACTCGCCAGCCTACTTCCCAAAGTATGTTGTGCCTTCTGGCTGGTGACCGCTTCCCTGCTTTATTGAGCTTTCTAAAGCGTTCGATCCATAAGCTTTTACTCATAGACTCCCCTTTTTTCCTGGCATTGGTTCTAAGGACTTTTCATTCAGTCTCACTGCCGTCTGACTTTGTAGCATGCGTCATTTTAGTGAACTATTTCCTGTGACTACTCGCTAATATCAAGGCTAGCAGTCAAGCTGCCAACACGGCTCTGTGACGCCTCAGCATTCTCTTCCATCATGTATCTCGTCGCAAGTATTCCAGCCTCAACTCTGGTGTGCTGTAAGGGAGGTTGCGGAGTGTCCGTGATTCAAGTGCACAAAAAAAAAATACATTTTTGACACTTTATTTCCCCTCATTTATTTACAGTGGAGTGAGATAGGCTTAAATGGTTCTGAAGTTCTTATCTCAATTTGAGGTACCGTACCAAGTATTTGCTTTGCTGTTTGAGAGAAACTCAGCTTCTCATTAATTATTAGATCTATTATGTGAGTCTCTCTGCCACTCTAATATGTAGGCAGGACATCTATTTGTGTTATCATCTGTCCCAGTGTAAAATGATCATTCTTTTTTTGGACTTTGATTTTGCTTTGTCTCTTATTTACTGTTGCGGGCGATTCGGCTCATTTCATTTACCTTCTTGTGTTGCGCCAACTAAACGTGTTATTTTCATGGGCAGCACATCCTCTACATGTGATTGGCTAAGAAAACAGGGGTTCTCAGTGAGAAAAGATCAGGAACTCATCTCTCTCATTCAGTATTATTTTTCGCACGTGGAAAATGCAAATCTGTTTCTGTAAAAAAGTTTTGCTCATGACCATTTTTTTGTTTGTCTTTTTGCTACCCTCACTAAGGGCCATATTATCAAGTACGGGCGATACATTATCGCCGCTTTTATCGGCAGGAAACTGCAGATAAAGCGGCGATAATGGGCTTGATAATATGCCTTTGTGAATTCCTATAATAGCCCAGGTTCTGGTGTTCACCTGGGCTGCTATCGGAATTCACAAGGGCATATTATCAAGCCCATTATCGCCGCTTTAGCTGCAGTTTCCTGCCGATAAAAGCGGCGATAATGCATCGCCCTTGTTTGATATATGGCCCTAAATTCTTTTCTCAACAATTTCTCCTGACAGACTGAGGCATGCTGCCTCACCAACAAACCCTCGAAGCCCCTGGCTTTGTAAACAAGTTTTTTCCCGCAGAGTCAAACTCCCAGGCTGGTGTAGCTCGTTTCACAGACCATGTCCATCCAGGAGAGAAGTTGCACATGTTTATTTATCTCCTCACAGACCTGTTGCAGAAATTTGTCTGCAGGGAATAAAGCTAGCTGTGCCTTGGCACGTATAAGGGTTGTTGACAGTCAATGGACTTTCTCTGCCTGTGACTCTTTGCTGTGGATTACATCCATGGCTTATGAACCTTGAGAGGCAAGGCCAGGCAAGGTGACACTGCACTGCTGGGAAGATCAGGCATGGTGTTAGAGTCTGCGTGGAGTGAATCTCTGGTATCACTCTTGCTGCTACAGACCCGTCCTGTTGAGGGCTGAGGCCATTCAAAGAAATGACAGGGCAACAATGGATGTCATTTGGAGGCTACAGCAGGCTTCGGTTCCCTGTTCAGTCTCACTCCTCAATGTGACACTGGCAAAGGCCGCCTGCCACAGCCCATCAGGATAGTTTGTCTAAATCTCAGACAGTTTTCTAAGCGATGGCTGCTCAGGTGGTGGAGGTGGCCCTGGAAAATAGACCTGATTGTCATCCAACTACTCTGTCTGCATGTGAGAGGGATGAGGCTATCCCCAATAATGGTGTACATTCCTGCTATACGTCAAAGGAATGAGTCAAGCCAGTCTTGCCTCAGAAAGGTAGGTATTTCCTGCCTGCTGGAGCTGGTGGAAATGGGAGGATATTCGTGTTGCAGTCTTCACAGGTGGTGTATGGTGGCCACTAAGTGAAATGATTGGGTGTGTGAGTGACACGCAGATGTGAGCCAGAACGCCTCCTGCCGCACATGCTGACCTAAAGGAGATGGTGTCAAAGGTATTGAAGAACAGAAATATACACTCCTGTTCCATAGAAAGTCTAAATCTGAGTCTGCTACTCATTGATCCTCTGGTCATCAGTCTGGGGAAGCTTCCAATGTGCGTGGCCAGCCTTGCAGGGTCTCTGGTGGGATTGCTGCCAAAACACACTTTCCTGCTTCAACTTCAAGAAACAGCAGCAGTTCTTCCTATGTAGCTTCTCATTAGTTTGGGTTCTATTATGGAGACATCTTCAGACTTTCTATGAACAATCCGTAGGTTTAGTGCAGCTACAGAAAGTTCAGTTCTTTTCTGGAGGGGTCCGGATGGGTGCCCAGTCCTTGGTCAAAGTCTTGAGGCAAGCGATGTGCCCTGGCGGGAGAGATTTTGAATCAGATGCAGAAGAATGCTCTAGTCCAGATCCGATTGTTCTAAAGGTCACAAGCAGATTCCCACTAGGTCTGAAAATAATGGCTTTGTGGAGTACCTAGCTGAAAACCGCACCAACCTTTGTCTGGTTTGCATTTCATGTCAATCATTAACAGTTCACTGTGTTGCTCTTCAGCCTTAAGACTAACCTTGCTCGTTCACCTAGCTGTTGACTTCGCTGGTTGGCCACTGGCATAGGGAAGTGCTCATGGTCTATCCATATCCAGTAAATTGGTTGCTCTAGCCAGGTCATTCCATCTGGGAGTGTTACACATTCAAAGGATCTGAGGGGTGTTGACTCACATTTGGTTTCTGATTAATCTCCCACAGTCTTTGTGCAGTAGGTGGGGTGGTGCTGGCTGCTTCTGCTTCCTGAATGGTTGCTCTGTAAAACGTTGCATGAGTCTAGTTGGTATTGGTGTGTTGTTTTTGGTTGGGACATGCCTCAGTCATGTACAGGATGCTCTAGTGTAACCACAGTCTGACAGTAATTCTAAAGAGTATGCCAACATTATGGTACAGCAGTTGATTCCAGTAAAGATTATCATAGTGCACTCTGCAGACTGCGCAACCGAGTCCTCACACTACAGGGTAATCAAACAACAACACTGGAGTATTGCAAATCGAGCAAGTAATCATCAAGATCATTGACAAGAAAAATATGCTGGCATTTACAATATTACAAAAAACAATTTGATGGACAGAATGTAGATCAATGTCTTACATTCACCCCAGTACAAGGATCTGGGCCTAAATCCATCGTTTTTTGCACTCCACACCACCCTGGGTCAGATAATGGCTTTATGCAAATCAGCTCTGACCCTGTGCCCCATGGGAACAGTCCAGTCCGAACTACAACAGCCATATCTTTCCCAGACCGGAATCAAGCATCCGAGGACCGGACCGGTTTCGAGGTAACACCTCTCATCAGCCCGGCTAGCTTGACTCCAGTGGTGTGGAGGCTCTGGGACCCACGTCTGAGCTACCCCAGTACACTCAGGGAGAAAATTACAAAAAACAATTTGATGGACAGAATGTAGATCAATGTCTTACATTCACCCCAGTACAAGGATCTGGGCCTAAATCCATTGTTTTTTGCAATCCACACCACCCTGGGTCAGATAATGGCTTTATGCAAATCAGCTCTGACCCTGTGCCCCATGGGAACAGTCCAGTCCGAACTACAACAGCCATATCTTTCCCAGACCGGAATCAAGCATCCGAGGACCGGACCGGTTTCGAGGTAACACCTCTCATCAGCCCGGCTAGCTTGACTCCAGTGGTGTGGAGGCTCTGGGACCCACGTCTGAGCTACCCCAGTACACTCAGGGAGAAAATTACAAAAAACAATTTGATGGACAGAATGTAGATCAATGTCTTACATTCACCCCAGTACAAGGATCTGGGCCTAAATCCATCGTTTTTTGCACTCCACACCACCCTGGGTCAGATAATGGCTTTATGCAAATCAGCTCTGACCCTGTGCCCCATGGGAACAGTCCAGTCCGAACTACAACAGCCATATCTTTCCCAGACCGGAATCAAGCATCCGAGGACCGGACCGGTTTCGAGGTAACACCTCTCATCAGCCCGGCTAGCTTGACTCCAGTGGTGTGGAGGCTCTGGGACCCACGTCTGAGCTACCCCAGTACACTCAGGGAGAAAATTACAAAAAACAATTTGATGGACAGAATGTAGATCAATGTCTTACATTCACCCCAGTACAAGGATCTGGGCCTAAATCCATCGTTTTTTGCACTCCACACCACCCTGGGTCAGATAATGGCTTTATGCAAATCAGCTCTGACCCTGTGCCCCATGGGAACAGTCCAGTCCGAACTACAACAGCCATATCTTTCCCAGACCGGAATCAAGCATCCGAGGACCGGACCGGTTTCGAGGTAACACCTCTCATCAGCCCGGCTAGCTTGACTCCAGTGGTGTGGAGGCTCTGGGACCCACGTCTGAGCTACCCCAGTACACTCAGGGAGAAAATTACAAAAAACAATTTGATGGACAGAATGTAGATCAATGTCTTACATTCACCCCAGTACAAGGATCTGGGCCTAAATCCATCGTTTTTTGCACTCCACACCACCCTGGGTCAGATAATGGCTTTATGCAAATCAGCTCTGACCCTGTGCCCCATGGGAACAGTCCAGTCCGAACTACAACAGCCATATCTTTCCCAGACCGGAATCAAGCATCCGAGGACCGGACCGGTTTCGAGGTAACACCTCTCATCAGCCCGGCTAGCTTGACTCCAGTGGTGTGGAGGCTCTAGGACCCACGTCTGAGCTACCCCAGTACACTCAGGGAGAAAATTACAAAAAACAATTTGATGGACAGAATGTAGATCAATGTCTTACATTCACCCCAGTACAAGGATCTGGGCCTAAATCCATCGTTTTTTGCACTCCACACCACCCTGGGTCAGATAATGGCTTTATGCAAATCAGCTCTGACCCTGTGCCCCATGGGAACAGTCCAGTCCGAACTACAACAGCCATATCTTTCCCAGACCGGAATCAAGCATCCGAGGACCGGACCGGTTTCGAGGTAACACCT
Organism: Lissotriton vulgaris; assembly: GCF_964263255.1. NCBI lineage: Eukaryota > Metazoa > Chordata > Amphibia > Caudata > Salamandridae > Lissotriton > Lissotriton vulgaris. The sequence goes on from NC_141699.1 coordinate 51,223,865, forward strand.
CTCATCAGCCCGGCTAGCTTGACTCCAGTGGTGTGGAGGCTCTGGGACCCACGTCTGAGCTACCCCAGTACACTCAGGGAGAAAATTACAAAAAACAATTTGATGGACAGAATGTAGATCAATGTCTTACATTCACCCCAGTACAAGGATCTGGGCCTAAATCCATCGTTTTTTGCACTCCACACCACCCTGGGTCAGATAATGGCTTTATGCAAATCAGCTCTGACCATGTGCCCCATGGGAACAGTCCAGTCCGAACTACAACAGCCATATCTTTCCCAGACCGGAATCAAGCATCCGAGGACCGGACCGGTTTCGAGGTAACACCTCTCATCAGCCCGGCTAGCTTGACTCCAGTGGTGTGGAGGCTCTGGGACCCACGTCTGAGCTACCCCAGTACACTCAGGGAGAAAATTACAAAAAACAATTTGATGGACAGAATGTAGATCAATGTCTTACATTCACCCCAGTACAAGGATCTGGGCCTAAATCCATCGTTTTTTGCACTCCACACCACCCTGGGTCAGATAATGGCTTTATGCAAATCAGCTCTGACCCTGTACCCCATGGGAACAGTCCAGTCCGAACTACAACAGCCATATCTTTCCCAGACCGGAATCAAGCATCCGAGGACCGGACCGGTTTCGAGGTAACACCTCTCATCAGCCCGGCTAGCTTGACTCCAGTGGTGTGGAGGCTCTGGGACCCACGTCTGAGCTACCCCAGTACACTCAGGGAGAAAATTACAAAAAACAATTTGATGGACAGAATGTAGATCAATGTCTTACATTCACCCCAGTACAAGGATCTGGGCCTAAATCCATCGTTTTTTGCACTCCACACCACCCTGGGTCAGATAATGGCTTTATGCAAATCAGCTCTGACCCTGTGCCCCATGGGAACAGTCCAGTCCGAACTACAACAGCCATATCTTTCCCAGACCGGAATCAAGCATCCGAGGACCGGACCGGTTTTGAGGTAACACCTCTCATCAGCCCGGCTAGCTTGACTCCAGTGGTGTGGAGGCTCTGGGACCCACGTCTGAGCTACCCCAGTACACTCAGGGAGAAAATTACAAAAAACAATTTGATGGACAGAATGTAGATCAATGTCTTACATTCACCCCAGTACAAGGATCTGGGCCTAAATCCATCGTTTTTTGCACTCCACACCACCCTGGGTCAGTTAATGGCTTTATGCAAATCAGCTCTGACCCTGTGCCCCATGGGAACAGTCCAGTCCGAACTACACCAGCCATATCTTTCCCAGACCGGAATCAAGCATCCGAGGACCGGACCGGTTTCGAGGTAACACCTCTCATCAGCCCGGCTAGCTTGACTCCAGTGGTGTGGAGGCTCTGGGACCCACGTCTGAGCTACCCCAGTACACTCAGGGAGAAAATTACAAAAAACAATTTGATGGACAGAATGTAGATCAATGTCTTACATTCACCCCAGTACAAGGATCTGGGCCTAAATCCATCGTTTTTTGCACTCCACACCACCCTGGGTCAGATAATGGCTTTATGCAAATCAGCTCTGACCCTGTGCCCCATGGGAACAGTCCAGTCCGAACTACAACAGCCATATCTTTCCCAGACCGGAATCAAGCATCCGAGGACCGGACCGGTTTCGAGGTAACACCTCTCATCAGCCCGGCTAGCTTGACTCCAGTGGTGTGGAGGCTCTGGGACCCACGTCTGAGCTACCCCAGTACACTCAGGGAGAAAATTACAAAAAACAATTTGATGGACAGAATGTAGATCAATGTCTTACATTCACCCCAGTACAAGGATCTGGGCCTAAATCCATCGTTTTTTGCACTCCACACCACCCTGGGTCAGATAATGGCTTTATGCAAATCAGCTCTGACCCTGTGCCCCATGGGAACAGTCCAGTCCGAACTACAACAGCCATATCTTTCCCAGACCGGAATCAAGCATCCGAGGACCGGACCGGTTTCGAGGTAACACCTCTCATCAGCCCGGCTAGCTTGACTCCAGTGGTGTGGAGGCTCTGGGACCCACGTCTGAGCTACCCCAGTACACTCAGGGAGAAAATTACAAAAAACAATTTGATGGACAGAATGTAGATCAATGTCTTACATTCACCCCAGTACAAGGATCTGGGCCTAAATCCATCGTTTTTTGCACTTACAATATGTCATCATAGTAATATCATATGTTCTAAAGAATTAAATAATTGCTATCGTACCTTTAACACCTAGAGGCTAGCTGCAGAAAAACAAACAAGCATTGGCATAGCCAATTGGTCTCGCTTATGGGACCTTATAAGTATTTAGTTATGCAGCACAATATCCTTGGTGCTACAACATCAACTGTTTCATGGCTATACACTTATAAGGTCCCAAAGGGGAGACCTATTGGCTATGCCAATACTTGTCAATAAGTGGATTTGAACCAGCTGCCCCGGCTATGCTCTTTTGATCATCAGTTTGCCTCGCCGGCTTAAGCTCCTCGTATCTTCCACGTTGGTCTTTCTCACCGGTCTGTACTCAGCTTTCTTCTCACACTTCAAAGACATAAGAACTAAAAAAACCTCTATCTTGGTTTGTCTCTGTGATGGCAGCTTGTGCGTTCCGCTGCCTGCTGCATGCTTCTAGGGGTGGGGTGGGAGCGCTGACAGCAGAGTGCCTGGGTAATGTCTGGCGTCATTACCCCATGATGGATTGACCCTTTGGACTCTAAGATTTGAGCCAGACCCTTGTCTCCAACCCACACATAGTCTTCAAAGGCTGAGACAGATCTCACATAGAGCACACTCCACAGCACTGGGCACTCTGGCCTGCAATGCTCCTGGGCCACACATGCGAGTCATTAACCCCCTAGACTAGGAGCAGTGGGTCTCCTCTCGCACACCCCAAGCACGGGGCACTCTTGCCTGTGATGCTCCTGGGGCATGGGCTCACATGCGGGTCATTAACCCCCCTCCTAGACTAGAAGCAGTGGATCTCCTCTCACACACCCCACAGAACTGAGCACTCCTGTCTGTGATGCCCATGCTCACATGGGGTCAAATGTGAGTCATTAACCCCCTCTCCCAGACTACAAGCTGTTGGTATGCTCTTGCACACCCCACAAAACTGGACTCTCTCACCATGACCCTATGAGTCCAAATTACTAGGATGGCAAGGCACAAAAGGAGACATTTGCACCTTTAGATGAATAATAACCAAAAGTATGCAATCTATGATGTCACCAATTGAAAGTGACTGAGGGACAAGTGCAAAATGTGACACTCTGAATAATATTGACAATGTGCGCCCTCTCTTTCAGAACTTCAAATGTTGGGGAACATTTTGTTCCAGCTTCTTGCCCTGAGGGCATCTGCGTAATCCTGTCCTGAGTGTGGTGAGTGCTGTTTGTCTGACAGGTTAATGACACTGTCTGATGATTTGTGCATGTACAGCTTTTAGTGCAAGAGTAAAGTGTTGAACTACTGTGTGTATGCTTTTATTGTGAGTTTTGTGCAGCAAAAGCATGTATCACATTGCGTCCTCTCCAGAGCACCAGAAAAAGCAGAAAGAGTGTTTGATGGCTTTGGGACAGAGAACTACCGGAGTGACAAATTATAGCATAGCGACATTGTAACACAACTTATTAAGTACCACAGTTAAGCCTAATATTTCATTATGTAGAAAAGCGCCATTTTTGTATGGCCACCCTCAACATTTTCCCCAATGCTGATGGTTATGACTCTGAAGGTGCACTGGAGCTGCTATACTAGTCAAGAAAAAAGGGCTTTTGAATAACCAGGGATTATTAAAGCGCTCTGCTAAAGTGGACTCAATAGTTAAAAAAGGGAAAAGATGTCGCTGTATGGTGCAACTAGGTGAGGGGATAAGCCCTGTAACCCCCCAATTGAGTGCGGGCAATGTCCCTCACAAAACGAACTTCAAGCAAAAACCTAGGCACACATAAATTAGATGTGATGTTCTGTTAGTGTAGACATATATAGTACATTATGCAAGCCAACAAATACAGAGATCAACTCTTGATGAGTTTTGAATTCGTTCAGTCTTTAATTTTCAAAACAAAATGCTGACACGTGTTTCGTCACATTTTGAACAATCCTTCAGCGACTTCCTCAGGGCTGTATTCAAGGATATTAAATCGATGGATTGTCGCTCTTCCTGTGATAATTCCGACCCCGGCCGGGCCAGATACAAAGTGGTCAGCTACAACTACCAAGGAAAGAAGTCGGAGGTTCCTGGTCGAAATACGTGAGATAATCGTAGATGAACTTAAACGCTCCGATATTCAAAAGAACCCCAAAGGTATTGCTGGGGTAAAACGGAAGGACGGCTGTGGTATGGCCGACAACAGAATGTGGCACTTGGTCTCGGTGGACGCCGTGGGGAAAAGAAAAGCAGGAGGAATGGATAACTGCTTGTGCCTTAGTAATCTTCTACTTTGTAAGCCTAAATGTCTTTTTCACGGGTCACTGTGGTCCTGGTTGAGGACTTGCACTGGAGCTACTAACCAGGCCCCAGTGGCAGTGCTTGCCTAGCACACGAACCCGTTCGCTGCTAGGCTACCCTCCGTGCTAAAATAATAAAGACATTTATAGAGCGCATGGAAAATAGTACGCCATCTCGGCGTGTCCCCGGGCTAAAGAAGAGGCGATAAACTTATAAGGGGGAGAAGACAGTACGAGGCAAGGGGCATTAAATAGGCTATAAGGAGAACAGATGAGTTTTTAGTTGCCGTCAGAAAATGGTTTCTGAAGGCTCCATGCGGAGATGGCTGGGAAGCAGGGCTTAATTTGTGCCGGTGCTTTCCGGTGCTTAGCACCGGCACTTATTTCACAGGGCCGGGTCTTTCTGGTGAATGCTGTAAAATATTTAAAAATGGATGACCTATGAGGCACATTCCGGCTCTCTGGAGAGGGACTATATGACTCCGAGAGCACACATGGAGCAAGCAGTACCTTCCCATGCTCCTGCCTAAGGCTGGTGATGGAACATCATTTTCCCCGGTTTTAATTTAGTTGCTCCTGCTTTAAAAGCTGCGTTGTCTCCAAGACAGACTGAGCCTTCCAGAACAGGCACCTTCCCCCACTCTCTATGTTCCGCCCGACTCTCCGCTTCCTGCCCGGGCTGGCTAGATTTGCTTGCAGCTCTGCAAGTACTGCTACAATGTATGTATCCAAGTTGTAGAGGGCAGGCATGTGGCGCCGAAATTAAACTGACATGACTGCAGTTGGTGCCCAGTGGTGAAGTTAATTGACTTCCTGCCGCCCGCGCTTCTTTCTGTGAAGCTCCGGCTCCTCCTAACCTCGCCGCTCTCACCACAGCAGGGAAGCATGATGATGAGGTGATACTCGCTCTTGTGCATTTGTGCTTTTGTTTTTATGGAGAGAGTATCTTCAAATCTAATCACGGCATCAACGCAGGCCCGCGCTGCAGCCGGCTTCCTAATTTGACCAAGAGCTGAAACGGCAGATAGAGGAGGTCTGCTCCCACTCCTAGGCGCGAGACCCCGGGGAGTTCGGGGCAGTGTAATTTATTCAAACAGGGTATCACTGAGAGCCAGGGAGACGCCCGTATGAACTGCCAACCATGTGCTCACTTGAGTTCCTAACGGAGGTCTGGTCATGGGAGTTCTGATTTCACTCAGGTATGTGTAGGAATAACTTCATTTATTTTGGGCTGGGCGGGAACACCCGATATTTAAAGTGGTGATTGTGCTAACAGCGTTGCTCATCCAACTCTTTCTGTGGCGCATAATGCAGTCTAATTTTTTTAACGTGTGTATTGGCTCTCCTTACCCATGCCGGAGTCTCATCTGTTTTGCTGAATATCCACGAATCCATCATGTGTTTTCATGCCCTGATAGAGCTGAGCTTCTGGAAGGGCAGTAGTGTTAAGTATATGTATTCATTTTTTGCAGGCCCAAATCACTACTTCCAAGAATATCTGCTACATAATGAAATCATTAAAATATGTTTCGAAACTCTGAAAGGAAACCCACCGTTCCGTTTTTTAAGTATATGCATTCATGTTTTGCCTAGCCCTGAGCACTTATTTCCAAGATTTTTAAGATCGTCTTAAAGTTTCTTGTCCTCAAATGGGTGTAATTTCTTATAATTATAAGGTTTCCTCCTCTTCATTGCTGGATTTTGCTTGCGTGGAAGAGTCACTCATATTTACAGTGAAATTATTAAATTGTCCCACATAGCAATCTGAAACAGTGACAGCTATGATAACGCAGAGGCTCCTGGCCTGCTCCTTCCCGAACTCGCTCTGCCACTTTCTTCTGAATAGCAGACACACTTTTGTGATGGAAGGAGACTGGCCTTCGTGGTTTCTTTCACTTGCAAATGACTCAGTCTGTCACTAATCCCTGCAGAGTCACTCAGGCGAAGAAACCCCTCCCTGCCGCGCGCTGATGTGGAAACAAACATACTCACCGGACTTTTGTGTAGCGCTGCCCTGCTCGCTCCTGAATTCGCTCCAGCCAAAGCTCCTACCGCTGGGTTTTTATTTGAAACAAGGCCACAGTAAAGGACTTCCAAACATTCTACTGTTAGTGCATTTTAAATGAAACTGCTAGTTTTGAAACTAACTGGCATGAAAACATGTTTTAAAAAATATTATTTTAAGCTGTGCGAATTAATTGTAGTTTGCACTCGCCACAGGCAGCACAGTGATAGACCCGCTCATAAGTTTCAATCACAAAGAACTTTGTCTAGCATAAAATGTATTCAAAGTCACAGGAGTCTGTCATAGGCAGACACCCAGTCACACAGTCTCAGAAGGCTGCAGAGTAGGAAAATGAACAACGCAGGAACAGACACAATTACTGTTGTGACAGCCCACACCACGTGATCCAATCACCAGGGCACTTTAGCTGAAAGTGATCAGCTTTATTTAATAAATGCCCCATGTCAAAATAACGACAGCAGCTGTTTTCTCTCTGGTACATAGCTGCTTGTCTCCTTGAAGTCACTGTGTATTGATTGGCGTTTGACAACGTCATTTCATATCTTGAAAAAAATCATCACTTTTGAGAAAGTCTATGAATCTCTTGTGTGGGTGTTAGTATGCGAAAGATCACATGACTGTGTCATCCAATTAGGTGGTGCAGTCTCACATTTTCTAACCTACCTCATCCTGGTGGTTGTTTGTGCTTTAGGACATTGAGGTTGATTGACAGATGCATGCTATATGCCCCCCTTTGCCATTTAAACTGCTCCAAATTACGGATTGCCACCTCACAGTGCAGCAGGACACGAGGAACGCACACGTAGTTGTTGGCCAGGTAGAGTGAATCATTTCTCAAGCTTTTATTTTCTTCACCCGAAATTAGACTTACCACACGACAAACATTAAATCCAAGTCAACATTGCAAATTGTCACTTGTGCTTTACTTCATCACCTGAAAGGTTCATACTTAAGCTTTTTACCAATCAAATTCATTTTTAATCCCAGACCACGCTGCTGTGCAAACAAAGATACTTTCCGGACTTTTGTATAGCTCCGTCGTGTTTCTTCTGGGTCTTTGAGTACATACTATATCTACATTTAGGTTCGCCAGTATAAATATTTTCTGTCGCCCCTCGTTTCTAATGCCTCTCAATCTGTGACAGTTGTAATGATAGGCTTTTATTATTAATATTGGAATCAGAACTTATTGAACTACATGCATAGTTTGGAGGCTTCCAGTTTATGCAAGCTGTTCCTGTTAAAACAAATGTAATACTCCCCCGGGAGTTATAGTGACGCTGCTGCCGGCCACATACATCTCCATTGCTGATGCGTGTGTGCGGGTTGCCAATCTCCCTAGTGTCTTTACAAATACCGCACTGATCCTGGCAATGCCATCTTTCTCAGCTCCCTATTTCCCGTCTGTGCTCACCCAGTGATCACACCTACGGGTCACCTCTCTGTAAATACACACACCCAGAGTTTTCTTATGTGCTCCCACGATTGTGTGGATAAGAAAAACATAGCAAAAGACAGGCACGTCAATAACGAATGCTCATAGAACATTCCCTAATGTTTGGACGATAGAAAATACCCCCTGAAGGGGGCGGAGCTAGCCGGCGTCGATGGCGGACGCGTGAGCTTTCGGCTCCTCGCCTTAGCCCCAAAATAATCCTGATAATTTATCCTGCAAAGTGTCCTATAAGCCATGGTGGGCTCTCCTACACCTGCCGACACCCCTAGATTCTTTTGGGGGCCTTTTTGGACATTGGCTGGCGAGCCTCTCCGAGCTGTGTGAAGAGCGGCTCCTGGCGACTCGGCCGAGGAGGACTGGGCCTGAAGCTGCGTGCTATCCTGGAGAGGTGGCCGGGTGATGTCGCCTGACGTGCAGCCTCAGAGTCGGGAGGGAACGGACTGATCTCCGGTCGGACTAACGCTTGGATTTTTCCCTTGCCGGAGCGTCCCCTCCCCCCCCCTTTTTTGTCTGCGATTGCCCCACATCAGCACGACTTGTCCTCCCAGGCGGAGGGCCACCGGCAGAGAGGACACTGAGCACCCGAACCACGAGGTGGAGAGGTCGCCATTTTATTGCGATCACTGGTTCGGATCCCCACTGCGGCGACCTGCTATCCCTGTGCTCCCACGCCACGGTGGTGCGACGATGACTGGTGCTGGCGATGTAGACCTGCTAATGCCCTGTATCTAGCGAGTGTGGGATTTGCCGAAGGGATTGGAGACGGTTCGTCCGCCATAACGGGCGCCATCTTGGCTGCATCGGGCCTCTGGCTCAGACTTAGTATCTAGTGGCAGAGGATCGCTGGCTGGTGTACCCCCTGTATTGCCCCTGCGGCCTGCTGATTGCGAGGCGCCTCTTTGTGCTGGGACCCACCGAAACAGGGGCGGAAGATGGGGAAAAACGACGCTGCCCAGGCGAAGCTCTCCTTTGAACGGCGCCGGCCGAAAGGGCCTGATGCGACGGCCCCGGAGTCATCCCCGAAGGGGGCCACTGCGACCGCCCCAACGTCCACGGAGCTCCGGAACATGCTGGCCGCCATGGAAAAGGGCATCCAGGACAGCATTGCATCAGTGGGCACTAAGATAGACGCTCTGTCTTACCGCATGGACCGCATGGCGGAGCGAGTGGATAAACACGCGGAGCGCCTGGACATGGCGGAACGTCGACTCACCGAAGCCGAAGAAGCCCAGACGGAGTGGGACAAAGATAGAAAGCAGTTTGATTGTCTTTTGCAAGTTATTCGTGATAAAACGGAGGACTTGGAGGCACGCTCACGCAGATCCAACATCCGTATTACAGGTGTGGCGGAAACAACGCAAACTGGGAAGATGGAACTCTTCGTTGAAAAATTGCTGAAGCTGCTACTCGGGGAGGAGGCTTTTTCACCCATGTTCATAGTGGAACGGGCCCATTGTACGTTGGGACCAAGACCGCAGCCTGGCGTGCCGCCTCGCCCCATTATCGCGAAGCTCCTTAATTACCGCGACAGGGACACTGCTTTGCGCTTGGCTAGGGAGAAGGGCAAGCTTCAACATGAGGGTATGGACATCTCCCTCTACCCAGACTTTACGGCCAAAGTGCAGGAGGAGAGACTGCAGTTTGCGCCGTATAAAAAACAACTGCGTACTCTGGGTCTTGACTACGCGATGCTGTACCCTGCCAAGCTTCGCATTAACACAGGAGGGCATTCGTATTTCTTTACGGATCCGAAAGAACTCCAGAAATCCCTAAAGACATGGACACGGGAACAAAAGGAAGCTAGGCATAGTCAGGAGGACGACGCTGGCTCAGCATCGAACCTGGATGAACAGGACTAGAGGGCTCTGCCGAGATATTTGGAACTTTCCAGCGTGTGTGGGACACTGCTACCTGGTGCCACCGCGCCACCCCGAGGGGGGGGGGTAAGTCTGGTATACATGAGCGCTGCCGGTGCTATCTGGAGGGGCGTTGGCCACACTGTTTGGACTTAAGACTTATGGATTGCTGGTGAGGAGGTCGTTTACCACTGTGGGGGGGGGGGTGGGATCTGAACACTGCTGAATCGGTGGGGGAGATGGTAGGGTTGTGGGGGGGGCGTTATACTTGCTATTAGATGGGCACTGGCACACAAGTGGGGCAGGATCGAGGTGCCGATCTGAACTTTTCATTGGGACAGTTTGCGGTGTTGTACTATTTTGGCGCGCTTCGCCCCGGTGCCTTTGGTTGTGCGACTCTCTAGGGAGTTGGTATCGAACTGCCACTTGAGGGTTGATGGGGGGATTTCTGGGGCCTGTCTGACCTGGTTGGGGGTGGTCAGCTGTGGGTGGGCGGGGGATTGGGGGGTGGAGTCGGGGGACTGGACAGTTTGGGGGGGGGTTGTTGCCTTGGGTTGTTTGGGGGGTTTCTGTGTTTTGAGTGTGGACTGCTTTGTGGGACAATAACTGTTTGGAAATGCCGGCTGGCGAATATGGGGTCAGGTGTACTGCTGTGTCCTGTTTTGCTCATCCCTGCTGCTAATACAACTCATGGGCTCATGCGATGTCTAATGCTACTCTGAATGTACCCACATGCATCCCGAATAAGCTGAAATTGATGACCTGGAATGTTCGGGGCCTGAACGACTTTCGTAAGCTGAGGAAGGTTCTCGGCTATCTCCATAGACATCATGTCGATCTGGCCTTGTTGCAGGAAACCCACTTGCCACTCACCAGCAGGATGTTGCAATCTAGGGGGTTGGCCGGGAATATAGTCGCTGCAGGCTTCACGACACATGCCCGGGGGGTGTTAATCTGGGCCAATCCTACATCGCAAGTGAAATTGATCCCGGTACACGCGGACACGGAGGGCAGGTACGTCCTGGCTAGGTGTGTGGGAAAGGGTCTTGTTCTGCTGGTAGTAAATGTTTATGGCCCCAATTATGATCATCCTGAATTCTATGCGACTCTGTCTGTCCTTTGCAGGTCTCACGCTCAACTTGGGATGTTGTGGGGGGGAGATTTCAACTTTGTGTTCGACCCATCCAGGGACCGCTCCGCGGGCCCTGCTCGGCGCCCGGTGGCTTCGGCCACACATATGTAAGCCGAGATGACTAAATTAGACCTAGTGGATGTCTGGAGAGACAAACACCCCACGAAGGGCGGCTTCACGCACTATTCGGTCTATCACAATGTGCACACTAGGATAGATTACTGGTTAGCATCTCCCTCGGTCCTGGGTAGTATCAGCGCATGCAAGGCTCTCCCACGCACACTCTCGGACCACTCCCCCATTCTATTACACCTTTCCACTGCCAGAAAGGGGATACCAGCCTTCACTTGGAGGTTCCCTCCTTTCGCTCTGCTTGATGATGCCTTCCGGGGGGAGCTAGCGGAAGATATAGAACAATACTTTGCTGCTAACCAAGGCTCGGTCGAAGACTTTTTTACAGTTTGGGAGGCTTTTAAGGCTTACACCAGGGGTATGGCCATGTCTAAGCACTCCAGTGTGCTACGTTCCATCAGGCGGGAACTCACTGCTCTGGAGACTAAGATTGCGGAGCTGGAGGCTGGACAATTGTCGACACCTGGTACTGCAGAGGACCCGGGGCTCACCCAACTCCTGTCCGAGTTTCAAGCTCTGGCGGATAGAGAGATTCTTTATATAGGCAAGTACGCCACAGCCCGAGTGTATGGTGAGGGGGATAGGCCAGGTGCCTTGCTGGCACGCATGGTTAGGGGCTCTCGACGGCCTTTGGTTGTTGAGGAGCTGCGGACCCCGGAGGGTGACACGGTTTCAGATGAGGAGCAGATACTAGGGACCTTTAGACGATATTATGCTGACCTATATCAGTCCAAGACGCAGGGCGTGGAGAGCGAAATGGATGATTATTTGGACCACATTGCCATGCCGTTCCTCAAGAACTCGGACAGGGAATTTTTGATGGCCCCCTTTCACCAGGACGAAATACTCGAGGCTCTTGTGAGCATGAAATCGGGGAGTGCGCCGGGTTCCGATGGACTCACAGTTGGCTTTTATAAAGCCTTCAAAGATATTCTGCGCCCACACTTGGTGGCCCTCTTTGATGCTATCTGCGAGGATGGCGAAATGCCGCCCACCATGCGTGAGGCGTTGCTGATCACTATACCTAAGCCAGGGAAACCACCAGACCTTTGCGGCTCGTACAGACCACTTAGCCTGCTGAACGTAGATGCAAAGATCTATGCTAAAGTCCTGGCCAATCGGCTGGCCTTGTTGGTCCCAGAGCTTGTTGCCCCGGAGCAGTCCGGATTTGTTCCATGCAGGAATTTAACTTACAACATACGCACGGTGCTGGGCACAATTCAGCATGTCAAGCAGGAGAACAGCGCGCTGGCAATATTCCTTGACATGGAAAAGGCGTTCGACTCTGTTGAGTGGCCTTTCATGGTTCGAGTACTGCGAAAGCTGGGCCTAGGCGACCCGTTCCTGCAGAGGATTGGGGCGCAGTACCATCGGCCTTCTGCCAGGCTACGATTGGGGCCCTGATCTCTTGACTGGGTGAGAGCTTTCTGTTTAATTCAGAGACTCTGTCCCTCACCACCCCTTGTTGTAAATAGGCTACGATTGGGAGACAGAGTGACGGAGCCGGTATATATCGGTAGGGGCACTCGGCAGGGCTGCCCCCTGTCGCCGTTGCTCTATGCACTGGTCGCTGAACCCCTCGCTTGCGCTATACGGGAGTACCACAGTCTGGAGGGTATAAGTTTTCCCACTTAAAAAATAGGGATTTCGACGTACGCTGATGACACTCTACTGTATGTCCGGAACCCGGAATCTAACCTGTCTGCGGTTCTTCGGGAGGTGGTCCGCTTTGGAGCACTCTCGGGCTTAAGGGTGAACTGGGACAAGTCCATCGCTTTTCCTCTCACCCCGGTGACACACCCCTTTGCTATGGAGTACCCACTACAGTGGTCCACTGACTCAGTTCATTATTTGGGTATCCGCCTGCATACTGACCCTGAGGTCCTGGTTAGGGACAACTACGGAGTTGCGTACAATAAATTGGTTGATGATGTCGATGCCTGGGTCAGACTTCCGCTCTCCCTTCTGGGCAGGATCGCTATTATGAAAATGATAGTGCTTCCCCGATTCCTATTCCTTTTCCTTAACATACCTGTGGTCCTGTCGAGAGCATTTTTTAAACAACTAACCCAAGTCATGATCCGACTGGCCTGGGGCGACAAACAACCAAGAGTACGGTGGTCTATCCTCACTCTCCCCTGTGAGATGGGGGGCTTGGGAGCTCCGGATCTAGAGCGCTACTACCGGGTTGCGCAGGCTTCGCACCTCCACTCGTGGATTCATGGTGACGCGCGCACGCCGCACCTCATACTGGAGCGGTTGTTTGCGGACCCACTCCCCCTGCCTGCCACTATTTGCCTACCCACAGATCGATCGATCGGCCGGATGGACTCCCTTAAAGCGACCAATCACGCCTGGAACTCCCTGATGCGCTCCCGCGACTGCGCCCTTTTGTACTCCCCATTGATGCCGGTGGAATGGGCCCTCTGGCTGGACCCGTTGGGCGAGCGAGGAGTGGTCGAGGCCTTGCGTGCCCTCGGCATAGCGAGGATGGAGGATTTGTTCTCCGAGGGCACTTTGAAAACCTGGGATCAACTTATTACCACGGAGTCGGGCCCTTCCTTGCTACAGAAATTTCAATTTCACAGACTTCGCTCAGCGTTCCGTGAGGTCCTGGGCTCTGCCATGGAGGAACCTGAAGAGATCCCGGAACTGACCTATATTATCAAATCCACATCACCTGCAAAGCTAATTTCACAGGTCAACAGGTTGGGAGTGGCACATCAGTGCCCACAACCCTCTAAAGCTAGAGCGGCCTGGCAGGTCTATTTGCAAACCCCCATAGACGACGTCATGTGGCGATACTGCTGCTCCAGCACGCGCAAGATTTCCCTGAATGGCAGACACAGGCTGGTGCACTTCAAATTCCTCCAGCGGGTGTACTATACCCCCGAACGACTGCACCGCTATGGCCTTCGCCCCACTGCGGAGTGTGAGCGTTGCCGTACATTGGTGGCAGACTTCTTCCATTTAGCGTGGCTTTGTCCCGGGGTACGAGCATTCTGGGGGGAGGTATTTGCGGAACTTGACCAGATTCTGGGGGAGACCCTGCCGCGCACTCCGGCGCTTGCGCTCCTTGGTTACTCTAAGCCGTTGGCCCCTTCTCTGCGCCGGCTGGTTGATATGGCCCTGCTGTTGGCCAGGAGGGTGGTTGCGGCCTGTTGGATGCGTGGGCCCCTACCTGTCAAAACGAGATGGTTGCGGGACCTACAGTACTGCTGCACTCAAACAGAACTGTACAGCGACCTGTTACCGCTCAGGAGTAGGCCTAAGAATTTCTGGGATCTCTATAAAGAACACCTACATAAGGGGGACGATGGCAACTCTGACACTTCTGAAGTAGCTGAACTCCAAGACCGGGTGGAGGAATAGTGGTTTGAATGCATGCATTTCTTTCCCCGAGGGGAGTGGGTTGGGGTGAGGTTCGGGATGGGAGAGGGCTACACTGAGGTACCTGATTCTGGGGCATGAGGGGGGGTCGCTCTGGGGGGGGCATTCACTTACGGTGGGGCGGCGCGGGGCACATGACAGGTACACCTTGAGATACACATGACTGGATGGGGTTAGCAGTTCCACAGCCACACTCTGGGGGGAGGGGTGGGGGTTTAGTTGGGGTAGTTCTATTGACCTTAATTCAACACTAGACCTTATTGCGGCGATCGCATTTGGGGATTGCCAGTTGACATACTGCTCAAATAAGTTACCTATGGAGAGACATTGCACTTGGTTATACTTGAATAACGACACTTCACCACGCCGCCAGGCCTCCGGGATGCCGGCATAAAGGCTGTGTATGGTTCTTCCAGATCATCGCTCGCATGTCTGTCGTGGAGTACGATACAGTGCAATGTGGAAATGTAAAAGACTGGTTGATGTCAATGGCTTTGCTTTCAATAAAGATTTAAAAAAAAAAAAAAGAAAATACCCCCTGGAAATATACCCAAATGACATGCACTGTACTATAATACACAGATGTTGCAATACACTGTGATAAAATCTAAAATTCTAGAAGCGATGCTCTCACCACTATCTATTCACCATGCCACATAATTCCACCACACAAATTACACTACACACCACAAAACTAACAATTCCAATTAAACCACATAGTTCCACTACATACAACATACATCCTCAACACTAAAAACAAAAGAAATATGTAAAAAACAATGCCATTTACAATGCCAATAGCCTTAACTTTCACAAAGGTGAGACCAATTGCATTGCAAAAGCGTGTTTTTTTCTTTCTCTCTATTTTTATTTACCTTAAAATTAAAATCCCAACCATGTCTGCAAAATATTGCCCACAAGAGCACAACAGCTGTGTTTAATAAGTCAGAATACATTAAAATAGCCTGAATTGTATCACTTTTAGAGGTGAGATGGTAAGTAGTTGTGTTGGAACGGTCATTGGCAGCGCTGGCAGGGGCAATGTGTGGTGAGGCTTTCGAGATCTCCCGAAAAGGGCCCTGGCACTTATGTTTACAAATTAAGCACTGGGGTGGAGCAACTAGCGTAAGTGGGTTGATCCATTGGTTGAAGTGGGTGGAGCCAAGGGATGTGGGTTTGAGCACCTGCACTTCATATTTTACAAATTAAGCACTGCTGGGAAGTTTATTCCATGCTGTTGCAGCCGCCACTCTGAAAGACCGACCTCCCATTTTTTCTCTCCTATAGCGGTGGGTCATAAGCATGCCCATACCGCTAGATCTGAGTGATCTGCGTGGTTCATACCTGGTAACCAGACCTGTCAGATATCTGGGGGCTTTATTCCAGATGATCTGATGACATATTAGGAGTACTTTGTACTGTATTCTTTTTTTCACTGGGAGCCAGTGGAGGGCATCCAGAGTGGTTTTAGAGTTTGCTCTTCGAGGGAGTCTAAGCACTAGGTGGGCTGCAGCATTTTGCAGTATTTGGAGTCTTCCAATGCTTTTACAAGAAGCTCCCAGGAAAAGGACATTTCCATAATCGAGGCGTGACGTTATCTGGGTCATAATGCGCCGGGCCTCCAAAGGAAGGAGATCTAGGGTTTTGTTGAGAGTCTTTAAGACTCCAAAACACTTGCCTACTAGACGGTTAATGTGTGTCTCATAAGAGAGTGTGGGATCCATCCATATCCCTAAATTTTTGGCTTCAGTACATGGTGTAGGCATATCGCCTAAACAGCTTAGCCACCAATCACATGTCCAAAGCCGTTGATCACCACCAACCACCAGGACTTCTGTCTTGGATCCGTTTAGTTTAAGGCAGTGTGTGTCCATCCAAGTGGCCAGAGCTTGCATACAGGCTCTGAAGTTATTGGCTTCAGCAGCCGGCGTTTGGGTGAGGGTGAGTAGGAGCTGTGTATCGTCGGCGTAGGATACAATCTCTACGCCGAACGATTGAACTAACTCAGCCAGGGGGGCCATATATAAGTTAAAAAGGGTAGGACTGGGGCATGGCCAAGATGGCGTCGGAGTAGGACGCACTTTCTAACCTCTCCGGCGCCGCTCCTACAAAGCAGCGTATAGCGGGGTCCCAAGAGTGCTGCCCGGCGCCCTACGAAGTGTAGCGACTGGCGGAGTGCTCCGGTGCCACCGGAGAGGAGTTCTGAGGCCAGCGACGCCTCTGGGGGCCGATCCAAATTGCGGCCTGTGAAGCCGCGTCCTCGCGTGCTAGAGGGCCCGACCTCGACTCGAGCGGCGTCTCGCCCCTGGCGGGCCCGGCTGCTACTGGTGACCCCGGCGTGGGTCGGACGAAGAGCGAGGCGTGTCCCTGCAGAGTGCAGCGAGGAGGAGCGCATCGGCGGTCCCGGCGAGGCGGGCTCATAGACGGCAGCCCTACCCCCGACAGAGGTGGACCGGCCGGGGCGCCTTTACTTCCCTCACCACCAGAGCACGGCGGAGGACACACCGGAACGGCGGAGGAGCGCAAGGTACTGGCGCAGACGCGCAGAGCATTGCAGCTGAAGGGGACCTGAGCCGGGGGCGGATCGAGAGCGGCGCCTCGGCCCTAGAGGAGCGAGAACTTGACCGACGGCACCGGGGGAGTCCTTTCGGCTTTCCGGCGCTCTGAGCTCCTCTCCGCTATTGCAACTGCCTGCTAGAGCGCCGCGTTATTGAGGAGCCCTCGGCCTGGGGAGGGTCTGTGCATGGAGGACAAACTTTGGGGGCTGCCTTCGCAGACGCTCCTCGTCCCATAGGTGCTGCCACGTGTGAGCTTGGAGGGACATTTCATTAGCTGCCCTGAGAGTCCCTCCCATATCACAGCCTCTGCGAGACGAAGGTACTTCCTCTACGTTGCTTGGTCCTGCCCGAAGGAGCACTTTACCCTCGTCAGCGGTTGGGACGATTAACTGCCTGAGGTGGGCGACTCACAGGGCGGACCGGCGCCGCCATCTTGGTGTGCCCCTGTTTGGTGCTCGTCCTCGCTGTGCTGCTAGCTGGAGGCGCCCACCGCGTTTTCCCCACACCTGCAACCAGCTGACCGCTAGCTCTGTGAAGCTGACTCGTGCACCCTGAAGTAGAGGGGGGACGTGGCTGGAGGATACGGAGACCTGTTGGTGGCGAGCTGCATTCACTGACCACCGGAGGGGGTCTCTCTTCCCGCGACGGCCCGCGTGGTCCTGCAGGCGCTGAAGGCGGGTGCCTAACCCGGGCATCGGCGTGCAGTCAACGCCCCGAGAGGAGGAAGCCGCCTTGCCGACTGGGCACGCCTGTTTGAACACGGGATAAGGTGTACTGCGCCGCCGACAGGAGGCCCGACGCTGTGAATCCCCTGCTGGTGACTGGTCCTCCCGACTGCGTCTGCCTAGAGTTTGGTGGAGGGAACGAGACGGAGATCACGGCCATGTCCAATTCACAGCGCAGAGGAGGGAATAAGGGGAAGGAGGGGGCCTCCAAATCATCGCAGCAACCTGCGTCGCCGGGAGCCAGCGGTTCCTCTAAACAGTCGGATGATGAAGCACCGGCGACCAAGGCTTTTATGAAGGAACTCTTCGCTACCATCAAGGAGGACATTACCGAACTTCGTACACAGCTGGCCTCGGACCTCAGGGAGGTGCGGAGGGATGTCGATGGGATCGGCGAGAGGGTGGCGACGCTGGAGGACCATGACCTTAGCATGGCTAATGATGTGCACCAACTCCAGCAGGACATCCTACGTCTCACGGAGCAGAATCTGAGCTTGCAGACCCACACAGAGGACTTGGAAAACCGCTCCAGAAGGAACAACATCCGTATTAAGGCGGTCCCGTGGGATGGCGAAGCGGGGGACCTGCGTGGGTACGTCCAAGCCTTGTTCCTTCAGATCCTAGAGGATGAAGAAGTGCGGGATATCCTGATGGACAGAGTGCACAGGGTGGGGCTGCCCAGGAGAGGTGGGGGCCCACCGCCGGACATCCTTGTCTGTGTGCATGACTTTCAGATGAAGGAGAGGATATTGAGAAAGGCTAGAACCATTTCTTCATTACAATTCAGGGGCCATCTCCCCCAGCTTTATCAGGATCTGGCGGCGACGACCTTGCAGAAGCGGAGGGACTTCCGACCTGTGACCGCCTTCCTCCGGGAGCGCGGAGTGTCCTACTCCTGGGGTCACCCCTTCCGGATCGTCTTTCGGTGGGAGAATAGACTGAGACAGATCAACTCCCTGCAGGTGGCGAAGGAGCTGCTGGGCATCGAAGAGACGACACCATCGCAGGAGGCGCGTGGCTCGCCATTCCGTAGGCGACGGCGCTCTTCCTCGTGGCACAGGGTGGGCCCATCTCCGGAGCGGCGACGACCAGATTCGGCGGCTAGCGCACAAGAGAGGGATGCAGCGGTGGCGTCGGTGGCCTCCGCCACTGTGGCGGACTCCCAGCTGAGCTCTGGTGCAGCTTGACCCCACTTCAGCGAGGTGGCGTCGGAGAGGGCTCTTGGCCTGAGGTCCTCGGGGTTCTAAGGTACTTTTGGAGAAGACACCCCGGATTTCGGACCTGGGGGTCCCAAGGGGGACTCCCCTGCCCCTACTACAGTCCAGTGGGGGACTCTTGAACCGTGACCTGCTGGAACTGAAGACTGCGAGGTTCAGGTTCAGTGCCCTGGGTGGCATTTTGTTGTTCTTTGTTCTTGGAGGGGTGCTGGGGGGGTTTGTTGGCGCTCTGATTATGGGTGTCATAGCGGGGTGTTTTGGGTTGGGGTTGGGAGTTCGAGGGGTGGCGGCCACACTGTGTGGTGAATGTGTGATGACAGGTTCATTTTCGTTGTTTTCACTTGTGTTTTACGTAGGGTTCTGGGAACTGCCCTTGTTGATCCTTATGTGCCTTGGGATTGTGGTTGCCTCATGGGACTCGCGGGGTGAACGGGAGGGCCTCCTGGGTGGGTTGTGGCTGGGTTTCTTCCCTAGAGAACCCGTGGTTGTTCATTTCCTTTGGGCTTGGCTTGTGGGGCGAGTACGAGTCTGGAGCGGACCTCGTGGCTGCTTGAAGGTGAGCATGGAGTGGTATCTGTGTGAATCCTTATGCCTGTTAACGTAGGGACTTGGAATGTCAAGGGCCTTAACTCCCCACAGAAGAGGCAGAAACTCTGGAAGTACATCATAGATCACCATCTGGATATAGTGGCCCTCCAGGAAACCCATCTGGCTAGGAGAGACGAACTGAGGCTTCGTCACCGGCAGTTCCCCCTTATCTACAGGGCCTCTGCGGCCACGAAGCACAGAGGGGTGGCCCTACTCTTTCGGGCTTCCCTTCATTTTCAACCCATGGGTGTGAGGGCGGATAGAGACGGCCGTTGGCTTCTGGTGAAAGGTCTGTTGCGGGACCGCCTGTGTACCTTTGCTGTCTTGTATGCCCCTAATGCGGGTCAGAATGGCTTTCTACAGGACTTGCTGGATAAAATGGGGGACTTTGTGGAGGGTCACTTGATAATGCTAGGCGATTTCAATATGGTGTGGGACAGAGGACAGGATAGCTCTGGGGGCCGCAGAGCGGACACAGGCGTCTTCTCGGACAAAACTAAGCAGCAGTTGAGAGATCTGGGGTTGTTTGACAGTTGGCGCTTTCTTCACACACAGGCCAGAGACTACACCTTCTTTTCCAGCGTGCACCACACATACTCCCGTATTGATTATATCTTACTCAACCAGGCCCTTCGGGGAGATGTACAACTGGCGAATATTTTTCCACTTTCGCTATCGGATCACAGCCTTGTTGTTCTGGGATTGCGCTGGGCCGCTGGGGGGGATGGTTGGCGCAAGTGGTACTTTCCGGCGGCTCTGGTCCGGGATGAGACGTCGTGTAATGCGCTGCGCAAGGCAATTAGTGATTTCTTCCTCCTTAACCCGCCCTCGGACACGTCGGTATATACCACGTGGGACGCATGCAAGGCCTCCCTGCGGGGCACATGCCTCGCTCTCAACGCGAACCTGAATAAGCTGCGGCGCGAGGAGAGGGAGGCTTTGGAATTGGAATTGGCTACCTTGGAGCAGGTCCACAAGGCGAACCCATCCAGGGTGACCCTACGCCCCCTGACAGCGGTCCGAGGGAAACTGAGGGCCCATTACAATAACAGGGCGGAATTCACCCTTCTGCGACTCAGGCGTACCTCCTACTCCCAGGGCAACAAGATCGGGCGTCATTTGGCCCGACAACTGCGGGACAAACACGAGAAGGACTATATCGGGGGTATTCGCGATCAGGCGGGCTCTGTCCAGCATAGTGACGCGAACAAAGCAGCCATCTTCGGGCGCTTTTACGCGGCACTCTATTCGAGTGACACTCTCGATCCCGACGCCCAGTCCAAATTCCTGGAGGGACTATCTCTCCCGAAGGTTTCTAGAGAATGGAACGAATCGCTATCCTCCCCCGTCACCCGCGAGGAGATCCTGGAGGCCATTAAAAACCTGAAATTACACAAGGCCCCCGGACCTGATGGCTACACGGCCCTCTTTTACAAAACATTTGCTTCTGAAATATGCGACTACCTGGTTTCCCTCTTCAACGCAATGGCGACTGATGGCAGAACCACAGATTCTATGGCTGAAGCGCTAATTAGCATTATTCCCAAGTCGGGGAAGGATCCTACCCTTTGTTCATCCTACCGCCCGATAGCACTCCTCAATATAGACGCCAAACTGTACTCCTCTATCTTGGCGACTAGGCTGCAGGACCTGATGCCGGCCCTGATCCATCCTGACCAATCGGGATTTATCAGGGGCAGACAGACCCATGATAACCTGCGCCGCGTCATACACCTCATCGAGAAGGCGGAGCGCCTCCACATACCCGCGGTGCTCGTGGGGCTCGACGCGGAGAAGGCTTTCGACCGCGTCGACTGGGGCTTTTTGCATCAGACTCTGGTGGCATTCGGCTTCTCACCCGCGTTCGTAAGGATGGTTGAGGCTAATTACAGCGGGCCCACGTCCCGTGTATTGGTCAATGGCCATCGATCCACGACTTTTCGCCATTCCCGAGGGACGCGACAGGGTTGTCCCCTCTCACCCCTTCTCTTTGCTCTGAGTATTGAGCCCTTAGCGTTAGCAGTCCGGGATAATGAGGGGATTTTGGGTCTTCCCTTTACGGGCGAACAGCACAAGATCTCGCTCTTCGCGGACGATGTTCTGCTGTCCATCAGAGATCCGGCGCGGTCACTGCCACATGTCCACTCAGTGCTCGCGGCCTACGAGGGAGTGGCGGGCTTTAGGGTGAATTTCGATAAGTCCTACATCCTCAACCTGACTCTCTCGGCGGGGGAGGTGCGCGCGGCCGAGCAGCTCACTCCACTTGCCTGGGCTTCAGAGTCCTTGCTCTACTTGGGAGTACGACTGACCTCTACCGTGAATGCCCTGTTCCACGCTAATTTCCCTCCGATGCTGTCCTCCGTTAGGGCTGAGCTGGAACGCTGGAAGCCTAAATACATCTCGTGGCTAGGCAGGGTGCACGCCCTTAAAATGGTGCTCCTTCCCAAACTGTTATACCTGTTTCAGGCGTTACCTATTCCAATAGGGCTGGACTACTTCCGCCAATTGAAGACCGTGATGCTCCGGTATGTCTGGCAGGGTGGCCGAGCGAGGCTCCCATTCCACGTCCTGAGGCGCCCACGCTTGGAGGGAGGGGTGGGTTTTCCGGACATGCACTTATACTACAAAGCTGCCCAACTGAGGGTCATAGTAGAGTGGTCCCAGCAACAGTCGGAGAAGCACTGGCTCCACATGGACCGTAGCGTGGCGGGCCGCTCCGTTTGGGACTTAGCCTGGAAACCTAAGGCGGACCGCCCCAGGAATGCCTACATTAGCACCCCCACGAGCACGGTGCTGAAGGTATGGGACACGGTGAGCGGTGACGACCGCTGGACCACGTTCCCGTCCCCCTTCACCCCAATTCATTTCAATCCGGCTTTTCCACCGGCTCTGGAGGAGGGACCGTTTGACGGATGGAGGGAGGGTGGCTGCAGAGCACTCACCCACTTGTTGCATGGCGCCGAACCCCTCACTTTCCACAACTGTATGAGGGACTATGGTGTCCTCCCGACGGAGCGCTACAGGCATCTCCAA
The DNA here is from genome assembly GCF_964263255.1 of Lissotriton vulgaris. NCBI lineage: Eukaryota > Metazoa > Chordata > Amphibia > Caudata > Salamandridae > Lissotriton > Lissotriton vulgaris. The sequence goes on from NC_141699.1 coordinate 51,246,417, forward strand.
CTCCTGCATTGGGCTACATCGCCTGCAGTAGTGGACGCGGCTACCAGACCCTTGTCGAAATTTGAGTCCTTCCTCCTTCACACTACTACCATGAAGGGTGCGGTCTCCTTCCTGTACAAACTGTTATTAGACTCTGCTGTGTCCCCACGCCCACGATATCAAGATCACTGGGAATCCACGCTGGGGAAGGACATATCTGCTGTCGAATGGCGGGCCCTATGGAGAGACGTGACAGCGCACAATCACTCTGCTGATCTCAGAGAAGCACATATGAAAGTCATCTTTGATTGGTACCTATATCCCTCCAAGTTGCGCCGCATCTTCCCAGCTACTTCAGATAGGTGTTGGCGGGGCTGTGGAATGCTAGGAGACTTTAAACATATTTGGTGGGACTGCCCTACCATCCAGCCGTACTGGGCTGAGATACTATCCCACATTAGAGACATCCTGGGTTACCCGATACCACACTCCATGGACTTTGTCCTACTGGGACTCAGAGACCCGCTGCTTGAACACCAGACTAGGGCGGATAAGAGGGTGATGTGGTTGTGTTTGGGAGCGGCCAAAAAGACTCTAGCGGCAGCGTGGAAATCCTCCTCTGCCCCGGCTATTTCCTTGTGGCATGCCCGACTGTGGCGTCTGTTAAGCATGGAACGCCTTTCTGACATCTTCCTGGGGCACTTTAAGAACTTCATGTACAATTGGGGCCCACTTGTGCGATTTCTGTCCCGAGGTTTGCCCTCAGCTGTGTGCCCGCCAACGCTGCGATCTCTCCATCTCTTCCAGATTTGATTTCAAGAATGCCTGTGTTGAGTGCTATGAGTGCTAGTCGCCGTCACGGGGGGGAGGGTGATGTTGGGGGGGGTTGTGGGTGGGGGATAGTTGGGGTGTTCGTCTTCTGTTCTCCCTTCCCCTTTTTCTCTCGCTGCAACTAACTATGCCTGGGGAGGGCTACAGAGCCACGAGTGGACTTTGAGCGCTGCCTCGCTCTACCACTTCCTATGTTGGACTAGAATCCCTATTATGGATGGACTATGGAGCTCTATCGCCCTTCCCCTTTAGATGAGTCCCTCCCCCTTCTTTGCGCCCCCTGCGTGGGGTTTCGTGGCGGTATGTCGCCTTTTTTTTTATTTTTTCCCTTTTTTTCCTATACTGCAAAATAAATTTTTTTTTAAAAAAAAAAGGGTAGGACTTAAGGCAGAGCCCTGTGGCACCCCCTGTTCCAATGCCCACTCTTCAGACTGGAAAGAGCCACGTTGAACCTGAAAGCTTCTGCCTGTCAGAAACGATTTAAGCCAACCGAGTGCTCTATCAGTCACACCTCCTCTGTTCAGACACTGTAGCAAGGTGATATGTGCTACAGTGTCGAACGCTGCGCTAAGGTCTAGCATGACCAGTGCCATGGTTAGGCCTGCGTCAGCTCCTTGACGTAGAGTTTTGGTGGCTCTTAATAGGGCCGTCTCAGTAGAGAAGCCTCTTCGGAACCCCGATTGTGAGGGGTGTAGGAGATTGTTCTTCTCCGCAAATGCCATCAATGGCACATTTGCAATTTTCTCTGCAAATTTAGCGGAATAGGGTAGCAGAGAAATAGGTCTTAGGTTCTCCAGGACATTATGACTAACATTGGGTTTTTTCCTAATAGGTAGTACAATTGCCTTTTTCCAGTTTCTTGGCAGAGTCTGGGAGTCAAAGGATGTTGCAAGGACATGGCGGATGTATGGTTCTAAAGTAGCTATACTTGCGCCCAGAACCTTTGGAGGAGCGGGGTCATGTGGAGAGCCCGATTTTATGCTAGTACAGATGGTTGCAAGTACTTTACTGGGTGGTACGGTAAAGCATTCTAACCTTGGTTTAGAATTTGCCAACTCTAGTTCCTTCAGTTCAGTGAAGGTTTCTCCAGCCACAGGATGTGTGGAGAAAGAGCTGTATATTTTCTTAACCTTGTTGGCAAAATATTCTGCCACCTTGTTACATTCCATGACAGAATCAGCTTCCGGAGAATCGGAGAGTGAGACGACTGAGATTTCTTTATAGATTTTGAAGAGTTCTCTAGATGAGCAGTCTGCTTCGCTAATTCTGTGTCCGTAGAAGGTTGCTTTAGCAGATCTGACCTGTTTTTGATAGGTTCTCTGGGCTGTTCTGTATTGAAGTTTAGTGCAATCATTCTTATCCTTGCGCCACAATCTTTCTAGCTTTTTGCACTCTGATCTGACCGACTGCAGATCTATATTGTACCATGGTGCCGATCTCTTTGCTCTGTTTCCTCTTTTGGCCGTAGATAAAGGGGCTACCTTGTTCAGGGCGTCAAGGATTCGGGTATCTAAGTTTAGATTTGCACTTTCACTATCTGAGCCTCCCGGCATCCCACCTAAGCTTAGCGTCTCGTTAAAAATGGGTTGGGAAAATGTTTTCCATTTGCGGTAAGGATAACTATTATTGCCACTCAATTGGGGGAAACGCTTGCTTACCGTATTAATTTCAAAAGGGACTAGAAAATGGTCTGCCTTTTTTTGGCTATTTGGGGTAGTTCGCTCTTAGGCCCCTGTAACGTTTTGTCTACGCTTTGTGTTCTTGTCTTCCGGCATCAGGGAGATTTTAAAGATACCCAAGTTTTGTGGATTCCCCTGGAGGAGACCCAGAAATTAGCCAAAGTACATTTTTAAATAGGGAAAAAGTGCTGCAGAAGAAAGTGTCTGATTTTCCCCCTGCAAATTGTTCTAACAAAGGGTTTGTGGTGCTAAAATTACCATCGTCCCAGCTTTCAGGGACAGGCATACTTTTGTAATAAAACTATTATTTTACATAGTTTGATGCTTTACTGGGGCATAGCATATTTTTGCTACTTTTTGTGCTTTCAACCTCTTTCCACTTAATAGTAGAAATAGGTGTGAAAGTTACAATGGATCCCGGAAAGCTATACATTTCTGGAAAGGAGACAAAATTCAGAATTCAGAAAGGGGTCATTTGTGTAGATCCTTCAAGGTTTTTTTCATAGAAATTAACAGTTGAAAATAAGAAAAAGTAAAAATTAGTTGAAAAAACAGACATTGGTGCCAACGTTTACACCTATAACTTTTTCAAAGTATGACAGATCTTTTAAAGCAAGATTGTGTTATTTCCCCTGGACCCTTCTGGTTGTGGGGAAATATAGGACTTGTAGGTTCAACAAGAACTCGAGCAACCCAGAGCCAATAACTGAGCCTGGTCTTGTAATAGCTTTTCATTGTGTACCGGGTGTATAGCAATTCATTTGGTAAAGTATAATGCATGAAAAATAGGTATCAAGGACACATATGTATTTCTGAAATGGGAACAAAATTTAGGGCCACATGTATCAATCATTTTTGTGTGCACAGACTGGCCGATTCATAGAATAAGCCCGTTTGAGATTGCAAAGAATGCTTGATACATGTATCAAACCCTATTTTGCAATTCGGTAACCTGTTAACAAACTGCTTAATGGGTTTGCGATTCGCTATTTGGAAGGGGCGTGTTTAGTAGGGGTGGGCGTAATTTGCGTAATCCTGCTGCGCAGAGCTCGGTAAAAGGGTAAAAAATCTCTGCAAGCAAGCATAAATTCCACGAACACAGGAAATTGCTTGTTCGCAATGCTTGTTTCCAGTTTGTGAACGCTGTTTGCGTGCTCGGGTGGAATTGTCTCACGAACACGCATTTTGAGAACGTGAACAAGCTAAAAATTCTGCAGAGCCGCGGAGCGCAGAATTTTGGGCCATTCCGCGTACTCTGCGGAACGCAAATTTACCCAAATTCTACAAATTCAGTAAGCAGAACAGAATTTTCAGCCCAAGCCTAGTGTTTAGGGCATCCCTTCCAATTTGTTAATCCTAATGGTATGTATGAATGCAGTGGTAACACATTTGCATGTTACCACCTACTTCAAGTAAGTGGAAATCCATTTGCAAATGGGAAGGGTCCCTGAGGGACACCTTACCCTCTGTGAATGTTTGGAAATGCATTTTTAAGAGAAGGCACTTGTCCCAAGAATTACTGCCTACTCTTAAAAAAAACAAGCATTGGCATAGCCAATCGGTATGGCTTTTGGGACCTTATAAGTGTTTACCCATGCAACAGTTGAGTTTGTTGCACCAAGGATATTGTGCTACATAACTAAATACTTATAAGGTCCCAAAGGCTAGACCTATTGGATATGTCAATGCTTGTAATTATAGTCCATGGGGATTTGATGCTTTGGTCTCCTTAGCTATACCCTACCTATCAGAAAGGACTGAGGAGGGAACTGATTCAACAGTTGTTGGCCTGAGATGATTTTCAAGCTGGAAAGTTATTTGCCTGTTACAACAGAACACCCAGGTTTACAGATCTCAAATAATTCAACACGTTTGGAGAGGCCCTATTTCATTTTGACATAGGGGAGAATATTATTGAATGGTTGAAGAGAAGTGAATTTCACAAGGATACTGAGTTAGCAAAGTGTCTGACCTGCAACATTAACAATCCTCTGTGTTCATCTTGGCATTTAGCCATCTCAAACTACCCCTTGCCATTGGCAATGGCCTAAATCCCTCTCTGATGGCATGGATGGAGGAAATCTATGGTTATGAAATAGACACTGCCCTACAGAAGTATTGGATTCCTGTCAGTAGCAATGACACTCCTGCAGAAGATGCCTTTCAGTGTTACGGCTTGTTTCTCATTTCCCCCATGGAGGGCTTCCTTGGGTCGCCCACCAGAGCATGGAAGATTCCAAGAGTGGGAGAGGGACTTGTGACAGGAAAGAGTAGTCTGTAGTAAGTCACTGCTTTGAGTGGATCAGAGGTAGACGCTATACTCTAAGAATGACCTCACACCAGAGATGGAAAGTTGAACACCTGTAGCAGCAGCTGTGTAGCAGCACAGAGACATTGTACAAAGCATGACTCGCCCCCGACATTTGTGGATGAACGTGCTGGATCAGTGTGTATTGACAACAGACAGTGATGCATGCCTACACCCCAGCAGCGCCACGTGCCTCCCCTCACCCACCAGGGCCGGGTGGTCCTCAGTCAGCAGCATCTTCATGAGGGGGCACACAGGGGTGAAGAGCTTCACCAGGGCAGTCCTTCACCCCCTTGTTCTTCTTGATGTTCTTCTGCACGCAGCGGGTCACCAGCTGCTGGATCTGAGGAGGTAACTGAGAGAGGGGTGAGTCTTGCTGTGAGAGGGAGCCGGAGCCAGCTCTCCATACATGAGGAGAGAGAGGGAGAGGAGGAGGGGGGAGCAGGACTTTCAGTCTGGCAGCCTGGTATCCTAGCAGCCGCATGCACTCCTACATGTGCTGGCATCCCAGGCACACACTAAAGCTCACACTGCCAGGCTTCTGATAAGGATGAGCTGTTCTCACCTTCAACGTACAACAGACAAGTCCAGTGGCTTAATAAAACTTGAGGGGGCCCCCCTGCAAACTACATGGAGGGCCCCCCCATTCTCCATGCCGTTCTAGAGCTCTCAGCCCCGCGACCCACCATACTGCAGGGGATGTGGTGCTATTGTTACGCCACTGTCACCAATCCAGCCGTTATAAGTAACACTGGATGGTAGAGTTAAAGCTTGGGCTTAGTCTGCCCGCAGGCTATCATAGGTGGTGGTCCATTCGTTACAGGGTCCCTGCCATCGGTAGTCGGAGAAGTTTGCCCAATTTTAGATGGGTTTCCTGATGCAGACTCCTGTCATGATATACAACATCAGGCCATCTCATCATTCAGTTTTGACAAAAGTGCATCCACTGCTCCTTCTCGTTTCCATTTTTAAAAATTAGACAATGCGACAAATGCAGCATTTCAAAAGCAGATGTAACTACAAAGAGCACATTTTGATAATAAATTTTTATTGGTAGACAATAACAATCTTAAGAGGCATTGCATAGCTTCACACACACTTTGAACACAATTCCATCACAGTCTCTCTCTCTCTCTCTCTGTCAGTCAGTATCTCTCTTTCAGTCCGTCAGTCTCTCTCTGTCAGCCTCTGTCAGTCAGTCTCTCTCTCTCTCAGTCAGTCTCTCTCTCTCTCAGTCTCTCTCTCTGTCAGTCAGTCCATCTCTCGCTGTCATTCAGTCTCTCTCAGTCAGTCAGTCTCTCTCAGTCAGTCAGTCTCTCTCTCTGTCAGTCAGTCAGTCTCTCTCTCTCTCTGTCAGTCAGTCTCTCTCTCAGTCAGTCTATCTCTCTCTGTAATTCAGTCTCTCTCAGTCAGTCAGTATCTCTCAGTCAGTCAGTCTATCAGTCAGTCAGTCTGTCAGTCAGTCAGTCTCTCTTTCTGTCAGTCAGTTGGTCTCTCTCTCTCTGTCAGTCTCTCTCAGTCAGTCCCTCTCTCTGTCAGTCTCTCTCTATCAGTCAGTCTCTCTGCCTTGCACCCTACTCCACTTCCGCCTTACACCCTTTTCGAACTTGCACCTTTTTGCCCTCCCCCTTGCACCCTTCCCCCCTCCCCCTTGTACCCTACTCCACCTCTGCCTTGCACCCTTTTCTACCTTGCAATATTCTCCGCTCTGCCTTGAACCATTCTCCCCTCTGCCTTGCACCCTTCTCCCCTTCGCCTTGCACCCTTCTCCCCTTTACCTTGCACCCTTCTCCTTTCTGCCTTGCACCCTACTCCACCTCTGCCTTGCACCCTTTTCTACCTTATACCATTCTCCCCTCTGCCTTACACTCTTCTCCCCTCTGCCTTGTACCCTTCTCCCATCCGCCTTGCACCCTTCTCTACCTTGCACCCTTCTCCCCTCCACCTTGCACCCTTCACCTCTCTGCCTTGCACCCTTCTCCCCTCTGCCTTGCACCCTTCTCCTATCTGCCTTGCACCCTTCTCCCCTCTGCCTTGCACCCTTCTCACCCTCTGCCTTGCACCCTTTTCTACCCTGCACCATTCTCCCCTCTGCCTGGCATCCTTCTCCTCTCTGCCTTGCACCCTTCTCCCCTCTGCTTTGCACCCTTCTCCCCTCTGCTTTGCACCCTTCTCCCCTCTGCCTTGCACCCTTCTCCCCCTCCCCGTTACACCCTTATCCCCTCTGCCTTGCACCCTTCTCCCCTCCGCCTTGCACCCTTCTCTACCTTGCACCCTTCTCCTCTCTGCCTGGCGCCCTTCTCCTCTCTGCCTTGCACCCTTCTCCCCTCTGCCTTGCACCCTTCTCTTCTCTGCCCTGCACCCTTCTCCCCTCTGCCTTGCACCCATTTCACCCTCCGCCTTGCACCCTTTTCTACCTTAAACCCTTCTCCCCTCTGCCTTGCACCCTTCTCCCCTTTTCCTTGCACCATTCTCCCCTCTACTTTGCACCCTTCTCCCCTCTGCCTTGCACCCTACTCCACCTCCCCATTGCACCCTTTTCTACCTTACACCATTCTCCCCTCTGCCTTACACTCTTCTCCCTTCTGCCTTGTACCCTTCTCCCCTCCGCCTTGCACCCTTCTCTACCTTGCACCCTTCTCCCCTCCGCCTTGCACCCTTCACCTCTCTGCCTTACACCCTTCTCCCCTCTGCCTTGCACCCTTCTCCTCTTTGCCTTGCACCCTTCTCCCCTCTGCCTTGCACCCTTCTCACCCTCTTCCTTGCACCCTTTTCTACCCTGCACCGTTCTCCCCTCTGCCTTGCATCTTACTCCTCTCTGCCTTGCACCCTTCTCCCCTCTGCTTTGCACCCTTCTCCCCTCTGCCTTGCACCCTCTCCCCTCTGCCTTGCACCCTTCTCCCCCTCCCCGTTGCACCCTTCTCCCCTCTGCCTTGCACCCTTCTCCCCTCCGCCTTGCACCCTTCTCTACCTTGCACCCTTCTCCTCTCTGCCTTGCACCCTCACCCTTCTCCTCTCTGCTTTGCACCCTTTTCCCCTCTGCCTTGTACCCTTCTCTTCTCTGCCTTGCACCCTTCTCCCCTCTGCCTTGCACCCATTTCACCCTCCGCCTTGCACCCTTCTCTACCTTACACCCTTCTCTTCTCTGCCTTGTACCCTTCTCCCCTCTGCCTTGCACCCTTCTCCTCTCTGCCTTGCACCATTCTCCTCACTGCCTTGCACCCTTCTCTTCTCTGCCTCCCACCTTTCTCCCCACTGCCTTGCAACCTTATCCCCCTCTGCCTTGCACCTTTCTCTACCTTGCACCCTTCTCCTCTCTGCCTTCAACCCTTCTCCCCCTCGCACCCTTCTCTACCTTGCCCCAATCTCCTCTCTGCCTCACACCCTTCTATTCTCTGCCTTGCACCCTTCTCTCCTGCACCCTTCTGCCCCTTTGTCTTGCACCCTTCTCTACCTTGCACCCTTCTCCTGTCTGCCTTGCACCCTTCTCCCCCTCCGCCTTGCACCCTTCTCTACCTTGCCCCCTTCTCCTCCCTGCCTTGCACCCTTCTCTTCTCTGCCTGGTACCCTTCTCTCCTCTGCTTTGCACCCTTCTCTACCTTGCAACCTTCTCTACCTTGCACCCTTTTCCCCTCCGCCTTGCACCCTTCTCTACCTTGCATCCTTCTGCCCTCTGCCTTGCACCCTTCTCTACCTTGCACCCTTCTCCCCTCTGCCTTGCACCCTTCTTCCTTCTGCCTTGCACCCTACTCCACCTCCCCATTGCACCCTTTTCTACCTTACACCATTCTCCTCTCTGCCTTACACCCTTCTCCCCTCTGCCTTGCACCCTTCTCCTCTTTGCCTTGCACCCTTCTCCCCTCTGCATTGCACACTTTTCTTCCTCTGCCTTGCACCCTTTTCTACCCTGCACCATTCTCCCATCTACCTTGCATCTTACTCCTCTCTACCTTGCACCCTTCTCCCCTCTGCATTGTACCCTTCTCCCCTCTGCCTTGCACCCTCTCCCCTCTGCATTGCACCCTTCTCCCCCTCCCCGTTGCACCCTTCTCCCCTCTGCCTTGCACCCTTCTCCCCTCCGCCTTGCACCCTTCTCTACCTTGCACCCTTCTCCTCTCTGCCTTGCACCCTTCTCCTCTCTGCTTTGCACCATTTTCCCCTCTGCCTTGTACCCTTCTCTTCTCTGCCTTGCACCCTTCTCCCCTCTGCCTTGCACCCATTTCACCCTATGCCTTCAACCCTTCTCTACCTTACACCCTTCTCTTCTCTGCCTTGTACCCTTCTCCCCTCTGCCTTGCACCCTTCTCCTCTCTGTCTTGCACCATTCTCCTCACTGCCTTGCACCCTTCTCTTCTCTGCCTTCCACCTTTCTCCCCACTGCCTTGCAACCTTCTCCCCCTCTGCCTTGCACCTTTCTCTACCTTGCACCCTTCTCCTCTCTGCCTTCAACCCTTCTCCCCCTCGCACCCTTCTCTACCTTGCCCCAATCTCCTCTCTGCCTCACACCCTTCTATTCTCTGCCTTGCACCCTTCTCTCCTGCACCCTTCTCCCCCTTTGTCTTGCACCCTTCTCTACTTGCACCCTTCTCCTGTCTGCCTTGCACCCATCTCCCCCTCCGCCTTGCACCCTTCTCTACCTTGCCCCCTTCTCCTCTCTGCCTTGCACCCTTCTCTTCTCTGCCTGGTACCCTTCTCTCCTCTGCTTTGCACCCTTCTCTACCTTGCAACCTTCTCCCCTCCGCCTTGCACCCTTCTCTATCTTGCACCCTTCTCCCCTCCGCCTTGCATCTTCTCTACCCTGCACCCTTCTACTCTCTGCTTTGCAACCTTCTCCTCTCTGCCTTGCACCCTTCTCCTCTCTACCTTGCACCCTTCTCCCCCTCCGCCTTGCACCCTTCTCTACCTTGCACCCTTTTCCCCTCCGCCTTGGACCCTTCTCTACCTTGCATCCTTCTGCCCTCCGCCTTGCACCCTTCTCTACCTTGCACCCTTCTCCCCTCTGCCTTGCACCCTTCTCTACCCTGCACCCTTCTCCTCTCTGCCTTGCACCCTTCTTCTCTCTACCTTGCACCCTTTTCCCCTCCGCCTTGCACCCTTCTCTACCTTGCATCCTTCTGCCCTCCGCCTTGCACCCTTCTCTACCTTGCACCCTTCTCCCCTCTGCCTTGCACCCTTCTTCCTTCTGCCTTGCACCCTACTCCACCTCCCCATTGCACCCTTTTCTACCTTACACCATTCTCCTCTCTGCCTTACACCCTTCTCCCCTCTGCCTTGCACCCTTCTCCTCTTTGCCTTGCACCCTTCTCCCCTCTGCATTGCACCCTTTTCTTCCTCTGCCTTGCACCCTTTTCTACCCTGCACCATTCTCCCATCTACCTTGCATCTTACTCCTCTCTGCCTTGCACCCTTCTCCCCTCTGCATTGCACCCTTCTCCCCTCTGCCTTGCACCCTCTCCCCTCTGCCTTGCACCCTTCTCCCCCTCCCCGTTGCACCCTTCTCCCCTCTGCCTTGCACCCTTCTCCCCTCCGCCTTGCACCCTTCTCTACCTTGCACCCTTCTCCTCTCTGCCTTGCACCCTTCTCCTCTCTGCTTTGCACCATTTTCCCCTCTGCCTTGTACCCTTCTCTTCTCTGCCTTGCACCCTTCTCCCCTCTGCCTTGCACCCATTTCACCCTCTGCCTTGCACCCTTCTCTACCTTACACCCTTCTCTTCTCTGCCTTGTACCCTTCTCCCCTCTGCCTTGCACCCTTCTCCTCTCTGTCTTGCACCATTCTCCTCACTGCCTTGCACCCTTCTCTTCTCTGCCTTCCACCTTTCTCCCCACTGCCTTGCAACCTTCTCCCCCTCTGACTTGCACCTTTCTCTACCTTGCACCCTTCTCCTCTCTGCCTTCAACCCTTCTCCCCCTCGCACCCTTCTCTACCTTGCCCCAATCTCCTCTCTGCCTCACACCCTTCTATTCTCTGCCTTGCACCCTTCTCTCCTGCACCCTTCTCCCCCTTTGTCTTGCACCCTTCTCTACCTTGCACCCTTCTCCTGTCTGCCTTGCACCCATCTCCCCCTCCGCCTTGCACCCTTCTCTACCTTGCCCCCTTCTCCTCTCTGCCTTGCACCCTTCTCTTCTCTGCCTGGTACCCTTCTCTCCTCTGCTTTGCACCCTTCTCTACCTTGCAACCTTCTCCCCTCCGCCTTGCACCCTTCTCTATCTTGCACCCTTCTCCCCTCCGCCTTGCACCTTCTCTACCCTGCACCCTTCTACTCTCTGCTTTGCAACCTTCTCCTCTCTGCCTTGCACCCTTCTCCTCTCTACCTTGCACCCTTCTCCCCCTCCGCCTTGCACCCTTCTCTACCTTGCACCCTTTTCCCCTCCGCCTTGGACCCTTCTCTACCTTGCATCCTTCTGCCCTCCGCCTTGCACCCTTCTCTACCTTGCACCCTTCTCCCCTCTGCCTTGCACCCTTCTCTACCCTGCACCCTTCTCCTCTCTGCCTTGCACCCTTCTTCTCTCTACCTTGCACCCTCTTCCCCTCTGCCGTGCACCCATCTCCCCCTCTACCTTGCACTCTTCTCTACCTCGCACCCTTTCTCCCCTCTGCCTTGCACCCTTCTCTTCCTTGCACCCCTCTCCCCTCCGCCTTGCACCCTTCTCTACCTTGCACCCTTCTCCCCTCCGCCTTGCACCCTTCTCTACCTTGCACTCATATGAGCTTTGCCCTGGAGAATGCTCTCTCTGGGGGCCCCCACTCCCACCCTTGTCAGGGCCCTGAGCAGTGCTTTGTGCTGCCTCCTGCTCTTGCTCTCTGAGGCCGCCATCTCTTCTCTTCTCTTGTGGGGTTGGATTTGCTTATAGAGAGGAGAGAGTGGGGGCCAGGCTCTGTGCTGCCTCAGAGGAGCAGTGGGGACTGCTGTCTCTAGGGCCCCCAACCCCACCCTTGTCCTGGGCCTGGCTCTCACTGGGACTGAACAGAAACAATGTTGATACTTTGTTTTTCTTCAGTAAGAGGGAGGGGGTGAGGGGTTTAGAGCACAGACACAGACAGAGAGAGGCTTGCTTTAGCGCAAGGCTCTCTCACAGTTCTCATAGGAGCTGAGAGGGCCGGGGCCCACTTCATTAACTGAAGAGAGTGGGGCCCACCCGCACCGCGGGGGCGTTTGTTACGCTCCTGGAGGAGCCTGTCAAGAAGATTTCTAAAACGAACCATAAACATGCCAGCTGGAATCGCACATTCAATGCCATATTAACTCTTTTTTAAGAGTGAGCATAATGATTGTATCTATCGGTTAATGCAAAGAATTATCCTCAGCTAGTTTGAAAGTAAGACTAGACAGACTGTGGAGCAAGATTTCAAACCGGTCATTTGAAGGAATTAATTAGAATCAAGGTTATTGTATCCAGATCAAGGCTTTTGCCTGTCTTGCAGTGTTAGCAGTCAGACGATGCGGCGACCCCAGAACTCGGTGGATTTAGTAGAATCTCAGGCTGAATTGCACATTTATATGTAGTACATCTAAATAATGATATTTAGTGCTGTAAAAGTATACTTGATTTTTACATCAGTCGTGCTTTATTTCCTCACAGCTAAACGTCTGAATGACACGATTTTTTATGGAAACTTCACATTCTGTGGAGCGATTCAACATTTTCGAGTTGTTGAATTGGCCCATTACCTTTGTCAACTCAATCACACGCATCAATTTATGTTTGGAATAATGGTGTCTTTATTTCTGTAGGAAAGCACGGCCCCCTGACATGCAACTTGAATTAAACTGACTTAAAAATGTAAGGGGCTCAATTATGAGCCCCTGAGTCCCTTTTGCGCCACTGGTGCATCACTTTTTTTGATGCACCAGTGGCGTAAACAATGCGCCATGTTGCGCCATATTTACGAAGGGACGCATCTAGGTAGATGCGTCACTTCGTAAACTCCTGCACTACATTATACCTGCGCCAGGTATAATGTATGCAGGGTAGGCATACCCCCACAAGAAAGGGTCGTAGGAGTGGTGCAGCAAAATCTATGAGATTTTGCTGCGCCACTTCTAGGATGCCAATGCGTCAAAATGTTACGCCTGCCTCAAGGCAGGCGTAAGGGTGACACAGGCCCTTACGCATGGGGCTCACCCCATGTGAAAGGAACCTTGCTGGAGTTGCGTCTAGCTTCCGACACAGCTCCAGCAATGCGCCACTTTTTGCGCTGAGATATTCCTTGTGACATGGAGGAGGGCGCACTGAGAAGTGGCGCATCGCTGCTTTCACGCAGCGATGCGCAACTTCATGTAAATGAGGCCCCAGGTTTAGACACCCTCAAATGAGGAACTAGGAGGATGGATTGACTAGCGAGATTCTGCAGTATGCCAAGAGCACATTGAACCGACTGTGAGGAAACACATTTTTCTTTTTTTTAAATGGATCTTTGTCGCTTTTTCATTCCACCAGACTTAAAAAACAGATTGAAAGACAAGAAACCGAAAACTAATAAGTGGCAAGTGTTGCATTTCAGACGGCTATACAATAACAAGCCTTACTAGAGAAAAGAAGAGTCAAGAGAGCGTTTTAGAGGTGAATGATGCTTCATGGTTCTGCTACACCATCCGCCCTCATCTCCGCTGCTGGCGACGAGTAAAGCCAAGCATGTCCGTGGCATAGCATGTGTGAGATTTCCTTAACCCTCCAGGCTGTGCGCGAGAGAGCAAAAGATGAAAAGCATACAGGTGAGGTTAAATCATGGCTGTTTCTAAAGCGGCAGGTCTGCCCGGGCCAGTTCTTTACCCGGTGAGTGAGACACGCAGAGTATAATTGATTTGTAATGGGCATATTTATCAATTTCTGAAGAACTCTGGAGAACACTGCATGTCCTGAAGGCGTCTTAGATTATGAAGGAGATTGTTGGTCTCTATAAAAACAGGCTCAAGGGCACGCAGAGAACCGGATGTCGAACTGGAAGGGAGTAATGATGTTCTTCAAGGCTCTAAGCCATCCTGGGCTTCTCGGTAGACGCTGCTGCAGCAAGCAGATTAGGTTGCGCTGGGTGAAGGATGCTTCTAAGTGAGACATCAGTCTTGCTGTTCATTTCATGTATTTTGGGCTGATATTCGGTGCACTGTTCAGTGCTCAACAGAACCTCGGCTTAAACAGTAACACCAGACTCTCAAGACCCTCTGGATCATAGAGTAAGATAAACAAGGGCCGCGCGCCTCGTGCTCAAAGTATATATATAAAAAAAAGCAGCAGGGGATGGGAGAGAGGAGGGGGCCTGCGCCTATTTCCCTTGTGGGAGCGAGCAGGATGGTTTGAAAGCTCGCTCCCACAAGGGAATCACCAAACGTGCACTCGTTGCCACTCAAAGCAATGCAATGCGTACACGTTTCTGACTGCAAAACTGAATCGGTTCCTAAAGGTCTTTTTCGTATTTAGTGATTGCGCGGAGCGTAGGCGAGACCTCACATTTTCCAATTCGTAAAGCAGCTTTTACATAAAAAATTATTGCTTTATTTAAAAGCAATCTCAGACATGGTGTTCTGCTGACACCAGCAAGCCACCATCTCAATGTTTTTTGCGATTCCAAGGGGGTCGCAAATTGTGAGCTACCTCATTAATATTAATGAGGTAGGTCGAATTGTGTCCTCTACAAATTGCTATCTAAAACTCATGGAGTTTCATACATTGGGAATTCAGGTTACCTTATTGTGATTCTCAGAAAATCGGAATTAGGTAATCGCAATTCCCAAGTTTGATACATGTGGCCCATGAAGCTTAGAAGCAGTAGCTATTTGCCCATCTCAAAAAATGTGGGTACCTATACTGTGAATTACAGGACATTTTTCAAGAAGTCTTATTTTGTTATACATTGTCTTACAATTGAAAGGCAGAAATGTATAGAAAGTCAATAGGTAACAACAGTTGCTACACAATTCTGTGTTCCCCTAAGTCTCCCGATACAAATGGTACCTCACTTGCGGGTAGACCTAGTGCCCGCGACAAGAAACAGCCTAAACCACAACATGGACACACCACATTTTTACAGTGAAAACAGAACCTTTTTGGCAAAGTGTCAGCCGGCACCCAGGGAAACCTAGCAAACCTATACTTTTTAAAAAACTAGACAAAGAGGGAAATACAGAATGAGGTGACTTGTGTGACTCCTACCAGATTATGTTACCCAGAATCCATTGCTAACCTCAAACTTTGTCAAAAACACATTTTCCTCACATTTCTGTGATGAAAATGTCTGGAATTTGCCTGGATCCACAATCTTCCATGCACCCCGTATTTCCCATAGTCTCCCGATAAAAATGGCACCTCAATAGTGTTGATAGCCCTAGTGCCTGCCACAAGAAATTGGCCAAATCGCAACGTGGACAAACCACATTTTTCCACTGAAAACATACACTATTTTTGCAAAGTGCCTATCTGTGTATTTGGAGCCCTAGCTCAGCCGGCACCCAGGGACATTTTTGAAAAGTAGACACCCAGGGGAATCCAGGAGGGGGTGACTTCTGTGGCTCTCAACAGGGTCCATTACCCAGAATCCCTTGCAAACGTAATTTAAAAAAACATATTTTCCTCAAATTTCCGTGTTGGAAAGTTCTGGAATCTGTGTGGATGCACAAACTTCCACTCACCCCACATTCTCCAAAGTCTCCAGGTAAAAATGGTACCTCACTTTTGTGGGTAGGTCAAGTGCCTGTGACAGGTGAGAGCCCAAAACATATTGTGGAGACATCGAAATTCCTATCACAAAACAACAACCTGGTTTTGCTAGGGGTGGCACCTGGGTTTTTGGCTACTGGTTTGTTGGGCATCTAGGGATACCTACTAAACCCAGACATTTCTGAAAACTAGACATGCCATGGAGTGCAGGGAGGCATGGCTTGCAAAGGTCCCCTAACGATTTCCTACATAGAATCCCCTGCAAACCTCAAATTTTCTTTAGAGGGGATGATGAGTGTGTTAAGCGTTACATCCTAAGAACGTTCTTATCTTCATAAATAAAGAGCAATTTTTCTAAACGGACTCCTTCGATTCTATTCATACAAAAACAAAAAGGATTGAGCCCAAGGATATTAGGATGTAACGCTTAACACACTCATCATCCCCTCTAAAGACTTTGTTGTTTGAAAACTCAAGAGGTCCAGAGTTTTCTTGAGTGTGTTACCATTATCAAATAACAGTGAAAACTAATGTGGACTTGGATTCCTTTTGTGGACCACCTCTCCTTGTAGAAAACCTCAAATTTTCCCAGGGTAGCGAGGGGCTTGAAGGAGCACTGGGCATGGATTCACATGCGGGTCATTAACCCCCCTCCAAGACTAGGAACAGTGGGTCTCCTCTCGCACACCCCACAGCATTGGCCACTCCTGTCTGTGATGCCCATGCTCACATGGGCTCACATGCGGGTCATTAATGCCCCTCCTGGAATAGAAGCAGAGGGTCTCCTCTCACACAACGCACAGCACTGGGCACTCTTGCCTG
The DNA here is from genome assembly GCF_964263255.1 of Lissotriton vulgaris. Classification (NCBI taxonomy): domain Eukaryota; kingdom Metazoa; phylum Chordata; class Amphibia; order Caudata; family Salamandridae; genus Lissotriton; species Lissotriton vulgaris. The sequence goes on from NC_141699.1 coordinate 51,262,689, forward strand.
TGATGCTCCTGGGGCATGGGCTCACATGTGGGTCATTAACCCCCTCCTAGACTAGAAGCAGAGGGCTCATTTCTCACACCCCACAGCACGGGGCTCTCTTGTCTGCGATGCTCCCCGGACATGAGTTCACATGTGAGTCATTAATGCCCTCCTGGAATAGAAGCAGAAGTTATCCTCTTGCACACCCCACAGCGCTGGGCACTCTTACCTGTGATGCTCCCGGGGCATGGGCTCACATGCGGGTCATTACTGCCCCTCCTAGACTACAAGCAGAGGGCACATCTCGCACACCCCACAGTACCGGCCACTCCTGTCTGTGATGCCCATGCTCACATGGGCTCACATGCGGGTCATTAATGCCACTCCTGGAATAGAAGCAGCGGGTCTCCTCTCACACACCCCACAGCACTGGGTACTCCTGTCTGTGATGCCCATGCTCACATGGGCTCACAAGCGGGTCATTAATGCCCCTACTAAAATAGAATCAGAGGGCTCATCTTGCACACCCCACAGCAAGGGGCACTCTTGCCTGTGATCCTCCTTATAGCCCCCCCATTAAAATCCCTCTGATGCAAAACTTAATCCAACATCTCACTGCACTCAACGTACAACTAACTCTTTTGGACTCAGCAAAATCATTGGGAATTAATCTGGACAGCAATCTCTCCATGCAGAAACACGTTAGCAATGCTACAAAGGGAGCAAACTTCCGGTTAAACATTCTAAGGAAGTTGAAGCCATTCTTGCCAGTCGACGACTTCAAACAGGCTTTACAAGCGCTAGTTATCCCCCATGTGGATTATGGGATTGTCTCTTTATGCGGCCTCCCAAAAGCGACTATAGCCCCCCTTAGAGCATCAATAAACGCTGCAGCAAGACTCATCACCGGCTCAAAAATTAGTTCCCACATCTCCCCTGATCCTTGAATTGGCTCCTGTTTGAAGCAAGAATCCAGCTAAAAATTGCTTGCATGATACATAAGGCCTTATACCACAAGGCACCCATTTATCTAGCACAGAAATTGTCAATCTCTGGTGGCTCAAGGTCCTCTAGGGGTGCAGATCACTTTCTACTGAAACCTCAAAGATTCAATAAAAAAAACACATAAACGATCTTTCTCTGAGATGGCGTCCAGTATTTGGAATACTCTTCCCCCTGGAACCAGATTGAGTTCTTTTTTCGTATCTTTCAAAAAGGAAGTAAAAGCGATTCTCATGGCAAAATTTACCTGACTACTCTACACGGTCCTGAACCTTTTTAATCCAAATCTCGTTGCTTTGGTTCTAGGTACAACTATGATCCCAGGCTTTGGTACTTTACAATGTTTTCTATGTATTTTATTTTATTTATCTAATGCTTGTTTGCTATATTGCGTCTTGCTATTCTTTATGTATATTCAACTCTGTTCATTGTAAAGCGCTCTGAAATCCGCAAGGATCTTGTTTGCACCCTATAAACCCTTCTAAATAAGACCTCAAGAACTACCGTCCCATCTCACTCCTTCTTTTTCCGGCCAAAGTCATCGAGAAGACCGTCAACAAACAGCTTGCCACTTTCCTCGAGACGAACGGATCCCTCGACCCCTTGGAGTCAGGATTTCGGGCCAACCACAGCACCAAGACCGCCCTAATCGCAGCCACCGATGAGATCAGAACCCTGATCGACAATGGGGAAACAGCGGCCCTCATCCTCCTGGACCTCTCTGCGGCGTTCGACACTGTCTGCCACCGCGCCCTAGTGAAGCGCCTCAGCAACATCGGAATCCGGGAGAAAGCGCTGGAGTGGATCATCTCGTTCCTCACTGGAAGAACCCAGAGAGTCCGCCTCCCTCTGTTCAGATCCGAGGCCACCGAAGTTATCTGCGGTGTACCACAAGGATCTTCACTCAGTCCAACCCTCTTCAATGTCTACATGAGCCCCCTCGCAGCCATCGCATGCCAACACAACCTCAACATCATCTCCTACGCCGACGACACCCAGCCGATCCTCTCCCTCACCAACGACCCCACCACCGCCAGAGCCAACCTACACAAAGGGATGAAAGAGGTCGCCGACTGAATGAGGAACAGCCGCCTTAAACTGAACTCAGACAAGACGGAAGTCCTCATCCTGGGATCATCACCCTCCACCTGGGACAACTCCTGGTGGCCCCCGGCCCTGGGCACCGCTCCCAAACCAACGGACCACACACGCAACCTGGGCTTCATCCTGGACTCCTCCCTGTCAATGACCAGACAAGTCAACGCCGTCTCATCTTCGTGCTTCAACACTACCCTGCGTATGCTCCGCAAGATCCTAAGATGGATCCCCACTGAAACCAGGAAGACCGTCACCCAGGCACTCGTCACCAGCCGGCTGGACTACGGGAACACCCTCTACGCCGGAACCACAGCCAAACTTCAAAAAAGACTCCAACGCATCCAGAACGCCTCCGCACGACTCATCCTGGACATCCCCTGACACAGCCACATCACTGGACACCTGGGATACCTGCACTGGCTCCCCGTCAGCAAGAGAACCGCATTCAGACTCCTCACCCACGCACACAAGGCTCTCCACGACCTGGGCCCCAAGTACCTCAAGGACTGCATGACCTTCTACATGCCCACCCGCCAGCTACGATCGACCAGCCACGCACTCGCCACCGTACCACGCATCCGTTTCTATTTCTGTAGCGGGTTGTGGGTTTATAGGGGAATTGGGTGGGAAGTAATTAAATTGTAATTAATTATTCATTTATACATTTTTTGTAATGGATAATTTATGTATTTATTATTCATTGGCAATTATTTTAATTGATAATTTATTTCTTTAATTAGCAATTAATATTTTCAATTGGTAATTATTTCTTATTAATTGGAAAAAAATATATTTAATTGGTAAACAATGTTTTCTAAAAAAGTATTATTTTGTATATTGTTTAATAATTTTTAATTGTGATTTGATTTTAAATAATTTTTTGTTATGAAAAATATTTTATTCTTTAACATTTAATACTTGGTGACTAATATTTAATAATTAATATTTATTGGTATTTGTTGTTAATTTATTTTTAATTAATTATTCAAATTTAATTGCTTTTAATAATTATTAATTGTTTGTTATTGATGTTGATGTATTTTAAAATGTAATTATACATTATTTTAAATATAAAAATTATTTAAGTATGTTAAATTTAAATTCACCGCTATCAAATTTTTTCCCTACTTTTGCATCCTTTTGAGTTGGAATAGTAATTTTTCCCCCTAGGCTATCCAACGCTTTCCCTACTGTTGCACTCTTTGGAGTGGGAATAGTAATTTTTACCCCTACGCTATCCAACGCTTTCCCTACTGTTGCACCCTCTGGAGTTGGAATAGTAATTTTTACCCTTACGCTATCCAACGCTTTCCCTACTGTTGCACCCTCTGGAGTTGGAATAGTAATGTTTACCCTTACGCTATCCAACGCTTTCCCTACTGTTACACTCACTGGAGTGGGAATAGTAATTTTAACCCACCCGCTATCTAACGTTTTCCCTACTGTTGCACTCTCTGGAGTGGGAATAGTAATTTTTCCCCCTACGCTATCCAACGCTTTCCCTACTGTTGCACCCTCTGGAGTTGGAATAGTAATTTTTACCCTTACGCTATCCAACGCTTGCCCTACTGTTGCACCCTCTGGAGTTGGAATAGTAATGTTTACCCACCCGCTATCCAAAGCTTTCCCTACTGTTGCACTCACTGGATTGGGAATAGTCATTTTTACCCACCCGCTGTCCAACGTTTTCCCTACTGTTGCACTCTCTGGAGTGGGAATAATAATTTTTCCCCCTAAGCTATCCAACGCTTTCCCTACTGTTGCACCCTCTGGAGTTGGAATAGTAATTTTTACCCTTATTCTATCCAACGCTTTCCCTACTGTTGCACCCTCTGGAGTTGGAATAGTAATTTTTATGCACCCGCTATCCAATGCTTTTCCTACTGTTCCACTCACTGAAGTGGGAACAGTAATTTTTACCCAACCGCTATTCAACGCTTTCCCTACTGTTGCACTCTCTGGAGTGGGAATAGTAATTTTTACCCCTACGCTATTCAACTCTTTCCCTACTGTTGTACCCTCTGGAGTTGGAATAGTAATTTTTTTCCCTACGCTATCCAACGCTTTCCCTACTGTTGCACCCTTTGGAGTTGGAATAGTAATTTTTATCCTTACGCTATCCAACGCTTTCCCTACTGTTGCACCCTCTGGAGGTGGAATACTAATGTTTACCCTTACGCTATCCAACGCTTTCCCTACTGTTGCACTCACTGGAGTAGAGATAGTAATTTTTACCCACCTGCTAGCCAACGTTTTCCCTACTGTTGCACTCTCTCGAGTGGGAATAGTAATTTTTCCCCCTACGCTATCCAACGATTTCCCTACTGTTGCACCTACTGGATTTGAATTGTAATTTTTACCTTTACGCTATCCAGCGCTTTCCCTACTGTTGCACCCTCAGGAGTTGGAATAGTAATGTTTACCCTTACGCTATCCAACGCTTTCCTTGCTGTTGCACTTACTGGAGTGGGAATAGTAATTTTTACCGACCCGCTATCCAACGTTTTCCCTACTGTTTCACTCTCTGGAGTGGGAATAGTAATTTTTCCCCCTACGCTATCCAACGCTTTCCTTACTGTTGCACCCTCTGGAGTGGGAATAGTATTTTTATGTCTACGCTATCCAACGCTTTCCCCTTCTGTTGCACCCTCTGGTAGTTGGAATAGTAATTTTTACCCTTACGCTGTCCAACGTTTTTCCTACTTTTGCACTCTCTGGAGTGGGAATAGTAATTTTTACCCCTATGCTATTTTATGCTTTCCCTACTGTTGGATTTTGTGGAGTGGGAATAGTAATTTTACATTCTACGTTATTCAATGTTTAGATTATTGTAGTTTTTTGGGACTTTAAATATTATTTTTATTTATTTATGTATTTAATATTTTTTGTATTATTTAAGATAATGTTGTACTTAATTAATTTTAAAAAAATTGCAAGTATATTCAAATGTTTTTATTCATTAAATATAATTATTTATTTTTATTTACGTTAATATTTTATGAGTGTCGATGTATTTGTAATTTATAGTAGTTGTTAATCATTCTTAATTAAATAAAATAATGAATAAATATTATTAGTAAGTAAGTATATATTATATATTGTGTGTATAATTTTAATTAAAGTTTTATTAATAAATATGTAGTATTTATTAATTTAAAACATTATAAAATATGTTTAAATATGTTTAATTTATTTATAAGCATTATTTACTTTTTTTTATATATATATTTTTAATTACGATATTTTTAACATCGATATTTTAGTTTCAATATTTTTGTACTTACTATGTTGTGGATAGGGTGTCCATATACTTGCCTTTGATATTCCAGCATCAATGTTGCTGTAGGTCGATATTCTGTCCGTCGATATTCTGTCAGAGATTCCTCACACACCACAGCACGGGGCACTCTTGCTTGTGATGCCCTGGGACTAACATTACAGTCATTAATGCCCCTCCCACAATAGATGCAAAAACGACAGTTGATGGACAGAATGCAGAACAATGTCATACATTCACCCCAGTACAGAGATCTGGGCCTAAATCCATTGTTTTTTTGCACTCCACACCACCCCAGTTCGCACATGGCCATATGCAATTCAGTCTAACCCTGTGCCTCATGGGAACATTCCAGCCCGAACTGCCAAGCCATGCCTTCCCTGGACCGGAAACAAACTTCTGAGGACTGGTTTCTGGCTTTTCAGCCGTCTTCAGCCCGGCTTGCTTGAATCCAGTGGTGTAGAGAGCATGGGCCTCACGTCTGAGCATACCCATCCCACTCGGGTGACAAATGCAAAAACCACAGTTGATGGACAGAATGCAGAACAATGTCATACATTCACCCCAGTACAGAGATCTAGGCCTAAATCCATCGTTTTTTGCACTCCACACCACCCCAGTTCAGACATGGACATATGCAAATCAGTCTGACCCTGTGCCTCATGGGAACAGTCCAGCCCGAACTGCCAAGCCATGCCTTCCCTGGACGGGAAACACGCTTCCGAGGACCGGTTTCTGGCATTCCAGCCGTCTTCAGCCCGGCTTCCTTGAATCCAGTGGTGTGGAGAGCATGGGACTCACGTCTGAGCATACCCATCCCACTCGGGGGGACAAATGCAAAAACCACAGTTGATGGACAGAATGCAGAACAATGTCATACATTCACCCCAGTGCAGAGATCTGGTCCTAAATCCATCGTTTTTTGCACTCCACACCTCCCCAGTTCAGACATGGCCATATGCAAATCAGTCTAACCCTGTACCTCATGGGAATAGTCCAGCCCGAACTGCCAAGCCATGCCTCCTAGAATAGAAGCTGAGGGTCTCCTCTCACACACCAGCGCACTGGGAACTCTTGCCTGTGATGCTCCTGGGGCATGGGCTTACATGTGGTTCATTAGCCACCCTCCTAGACTAGAAGCAGTGGGTCTCCTCTCACACACCCTCCAGCACGGGGCACTCCTGTCTGTGATGCTCCTGCTCACATAGGCTCAAGAGCGAGTCATTAACCCCCCTCCCAGACTACAGGCAGTGGTTATGTTCTTGCACACCCCACAAAACTAGACTCTCTCACCATCACCCTATGAGTCCAAATCACTAGGATTGCAGTAGGGCACAAAAGGAGACATTTGCACCTTTAGATGAATAATAACCAAAAGAATACAATCTATGATGTCACCAATTGAAAGTTGCTAAGGAACAAGTGCAAAATGTGTCACTCTGTCCTGATTGTGGTGAGTGCTGTTTGTCTGACAGGTTAATGACACTGAAGATTTGTACAAGTATAGCTTTTAGTGCAAGAGTAAAGTGATAAACTACTGTGTGTATGCTTTTATTGTGAGTTTTGTGCATCAAAAGCATTTGTCACCTTGTATCCTCTCCAGAGAATCAAAAAAAGCAGAAAGAGTGTTTGATGGCTTAGGGACAGAGAGGAACAACTGCCTGAGTGACAAATTATAGCATAGCGACATTGTAACACAACTTATTACATACCACGATGAAGCCTAATATTAAATTATGTAGAAAAGCGCCATTTTTGTATGGCCACCCTCAACATTTTTCCTAATGCTGATGTTCATGACTCTGAAAGTGCACTGGAGTTTCTAACCAGGCCCCAGTGGCTGTGCTTGCCTAGCACTCTAACCCGTTCGTTGCTAGGCCTCCCTCCGTGCTAAGCCTTTTTAAGGCTTTTTGGGGTAGTTCACGCTTAGGCCCTGTAATGTTTTGTCCACAAAAGTTATCTACGCTAAATTTGTGTTCTTTTCTTCCGGCATCATGGAGATTTTAAAGGTACCCAGGTTTTGTAGATTCCCCTGGAAGGGACCCAGAAATTAGCCAAAGTATATTTTTAAATGGGGGAAAAGTGCTGCAGAAGAAAGTGTCTGATCTTCCCCCTGCAAATGGTACTAACAAAGGGGTTGTGGTGCTAAAATGACCATCATCCCTGCTTTCAGGGACAGGCAGACTTTTGTCTGAAAATCAATATTTTACACCGTTTGGTGTTTTACGGGGGCATAGCATATTTTTGCTACTTTTTGTGCTTTCAACCTCTTTCCAGTTAATGGTAGAAATAGGTGTAAAAGTTACAATGGATACCGGAAAGCTATACATTTCTGGAAAGTAGACGAAATTCAAAATTCAGAAAGGGGTCATCTGTGTAGATATTTCAAGGTTTTGTCATAGAAACTAACAGTTGAAAATAAGAAAAAGTGAAAATTAGTTGAATAAGCAGACATTTGTGTCAATGTTTACACCTGTAAATTTTTCAAAGTATGACAGATGTTTTAAATCAAGACCCTTTTGGTTGTGGGGATATATAGGACTTGTAGGTTCAACAAGAACCCAAGCAACCCAGAGACAATAACTGCGCTGTGTCTTGAAATAGTTTTTCATTGAGTACCAGGAGTACAGTGATTCATTTGGTAAAGAATACAGCATGAAAAAAAGGTATCAAGGACACATATGTATTTCTAAAATGGTAACAACATTTAGGGCCACATGTATCACTTATTTTTGTGCGCACTAACTGGCTGATTCTCAGAATCAGCCCATTTGAGATTGCAAAGAATGCTTGATACATGTATCAAACCTTATTTTGCAATTTGGTAACCTGTTAACAAACTGCTTAATGGACGGAATTTGCGTAGTCGCGGTACGCAAAGCTCGGCGAAACGGTAAAAAATCTCTGCAAGCAAGCACAAATTCCACAAACACGCAAAATTGCTTGTTCGCAATGCTTTTTTCCTGTTCGCGAACGCTGTTTGCGTGCTCGGGGAAAATTATCTCGCAAACACGCATTTTGAAAACATGAACAAGCAAAAATGTCTGCGAAGCTGTGGAACGGAGAATTTTGGGCAATTCCGTGTTCTCCGCAGAACTTGAATTTACCCAAATTCTACAAATTCCATAAGCGGAACAGAATTTATAGCCCAAGTCTAGTGTTTAGGGGATCCCTTTCAATTTGTGAATCCTAATGGTATGTATGAATGCAGTAATAACACTTTTGCATGTTACCACCTACTTCAAGTAGGTGGTAACCCATTCGCAAATGGGAAGGGTCCCCGAGCGACCCCTTACCTTTTGTGAATGTTTGCAAAAGCATTTTTAAGAGAAGGCAATTGTCCCACGGATTACTGCCTACCCTTAAAAAACAAGCACTGGCATAGCCAATTGGTCTGGTTTTTGGGACCTTATAAGTGTTTACAGATGCAACAGTTGATGTTGTTGTACCAAGGATATTGTGCTCCCCAAAGGCGAGACCTATTGGCTATGCCAATGCCTATAATTATAGTACATGGGGATTTGATGCTTTGGTCTCCTTAGCTATACGCTACCAGTCAAAAAGGACTGAGGAGGAAACCTATTCAAGAGTTGTTGACCTGAGATGAATTTCAAGCTGGAAAATTATTTTCCTGTAACAACAGAACACCCACGTTTACAGCTCTCAGATAATTCAACACGTTTGGAGAGGCCCTATTTCATTTTGACATAGGGGAGAATAGTATTGAATGGTTCAAGAAAAATGAATTTCACAAGGATACTGAGTTAGCAAAGGGTCTGACCTGCAACAGTAACAATTCTCTGTGTTCATCTTTGCATTTAGCCAGCTCAAACTACCCCTTGCCATTGGAAATGGCCTGAAACCCTCTCCGATGGCATGGATGGAGGAAATATATGGTTATGAAAAAGATATTGCCCTACAGAAGTATTGGATTCCTGTCTGTAGCAATGACACTCCTGCATAAAATGCCTTTCGGTGTTACAGCTTGTTTCTCATTTCTCCCATGGGGGGCTTCCTTGGATCGCTCACAAGACCATGGAAACTTCCAAGAGTTGGAGAGGGACTTGACAGGAAAGAGTGATCTATAGTAAGGCACTGCTTTGAGTGGATCAGAGGTAGACACTGTCATCTAAGAATGACCTCATACCAGAGAAGGAAAGTTGCACACCTGTAGCAGCAGCCAATCAGCAGTCATACAGCAGCCTGCAGCAGCCATGCAGCAGCCGTGCAGAAGCAGTGCAGCGGCATAGACCTTCTACAAAGCATGAATCACCCCCCACATTTGGGGATTAATATGCTCGATCAGTGTGTATTGACAACAGACAGTGCTGCACGACTACACCCCCTGCAGCGCCACGTGCCTCGCCTCGCCCACCAGTGCCCGGTGGACCTCGGTCAGCTGCACCTCAATGAGGGGGTGCATGGGGTGAAGTGCTTCCACAAGGGCAGTCCTTCACCCCCTTGTTCTTCTGCACACAGCGGGTTGCGTACTGCTGGATCTGAGGAGGCAACAGAGAGAGAGCTGAGTCTTCCTGCGAGAGGGAACCGGAGCCAGCTCTCCATTCACGGCCTGGCATCCTGGCAGCCGCACACACTCCTACACGGGGTGGCCTCGCACTGCCAGGCTTCTTATAAGGCTGAGCTGTATTGATCTTCGACGTACAACAGATGAGTCTTAAAGGCCGTCAAGAAGGATTTCTAAAAATAAACGATAAACATGCCAGCTGGAAATGCACATTTGATGCCATATTAACTCTTTTTAACAGTGAGCATAATGTTTTTATCTATCGGTTAATGCAAAGAATTATCCTCTGCCAGTTTGGAAGTAAGACTAGACAGACTGTGGAGCAAGATTTCAAAGCAGCCATTTGAAGGAATTCACTAAGTATGGGCGAAGTTTGCGAATTCGCGATACGCAAATTCGTGTGAAAGCGAATTCGTGTTCCACAAAATCTGCAAATTTGTGGATTTTTATTTGCGTGTTTGTGGGGCGCTTTGCGTGTTTGTGATCCTCTTTCAGCGCGCCGACAGCAAAGTTACCCATGCGGTCGTCCATGGGCGTGGCCATCTTGTGTGCAATGCGTATTTCCATTTCCGGGCACTGGTGCATTCTCGTGTTGCGCACAGGGCACGATTACGTGGTTGCAAGCGTTTTTGCGTGCTCACGAGGGGAATATAGCGCAAACGTATGAGGTCCTCAATGCGCGCAGCCATTTTGTTTTTCATTCATTGCTATGGTTCTGGGCATGCTTTTTCAATCCTCCCCTAATCTTTGCAATCCTTTGTTTCTTTGAACTTTTTAAAAATCTTTTTTACTCATTATCTATCCCTTTCTTTTTCTACATCTATATTTTGTGCTTTTTTTCTACTTTTGGTTACCTTAAAACTACTTTTTTAGCTCTTTTCTTGACTTTTTCCCTATTCTTTCCTATTTTTTTTTCAGCTGTCCAGGACCATGGCAAAGGGAGCCGGGAAGAACAAGGGGGAGGGTCGGGCACCCCATACCCGGCTCCCTTGTGGGCAAATAAGGGGGAAGGATGTATCGGCCAGGGAGATCTTCAACGCGATGGAGGTGGCCACACTGATTTTTTACGTCCAGCGCCACCTCCCAAAGACCCTGGCCCGGTTCAGGGTATGGCTTCCGCGAGCGTTGCCAGCTGTGGGATAAGGTGTGCCAGGTCATTGGTAGGGAGTCGGGGGTCCGGCGCACCTACAATCAAGCAACGCACCGGTGGTCGGAAGCCCTGGACAGGGAGCAGGACCTGCTCCACCTGCTAGGCGTGGAGATCCCTGGCCTTGGTGAGTAGCTATTTAATAACTACTTTGTTTTCTTCTGCTCTGTGTTATACTGCTAATATATGTTTTTCCCGAAGAGCAAGAATGCTGCCGATTTGATTACATTGCAGGTAAATTAATGTTTAAATAGCTTCTGGAATTGCAGGTGCTCGCCTGCTCAGTGGCGTTGCTACCATGCTTACTTGTTTGCAACTTTGTGCTGCGTAATGCTAGAGAGACTTGAGACTCAAGTTTAGTCCTTCCTTTGTACTCCTGCTGCCACTAAGAAGAGATAGTGGTGGATTGATAGGTTGAGTATATTATGACTTGTTAATTAGTAGTAGGACATTTTTTAGTGGTCTGCAATCATGATGACGGACTGTGTCTGTCACGTCGCGTGCTGCTGAAGGCTGGCAGTCGTAGTAGAACCTTTGTTGTTGGTTTAGTAAGTGATTTACATAACTTTCCAAGTAGACAGTCTGCAAATCCAGCAATACTGTACTATCTATCCTAGTTGACCAGATCAGATAGGTCAATCAATGCATTTAATGCAGCAATTGTTGGTAATTTGTTTCCCCGAGATAATTTAGGATTGTGGTCAAAGAAATCAAATATTTAAAAAAAACAATCATCCATGTTTGTGTTAATTTCATGATCATCAGACCTCCCAGGGGCAAGAAGACCACCACACCTGAGACTCCGGCGGAACAAGGTGGGCAGGATCGGTCCTCTGCAGGCTCTTCTGCATGCCCCAGTAAGATGTTCTGTTGTTAATAATAATAATTATACTTCCCTAACCTTTACAGCTCCTATTCATTCCAAACTGTTTCCTAATTCTATTTTTAACAAAATAGTCTTTGATCTTCTTGTAGACTGTTTCTACCTTCTTATCCTGCCTCTACCATCACTCTCTGTGCTACTACTATTTAGTCGTTCTGTGTAGGTAGCTAAGATTGTCCAGTCGGCAAACAGTGTTAAACAAAACTCTGATCCAGCAATAGCTCTAGAGGCACTGAGTGCAGTCCTCTGGGTTGCCCTTGCTGTCTATTCCAGTCTTCTTAATGTGAGTGCTTTTGACAATTTCCAACAACAAAATGTCAATGTCCACCAAGAATAAGCTAGTAGTTGGCTTTTTGATTTGATAGTATCACATACCATACCGGTAGTGTTTCAGGGACTATTCTGCACATGCAGAAGTATGGACAAGAGAAATAGGACATTGTTGATGATAGGTGCAGTTCGACTTTCCACATACCTCAGTCCGAACAGAAGTTGAACCCCCAATCCCCTGACCGACTATCTAGTGTGTCTAACCAATGATTATACGACCCGGAAGAACAGAAGAAGAAGACTACCGAGTCCCAACCTATCATAGTCACAGAAGCATGTTTGCAAAGTGCATTAGTGCAACTACAACCCCTTCCACTCGCTCACTCGTGAACAAAAACCACACAGTGTTTTTTAGTTTTAAAGTTTTATTTTCAAATAAGAAATAAAAATCAATTTCTTTATTTTTAATAGCGCAGTATTCCCAGCGAGCAGTGGTGATAGATGACGTTAAAGTTTAAACACCCTTCCCTAGTATATACATCAATTTATCACATCTAAATATTAATAGTAACTGTGCGGGACTCGGGAGCCCTCACCTTGTTGGAACTTCAACTCCTCCTGGTGGTGATGAGGAGTAGGTGGTTCTGTCTGTAATTAGAAAAACGTTGCACGTTAAAAAGCTAGCATTCATCAGCCAAAAAGTGTTGCATGTTATGGCTAAGCATATAAGTTAACACCCTCCCCAAAACCGTGACTTTTTTTTTGTCCCAATAATTAAAAATAGTTTATCTATTACATTTTCTCTTCCATTACGAGACGAAATAGGGGGTGGTGTATGGCATCTAAATATGACACGTTTTTTCTAGGCGTCATCGGATGCAGCACTTCCTACTACCAGTGCTGGGGCCAGCAGCGTGGAGGGGTCCACTCCGGGGGCGGATGTGGCGGTGCCACAAGTGCCACCAGGAGGAGCTGAGAGGGATGGCCCAGCAGCGGCAGACGGTTGTAAGTTATTATACTCCTTACTTATTGACATTTTAGAGTAGGCTCGCAAAGGGGTGTATGATGTACTGTACAGTAGACAGTACACTAGTAGAAGTACACTGTACTGTTATGAACAGTTACTAATTTAGAACTACATTTTTGCCAATCACAGAGAAGACAGTCACCCTTGACTTAGCCATAGCATTAGCGGCGGTAGTTCTCGAGTAAGCAATGTCCCCCTCTATTTGACTTCAACTCAGCTGTGAAACTTTTATCGTGACGCCAAGTCAGATCAGATGGACTTGAGGGATGTGATGAACTAAAAGGGAAAAAAGGGTGTAAGGAAGGACGAGCGAGTCATAACATGTATGACTGTAAAGAATGATGCATGTTTTAGAATGCATGCAGAGGTGGCTGATAGGATGGAATCAGATGCATGGATGGTTGGAGGAGAAAGAAAAGATGACTGCCTGTGTGGGTGAATCAGAAAATGCATGTGTGGTGTGCATTGCAATATATCATTTGGGTGAAAGTGAAATGCAAGTCAAGACAGTGGTTTACCAAATAAAATGAAAAGGGTGTTAGTTGGTTGTTGAGAAAAAGTAAAGTTGGTACAGTTGAGACATTAATAAGAAGGATAGATGTTTACTTTGGAAGCCTGGATGGTATCTTCTTCCTCAAAGATAGCAGAGGTGTATGTAGAGCAGACGCTCAGTGGATGAAAAGTGTTACTTTGTTTGAACAGCATGTCCGTGGCAGAGTATCAATGCAGAGGAAACCCAAATACTAGAAGTTGTGATTGTTCAGAAATTCTCCCTTGACTAACAGTACATTAGTTTACTTTGCAAGCACAGCATATACTGTGTATGTATTCATGTATAGTTGACATTATATCAAGTCAAGTCCCTTCCTCCAGGAATTACGGGGTACCACACTCACTCCCTATGTTAATAATTTTCTTTCAGCTGTGTCAATCATGGCTGGACTATCGCTGCTGTTCACTCAATTTATCACAACAAAATACCTATAGTCATCCATCATATAAGCAAAGATCATGTGATCGGCTGGATATATGATCAGAAATGAATAATCTTTATTTTCCTGTTCTAGTACTGAAGGCCCGGGGGTGGGGGGGTGTGCAAAATATTAATTACATTGAGCAGTAGCCCTTGATGTAACTGAGTATGGCCAGTGCCACCCCTATAGAAAAGTAAGAGCCTCCCTATCCCCACCCGCATGTACTGCTTAAACTAGATAAAAAAAGAAGAAGACTGGTGTACTCTATGACTCTCTGACTATGTAGTGAGTCCATAGTGCTGCTAGTAGAATTCCTGAAACTCCCACTAAATTACAGGCCTACAAAGACGGTGGAAAGATACATGCCAAAATGTTATACTGTGCTTGCAAGTTGCTAGTGTTACTGTGAGACAACTTTCTGTTGAATTATTTCGTGTTATTTTTAAAGAGTATTGGTTACAGAATTTTTCTTTCTTTCTTCATATAGATGCTCCACAAAAGCTCACCCGCAAGGAGATGGCTGTCCGGGCCAGGGCCTGGAAGCTGGAGGCCATTGTTGCAAAATATCGCCGGCTGTGGGTCCGGAAACAGGAGGAGGAGGCGGCAACAGCTGCATCCTCCTCCAGTGCCCCCGCGTCCACCAGCTAGCAGCCTCCAGCGCAGCGCCGTGGTCCGACAGCCTCCCGCTGCCGCCGCTCACCTGCAACAACAAAATCAGCAGCTGCCCATTCCGGAGCCTGGATGGAATGCCTGCACCGGCTACGTCGCCATGTGGACTACCTGGAGCGCACGGTGGAGAAGCAGAAACACCCGCTCCGGGACCTCCGCAAAGAGCTGCGGGACCACTTGTCCACAGGACACCGCCGGAAGTGACTGTGTCCCTTGCCCCTTTTTTAAAGACTGTTGGGGGGGGGGGAGGGGGAATTAGGCATTGGGGATTATGAGAGACATTTTGCAGGATATTTGAAATGGACATTTGTTGGGGTTAGGGAGGGGGGTGGGTCTTTGGGTCTAGTTTATTACTGTATAATTATTTATTTTACAAACTTCAACATAGTGTACACGTTCATATTACTTTGTGGGGTGGTGGGTGCTAGTTACTGCACGTTTGGTTTCCTCAAACTTACCAGCATGAATTATCTAAAACGTCCACAAATGTACAAAAGTGCCACTAACAGAGTTTGTGAATTCAATTGGCCTACTAGTACTTTACTAGTACTACTGTCAGTCTCTCCTCTCATCCGAGTCCTAGCCCATTATTCTACCTCCCCAAAATGCTTATCTTACCTGCGATTCATGTTTGAGAATAGGGCTAGGCACAGGGCTGGATGCATGGCAAATGCTGATTAAGGTTGGGTATGGATGGAAACATGGATGGATGAAATGTCATCGTTGTGCTGGTAGCTGTAGTGCTACACACTGGCAGTAGCAGCATATGAAAAAGAAGGAAATGAAACATTGAGTGGCTTGAGCGTAGCATTAGAACAGTACGATATATAGTACAGTACACAGTAAGAACATATCCTCGGATTTCTTCACCATCCTTGACATTTATTTTCTGTTGCTTTGACCTTATCCTCCCTAGCAAGTGTGTGGAATTATTGTTGTAATTTAGTCACACCTCAATGAAAACCACACAGCCTGGGGAAAGAGGGTTAGGGTTTGAAAATTTGATGGGAATGGTTATTTTTGGGAAGGTTTTGTGGAGAGAGGAAAAAAAATACAGCATGGACAAACAACAGTTGAAGAAAAACAAATCTTTGGATACGAAGATATGAGATATCCATAAATCTTTTAAGGGACATAAAGGAAGTGCATGCATGAAGTTGTCAGCTAAATGGATGGTTCGGTTACTGAAAAGTAGTGCTGCTAAGTGCAACTTACTAAGTAGTACTAAACTATTGGACAGTACAGGGCTGCTGTAATTATGCAATTTCACTCAGAGAGAATGAATTAGTAGTACATTACATTAGTTTTAAAAAATAGCAAAGAAAGTTATGAAATAGCTGTAGGGATGAATTTGAAGCAGAGAGTCGCACTCATAGAAGTACACAACAATACGTTATTTAAAGAGGATACTGTAACTGTATGTTGTTGTTGTCCTGTTCAATTTGGGAAGTTGCATGCATCCAGCCATTCCTCTTCTTCGCTGTACTCCTCCATTCCATCTGACGCTTCGTCGATCAATCTTGGTGACCATACACACTGTCCACTGCCTGCCTGGCGGATGCAGAATTTCGGATTGATGTTGTTCCCATGGCAAAAGGTAAAAGCCGGCCTGCAATTATTGATGGAAAAACTGGAAGGGATAATAATACAGCACTGAGAAAAAATGTAAGGTACGGTGTGTAGTGCAAAAATAACACTTTCAGAGGCGACACATACAGGCATCATTTCAAAAGTATGTACTCTGAGTCTCTTTTTCAAGGATAGTAATTGCACACAGCAGGCCAGGGCCATGCAGACCGTCAAGGCAGGCACCACTGAGTGAACCAACCTGATGATTTAGCATACCTCTTTGACACAGACAGACAAAGCATATCTAATTTTATGCAGCAAGCCACATAGCCACAACGAACTGCTGTCTGGACTGTGGCATACACTACACTGGCTCGACCACTCCCATACCACGACTAGACAGACATGTAGATCTGCTGTAGTTGTTGTTGACTTGTTTACCTGTTGTTTGCCTTGCCACTCACGAAAAGGCCATATTTCTTCCGTAAGCCGACAATGATGATGATCCATCCATCCCAGTGAGTGACTGTGTAAAGAATAAAGATGTTATGTAACTTTAATTATCAAGATTGTTCATCATCATGGTATGTTATTGGCAAACTCAATGTTGTCTACACACTGATACCAAGGACATTTTCCATATTGAAAAATGCAATGTAGTGGCTGGCCCCTGCAGTAGAAGTACACTTTGTATTAAACAAGGTAGCAGAGTACACTTGAGTCACATTTAGTGTGTAAAAGATTAAATAATAATAACAGAACACATAGATAGGATTCACTCCATGCACAACAAACAACCAACAATTGCTTTCATCAGAGCCAGACATCCAGTGTCACCACTGCATGCCATTTCATCATTCATTACCTGTTCCACTTGTCATCATCTTAAGTGGAGGGCCCAGGGCAGCCTCTCGTGTCAGGCTGCAGTCAGCATAGTGAGTCATTCCAGTCCCACTTCTTTTGAGGGGACTCGTGTACGGACTGAAGCGACAGTTTCTAGATTCTGCGTAATCCAGCCATCTGCCTTGAGGGAAATGTATAGGGGGAGTCTGGAGGAGGAGGAAAGAGGAGCATGACTGAGTTGTGAAGTTGTGAACCTCAGGAATGCAGACAGCGGCACCTTCAATATTGAAAATAAGATGAAGATAGTGCTGCTGATGGATTTGTTGTGATTAAAGTTATGTTGTGCTAAAAGTTGCAAATCAAAGAAAGACACACAGAAATAAAAGTCAAAAAGTACGGAAGAAAACAAAAGTACGTTTTTCAAGCCTAGTTGTCGTCAGGGAAGTAGAGCTTGTCCTCAAACTCTGTCAGTTGAACGTGGAGTAGGTCAGCTAACAAAGAAGAGCTTCAGTCACCTAAGTCGGTGTCCTCTTCTTCCTGCGTGGATTCACGTATTTTGTAATCTGGTGGTATGAAGTGCTGATTCATCTTGATCCTTGTTAACCGCTCCACATTTTTGGGCGAGAGGCGGGACCTTTTTGAAGTGACAATGGCACCAGCAGCACTGACACATAATTTATAGCCAGCCTGCTGAGCAGTGGCCAGTGAGGCCTTTTCTAATACCAATACACCAATGGGTCACGATCAATGTAGACCTCTGTTGGGACATCCAGATAGGTCTGCACCATCCACTCAAGGGCCTCCCTGGGTGGTGCTCCACTTTGCGTACCAAGTGGTGCCTTTGCATCATTACTGGAGTGAGCAAACCCTTGCTGAGTTATCCAATCCGCTTCCGACAATATTAGGCCTGGGCCTTGTGCAGGTAATGATGACAAAGATACTGTTGCTGCTGTTGGTAATGGCTGTGAGGGAAAGTGACTGCCTTTGGCCACAGAAGTGGACCTTGACGCCAGATTGCCTGCTGCTTCAGTAGTACTTGTGGTGTTTCCTTCAATTTCCTGCCGCTCTTTTTCGAACCGAGTGGCTGACACAGCTAGCCAATATTTGTACTTTGAAACATCTTCTTCATCAAAAGGAATGAATACTTTGCTGGTCAGTGCCTTTTTGTACCGTGGATCCAGAATAGTGGCACAAATGTAATGTTGTTCTGAATGTATTTTTTAAGCCTTTCATTGACAAGTAGGCGGTGTCAGAACTACCCGAACTCAAACTAGAAGAAAACACTGTTTGTGCGCAATAGGAGCTGTAAACTCATCTTGGAACCGCCGCTGGAGTTCTCTAACTCATGTGCTGAATTCCAAGATGGCCGCTGGCCCGTAAAATGAGTCAGCTGTCTAGTTGTTGTAAGCCGGTAAACCCTGACAGCTGGTGAAGCAAAGCGCTAACGAAGATGCGCACTTCACCAGAGTTTCTGAGGAGAAAGTAGCGTTTACGTCTTGTTCCATTCCCTTCACCAAAGCGTTGCGTTTTTTCCCCTTTTTCAGGTCAGTTTGCTCTGACCTTATTGCCCTTCCCTATTTTGCCACTTCTTTTCCCCCTCTTCGTAGTTAATTCCAAGTCGTCCAGGTGACCAGTAGGAGAGTTACCAGAGTCCGATATTCAGTCCTCGTCATATCAGAGTTCATGGAGAATATCGCCAGTTGGAGTCAGCGCATCATTTCCTGAAGAAAAAGATAAAAAGACACATAGATAAGTAACAAGAGACTTGATAATAGAAAGAAGGCCCAGTTATAGACTGTATAAGACATGACAAATAAAACAGTAAATTAATAGAGTATTAGAGAACCACTTATCGGTAAGTTGTGAAATACAATAATAGGAAGAGTACTTACCACAGGATAGGTTTTCCTTCAGCAAACCTGCAAGAAAAAAGAAGAGTATTAAGACGTATCATTTACTAAGTGACGTATATGGATAAGAATAGAACTAGCTTCAAATCTCTATAGAAGGTAAGAGTAAGACTAGTAAGGAAATAAAGACAGATACTGCAGAAAGTGAATGTAGAGCTAAATCAAGGTATAAATATTTTGCAAATTAAATTCTTAGAGACACGGAAAACAAGAAAAGACAGAAGAGTAGCAATAGTTCTGGAATGTTAGGTAAGAGTTAGAAGGAAATAGTACATAGAATAGATGGAAAGGAAAGGAAAGGGTATTCTGATGTGTTTTCTTTTAATGCATTAGGATACCCTGAGATTCGTCGAACAGTAGACGAGATCAAGGAAGCCAAACAAGAACATTCCGGACCAGTCTCTTCTTTGTTTGTTATTTTCTCCAATTCCCCCTTCCCCCTTCCAGGTCCTTGTGAGCCACGTTATATACAACGGGCTCTCAGTGTCTTGGAGGTGGAGTCGGGAAAAAGGCAACTACCTGTTCCTGTGCAAGTCGTGGTAAGAGTTCACTATAGTCCTTGACAGAGTGAAGTGCCCACGTTTATCTATTGCACCTGAACAGGATGACTGAAGGAATAACTATGCAGAACTTAGGTCCAGTTCTAGAAGCTATTCAAAAGGAACTAATAGCTGTTAGGGAGGAGAACCAAAACCTCAAATTAGAGGTAGTTAAATCAAGAAAAGAAACAGCAGACTTAGGGCAAAGGATGGGACAGTCTTTTAGTGCTAGTAGAGAAGTATTAGGAGTTTCATCAGAGAGTTCAAAAAGATTAACAACACAAGTCATTCATTCCTTGTCCCCAGTAATTCCACTGGCCCCTCCTGAGCGATTTAGAGGGGACCCTCAAAAAGCACAAATCTTCCTTACTCAATGCTCCCTCCATTTTATGTGCCGCCCCTCTATTTTCCCAGATGCATAGTCGCGGGTTGCGTTTGCGCTTTCAAACTTGAGTGGTGATGCAGCAGCATGGTTGATGCCTTTAATCACTAGAGATGACCCAATCCTACAGAATTATGATGAATTTAAGAAAGTATTTCTCAGAATCTTTGAAAGAAGAAGAATTTCACAAGCTGTAGATAACAAATTGTTAGAATTGCGACAGGGCAACCAGGACTTGGTTGCGTACTTAGCCCAATTCAATAAGTTAGTCGTGGAGACTGATTGGCCAGAGAGCAAGAGGGATGCAGTCTTTTATCGTGGATTGCGTGAGGAATTGAAGGACGTACTGGCACAGATACTGAACCGACCTACAGAATTCTGGGCCTTAGTAGATCTAGTGCTGGAGATAGACTTTCATCAGGGAGAACGAAAGGGAGAAAGAAAAAAAGACCAAAGACCCATTGTGCCCCGATTTGATCAAGCCCGGTCAGATTTTAATCGAGCAGTTGAAGGATCAACGAACCCAAACCCATGCAAATTGGAACTATAAGGGGTCCATAGACTAAAGAAGAGGAGGAGAAAAGGAGAGTTGGAAATTTATGTATGTACTGTGGCTCAAATGGACACTTGGTGAAAGGTTGCCTGAAAAAAACAAAAACCTTGTTTTTAAGCCGAAGGAGAACTTGCAGCACCACCAGTAGAGGGAGTTGTACCGGTGGATGCGAAACAAGAATCAACTCAGAAGGAACACCAGTTGGCAAATACACTTCAGTCTTCTTCACCTCACCTGGTTCTGTCCATGATAATCACATTTCGACAAATAACCCTTACAGACGTGTCAGTGATGGTGGATTCCGGAGCCACAGGAAACTTTTGTGACCTAAAGTTTGCAGAAAGTCTTGGGTTGAAGGCCATACAAAAGCTTAAAAGCGAGCCAGTGCGAGCTGTAGATGGCACAAACCTTTCGTCTGGACCGATAGTAAGTCATACTGAACCAGTTTTGATGAGATGAAATGACGAACATGAAGAAGTTATTCAATTTAAGTTAATTGACGCTCCTCAGTTTCAACTTATATTAGGTTTGCCATGGTTGACTGAACACAATCCTACCATCGATTGGAGCGCTAGAACAATAACAATGGAGTCAAAGTATTGTAAGGAGAATTGTTTCAGAAGAAAAGAGGAAAACTATGAGTCTAACCCTGCTCATTCGTTGTGTATGATTGGAGGATCAGTGTGTTATCAACTCCCAAGAAATACCTACAGAATATCAAGATTTCAAAGATGTTTTCAGCGAGAAAGAGGCGGAACCATTACCTCCACATGGAACATACGACTGTGCAATTGAACTGGAGCCTGGTGCAAATTTACCTTGCAGTAAAATCTATGCCCTCACAGAAAAGGAACATCAACATTTAAAGGAATATCTGGACAAGTATTTGGCAAACGGCTTCATCCGACCGTCCAAATCACCAGTATCCTCGCCCTTGTTTTCTGTACCAATGTACCAAAGAAGGAGGGCGATTTAAGAATATGCAACGATTATCGTGCAATAAACAAAATTTTGAATAAGAATTGTTACCCTGTTCCACTCATCTTGGTCTTATTAGATCAAGTAAAGAATTCAAAAATATATACCAAGTTAGATCTTCGGGGTGCTTACCATTTGATTAGAATGAAAGAAGGTGACGAGTGGAAGACGGCCTTCAGGACCAGGTTTGTGTTATTTGAATATCAGGCCATGCCATTTGGCCTGTGTAACGCCCCAGCAGCCTTCCAACATTTTATCAATGACATATTGAGAGAAGTCATAGACCAATGCACAATCGTTTACATCGACGACATCCTAATCCACTCAGATGATACTCAAAGGCACAAGGAGCCAGTAAGAGAGATTTTACAAAGGCTATGAGAGAATCGGCTATTTGTAAAACTGGAAAAATGGGCCTTTGGTGTTTTAAAAGTGGAATTTTTGGTATTTGTTCTCTCGCCAACCGGCATGAACATGGATGAACGTAAGATACAAGCAGTGGTCGATTGGAAGTCTCCTGCCAGCGTAAAAGAGGTGCAGAGCTTTATTGGCTTTACAGACTTTTATAGGAGATTTATTGAAGAATTCTCTAAGAAAATCCTGCCTCTCACCAAATTATTGCGAAAGGGGTTTAAATTCGAATGGACAAAAGAAGCTGAAGAAGCCTTCAAATTGTTGAAGGGGAGTTTTTACTTCGGCTCCAGTGCTGCTTCACGTTGACCCATGTGGAAACTGATGCTTCCGATCAGTCTATAGGAGGAGTTCTACTCCAACGACACATAGACACTGGCCAATTGCACCCAATCGCTTACAGGTCAAGAAAACTGACACCAGCTGAACAAAACTATACAATTACGGAAAAAGAGCTTCTAGCGATAAAGGATGTCTTCATGGAGTGGCAACATTATTTAATGGGAGCCAGACATCAGGTGACTGTCTTTACGGATCACAGAAATCTCAAGTTTTTGAAGTCTGCCAAATATCTAATGCCAAGACAGTTGAGATGGTCGCTATATTTTGCAGAATATGATTTTGTAATCACTTACAGACCAGGAGCGCAAAATGGAAAGGCAGATGCCTTGTCTTGAATTGGTACGGGGAGAAGAAATATTTAGAGGAAAGTCAAACAATTATACCAACCTCAACAATAGTAGGTGCCACTTCCTTACTTACCTTTGGAGAACAGATCTCACGAATCATGAGTCCAGAAGACATACAAAAATGGGTAAATGAAGAAGCAGGAAGAGAAGTTTGTCATCAACTACCTTAAAGACCCGCACACCAGCACCAGGGATGCCTTCAAAAACGCCACCCGCATACACCACCAACTAATCCGATCTGCCAAGAAAGCCGCATTCAAAGACCGACTAGATAACAACGCCCACAACAGCAAGGAATTATTCAACATCGTCAAAGAATTTACCAACCCCTCAGCCAACTCCAACGACATCACCCCTCTCAAGCCCTCTGCGACTCCCTAGCTTCGTTCTTCCACAACAAAATCGCAGACTTCCACAACTGCTTTGACAACCGACCCGGAGACCAACCCTCCCAACCTTCTGCAGGACCTTCACCCCCCTTGAACATCCTTAATGACTGGAACCCAATCTCCACTGAGGACACCATCCACCTGATGAACTCCATCCACTCAGGATCACCCACAGACCCTTGCCCTCACCACATCTTCAACAAAGTAGACTCCATCATAGCACCACACCTCCAAGACATCATCAACTGCTCCCCCAACTCCGCCACCTTCCCGGAAAGCTGGAAACACGCAGAACTTAGCGCCCTTCTGAAAAAACCCACAGCGGACCCCACCGAACTCAAAAACTACCGCCCCATCGCGCTCCTTCCATTCCCGGCCAAAGTCATCAAAAAAGCCGTCAACAACCAGCTCGCCGCCTTCCTCGAAACCAACAAATCCCTCGACTCCTCACAGTCCGGCTTCCGAGCCAAACACAGCACGGAGACCGCCCTCATCGCAGCAACAGACGACATTCGAACTCTACTGGACAATGGAGACACAGTCGCCCTCATCCTCCTAGACCTCTCCGCAGCCTTCGACACAGTCTGCCATAGCACCCTTCTACAGCGCCTCAGAAACATCGGAATTCAAGGAAATGCACTGGAATGGATCACCTCGTTCCTCACCGGAAGAACCCAGAGAGTCCGCCTCCCACCATTCAAGTCAGAGGCCACTGAAGTCATCTGCGGCGTACCACAAGGATCCTCACTCAGCCCCACCCTCTTCAACGTATATATGAGCCCCCTCATGGCCATCGCACGCCAACACAACCTCAACATCATCTCCTACGCCGACGACACTCAACTGATCCTCTCACTCACCAAAGACCCTAACACCGCCAAAACCAACCTACATGAAGGAATGAAAGAAGTAGCCGAGTGGATGAAGCACAGCCGTCTGAAACTGAACTCAGACAAAACAGAAGTCCTTATCTTAGGTACCTCCCCCTCCGCCTGGGATGACTCTTGGTGGCCAGAGGCCCTTAGAAAAGCACCCATCCCGAAGGACCACGCACGGAACCTGGGCGTCATCCTGGACTCCTCACTCTTTATGAACAGACAAGTCAACGCCGTTTCATCATCTTGCTTCAACATTCTTCGCATGCTCAAAAAAACATTTCGCTGGATCCCCACCAAAACCAGAAAAACGGTCACCCATGCACTGGTTACAAGCCGCCTGGACTACGGAAACACCCTATACGCCGGTATCACCGCAAAACTCCAGAAAAAACTCCAACGCATCCAGAACGCATCAGCCAGACTCATACTAGACATCCCGCGTAAAGACCACATCTCTAGTCACCTGAAAAACCTCCACTGGCTCCCCGTCAATAGAAGGATTACTTTCCGCCTCCTAACCCACGCACACAAAGCACTTTACGAACTTGGACCCGAATGCCTCAACACACAACTTTCCTTCTACACCCCCTCCCGCCAGCTACGATCCTCCAACCAAGCCCTTACTACCGTACCTCGCATCAACAAAACCACCATGGGAGGTAGATCCTTCTCCTACCTCGCAGCTAAAACCTGGAACTCACTCCCCACTCACCTTCGTCTCACTCAGAACCACCTAGCATTCAGAAAGCAACTTAAAACTTGGATATTCGACAAGTAATTCCCCACCCTTCTTCAAGCGCCTTGAGACCCTCCGGGTATGTAGCGCGCTATATAAATCTTTTGACTTTGACTTCGACTTTATCACCAGGGAGCCTTGTACATACCCACTAAAAAACTACAGAAAGAAGTTTTACACGAGTGTCATGATAGTCCCTTGGCTGGTCATAAAGGAGAAACAAAAACCAAAGAATTGGTTGGAAGACACTATTGGTGGCCACATATGAATGCTGATATCGAGAACTATGTGAAGACTTACGAAATCTGTGCACAGGGAAAATCTGAACGGCAAACACAAAAAGGGTTGTTACAACCAATCCCCACCCCTCCGGGTTCTTGGCACACCATTACTATGGATCTGATAGTGGATTTACCCTCTAGTCAGGGCTATAATACTATCTGGGTGGTGATGGACGCATTTACCAAGATGGCCAACTTTGTAGCCTTAAAGGGAGTTCCAACATCAAAACAATTAGCAAGTCATTTTAGCACACACTTAGTCAGAATTCATGGAATCCCCAAGATTATAATAATAGACCGAGGTTCACACTTCATGTCTCATTTCTGGAAGGCCTTTTTAAATGGGTTAGGAATAGAGGCTAGGTATTCTACTAATTTTTATCTAGAGACAGACGGGCAGACCGAAAGGGTTATTCAGGAACTAGAGCAATATTTGAGGCTATTCCTACTGAAGCAAGGAGGGGAGTGGGCAGATTACTTGTGGGCAGCTGAATTTACACATAACAATGCAGAGAATTTGTCAACAGGCTACTATCCCTTTTATTTGAATTACGGCAGACACACACATTTTACTGTAAAGAATTCTGAACTTACTGTTCCTGCTGTTAAGGACCTGGTTGATCACTTAAAGAAGGTTCAGCACAATGCTTCCCATAATTTAGAGCTAGCTAAGATGAAATATAAAACTCATGCTGATAAAGGAAGGAGAGAAGGTCCAGATTTGACAAAAAATTTGAGATTGAAGGGAAATAGAATGTTTTTACCCAGATTTATAGGACCCTATCCAATTGAAAAGCAGATTAATCCTAGGACCTACCGTTTGAAACTGCCAGTTCAAATGAAAATTCATCCAGTCTTTCATGTTTCCTTATTAATGAAAGCTTCCCCAGAGTTACGGAAAGAATCACCACCTAAACCCATTTTGTTAGAGTCAGGATTAGAACATGAAGTGAAGAAAATCCTAGATTCAAAGCAATCAAATTGAAAATGATCTTACCTGGTGGACTGGAAAGGCTATGGCCCAGAAGAAAGATCGTGGGAAGTGGCCTCTAATGTCTATGCACCTCGTTTGGTGTGATCTTTCCACAAGAGATTTCCAACAAAGCCCAAGGAGAAAGGACCTCTCTTGTTGGGGGGTACTGTCAGAACTACCCGAACTCAAACCAAAAGAAAACACTGTTTGTGCGCAAAAGGAGCGGTAAACTCACCTTGGAACCGCCGCTGGAGTTCTCTAACTCGCGCGCGGAATTCCAAGATGGCCGCTGACGCGGAAAACGAGTTGGCGGTCTAGTTGTTGTAAGCCGGCAAACCCTGACAGCTGGTGAAGCAGGAGCGCTAATGAAGATGCACACTTCACCAGAGTTTCTGAGGAGAAAGTAGCGTTTTTGTTATGTTCCATTCCCTTGCCCAAAGCGTCGCGTTTTTTTCCCCTTTTTCAGGAAAGTTTGCTCTGACCTTCTTGCCCTTCCCTATTTTGCCTCTTCTTTTCCCCCTCTTCGTAGTTAATTCCCAGTCGTCCAGGAGACCAGGAGGAATATAGACTGTATAGGACATGACAAATAAAACAGTGAATTAATAGAGTATTAGAGAACCACTTATCGCTAAGTTGTGAAATACAATAATAGGAAGAGTACTTACCACAGGATAGGTTTTCCCTCAGCAAACCTGCAAGAGAAATAGAAGATTTTTAAGACGTATCATTTACTAAGAGACGTATATGGATAAGAATAGAACTAGCTTCTAATCTCTGTAGAAGGTAAGAGTAAGAGTAAGACTAATAAGGAAATAAAGACAGATACTGCAGAAAGTGAATGTAGAGCTAAATCAAGGTATAATTATTTTGCAGATTAAATTCTTAGAGACACGAAAAACAAGAAAAGACAGAAGAGTAGCAATAAGTCTGGAATGTTAGGTAAGAGTTAGAAGGAAATAGTTCATAGACTAGATGGAAAGGAAAGGAAAGGGTTTTCTGATGTGTTTTCTTTTAATGCATTAGGATACCCTGAGATTCGTCGAACAGTAGACGAGATTAAGGAAGCCAAACAAGAACATTCTAGACCAGTCTTCTCTTTGTTTGTTATTGTCTCCAATTCCCCCTTCCCCCTTCGAGGTCCTTGTGAGCCAAGTCATATACAACGGGCTCTCAGTGTCTTGGAGGTGGAGTCGGGAAAAAGGCAACTACCTGTTCCTGTGCAAGTCGTGGTAAGAGTTCACTATAGTCCTTGACAGGCGGCTTAATAAGCTCTCCGCTCCGATATATGTCTTGTTTGTGACCATCATCTCGGAACATTGAAGACACCGCCTTCAGTTGTTGCTCTAGCATGAACAACAATGGGGTAGCTTTGCCCAAACTACAATCCTCCCTGCTGACTTCACTGGTGAGAACCTCAAAAGGACGAAGCATGTCTGTCAGGCTTTGAACTAGGTCCCATTCCTCCGGCTCTAGCCTCATGTCTTTCATAGGAGCAGACCGTATGTTAAAGCTATTGACATACTCATTGATTACCTTGTACTGCTCAAACAGACGTTCAAGCATGTAGAAGGTTGAGTTCCAACGTGTTGCCACCTCCTGGATAAGTCCTTTGAGTGGCACTCCACGGCTACGTTGAATGATCCTCCTCTCCTTCCGGGCCTTAAAAAATGGCTGAAATGTGTGCGGATTCTTCGGCAGGTGGTCAGTAACTTGATGACTGTGTTTTCTCTTTTTAAGAAATCTTGAACAACAACGTTAACATCGTGGAGTGGTGTGGCTCACTGGTTAGAGGCGGCAGACCCGGAAGCAGAGAACGGCCCGAGACCAGGGTTCAATTCCCGACGCGGCAGGGCAGTGGACCAGGGTCAGCGGACTCGATAATTCTCGCCTCGGTGCCTACTCTATCCAGAGATCACACTCGGCAATTCTGGGCATTAGCTTGCCTCATCTCTACAACGGCCCCCCATATTCGCCGGGGATGCCTGGTTTCACCTTGGAGATACCCAGTAGGGACCATCTCACAGGGATAGCCAGGACGGGTTCCCCAGCGGTCTACAGCACCACGACGCCTCAGGGCAGCAGTGTGCTTTACAAGACAAACACGGCACTCTGAAGTAGCCACCATAATGCATGGCCTTAACTATATAACTGCCAATAACCGTGGAAACATAACCAATCATGCGACTTCTTGGCACCAGCCATTTAGAGACCTTACTCTTAAACTCATCCAAAAGGTTTAATGCAGTATGAGATTTCTCCATGGCAAACATGGTTACTGTTGCATGTTTATTGCATGTGTATTATTATTATTATAATTAAGTTTCTAAAGCGCTCAGCTACCCGTAGGTTTCCCAGCGCTAAAACCAAAAGGTGAGGGGGGGAAAGTCAGAAGAGAACTATTAGATGTTAAATAGCCAGGTTTTTACCTGTCTGCGGAACCTAAGGTAGTTGGATTCAGTTCGTGTCTGATGGGGGAGAGAGTTCCAGAGTGAGGGGGCCAGCCAGGCAAAAGATCGGCCACCCATTCTGGCTTTTTTAATTCTAGGAACTGAAAGTAAGTGTTGGTTAGAAGATCGTAGATTGCGAGGGGGATGGTATAGTTGTGCCAAGGGGTTGAGATAAGGTGGAGCTAGACCAGAATTTATTCTGTGAATGATGCAAAGGGCCTTAAATTTTGTCTGATTTTCAATTCGGAGCCAGTGCAGGGAGCGAAGGGCATTGGAGGTTGAGGAAGTGTTAATTTGCAGAGGAGTCGCACAGCCATGTTCTGGACTGTCTGCAATTTACGCGTCACCTCTTTACTGGCTCCCAGAAGAAGGATGTTCCCGTAGTCCAGTCTCGAGGTGATAATGGCCTGGACCACAGTTTTCTGAGTGTCCAATGGAAGCATCCAAATGTTTTTTCGCAACCACTTGATGATAGTGATGCAAGTGGATGAAGTTTTGACCACATGGTTCTTCAAAGATAGTTGATCGTCAAAAATGACACAGAGGTTGCGAGCTGTTTTGGATGGGGTAGGTAAAGGGCCCATTTGAACAGGCATTGCCGAGGTCCCCATAAGGTGGTGTTGTGACCGAACAGAAGAACCTCTGTTTTTCCCCCGTTTATTTGCACTTTATTGTCCAACATCCAGGCTGCGATGTTGCTCAGTCCTGTACAGAGGGAAGAGGTGGTGGAGTGAGAGTCAGAGGAAAGGGAGTAGATAACCTGGGTATCATCGGCGTACGAGTAAATAGTGAGCCCAGCTTGCTCAGCAATAGTAGCCAAGGGTCTGACGTACAAATTGAATAGCAAGGGGCTCAAGATGGAACCCTGCGGCACCCCGTACGCCGATGTGAAGGTTTGAGAAGCAGAGGATGAGGAGAAAACTTGAAAGGTGCGATCTGAAAGAAAGCTAACAAACCAGTTGAGAGCTGTGCCGATAATCCCAGATGATCTGAGGGCATTGATAAGGATGGGATGGGAAACCGTATCAAATGCGGCACTCAGATCAAGTAAAATGAGTGCCACGGTTTCCCCCTTATCAACTTGGCACCGGATGGTTTCAGAGACCCCTAGCAGAGTGTATTCAGTCGAGAAGCCACGTCTGAACCCGGATTGAGATGGATGTAATAATCCACTTGCTTCAACGTGGGTTGACAGCTGGGAGTTGATGTGTTTTTCCATGATTTTAGAAAGCACCGGAAGAAGTGAGATTGGGCGAAAATTAGATGGAATGCTAGGGTCTGCATTAGTCTTTTCTAACAGGGGCAATATCCTTGCATGTTTCCATGCAGGGGGTTCTGAAGCTGTTTTAAGGGTGGTATTGAGAAGATCTACAATAAGTGCAAGAGAGGAATGATCCAGTCTGTTTAGTATATGGGGAGGAAGGGGGTCCAGTGGAGTACCGGATTTAATTTTGCAAATAATGTCAGAGAGAGTCGTAATGTTAAATGGCTCCCACGTATCGATCGAGAGAGAGGCAGGAGAACTGGTTTCTCAGGGAATTCTGGAATCACAGATGATCATAGGTTCAGGAGGAGTGGAAGGGATTAGTTGACCTGGAGTAAGAGACAGGTCATCTAGTGTCAGCTGTTCAGAAAGTGGGATAGGGGCGGGTAAGTAAGACAGCGAGGGAGAGGGGACAGGTTTCTCAAAATTGGAGTAGATGGTATCTATTTTGGCTATAAAAAATTCGGCCAATGAAATACATTGTGCAGTATCTAAGCATGGTGGTTTGGGTTGACATAATGCACCCGATAGACTCTGTACTACCTTAAAGAGAGCTTTAGGGCGGTTTTGTGCTTCGAGGATGGTTATGTTAACATGTTCAACTTTAGCATTTTTGCATAAAGAGTGGTATTTAGATAGAGCAGCTTTGTAGATTTGCTTGGAACCAGGATCGTATTTTATGCGTCATTTGCGCTCAAGATTTTTACATATAGTTTTTTCTATTTTTAAGGCAGCTGTGAACCATGGTGCGGGCGGATGGTGAAGATTATGTTTTTGCATGCGTTGGGGTAGGCATGCATCTGCAGCCTTTGCAAGCCAGGCGTTAATAGCCTCAGCAGCTTCAGTACAATTACTGAAGGCCTAGTGTGCTCTAGGTTGAGATTGAATTCATTCATGTCTAGTTTGTTCCAGTTTCTAGAAGGTCTGGATTCAGTAGGTTTAGGAGGGATATTGAGTTGGCGACCAATGGTAATGGTGAAGTTTACCATAAAGTGGTCAGACCATAAGATTGGTAGTGAGGTCTCACAATCAATAGTTTCTAGATTGGAGAAAATGGGGTCCAGAAGGTGTCCTGCAATATGCGTGGGACCCGAATTATGTAGGGTGATATTTAATGCAGCCAGGTCCTGCAAACGGTTGCTACTAATGGAGCAACAGGGATCATTAAGATGTAGGTTGAGATCACCAAGAATTGAAAAGTTAGTGGAATTCTGGATAAAAGGTGCTATGTGCTCAGGAAGAGTGGTGGCCAATGCACTCGCTGATCCGGGGGGGGCGATAAATAAGCAATCCGGAAAAGGTAAAATTGGGAGACAGCGAAAGCTTAAAGAGACCAGCCTCACAGTTAGGCAGTACAATGTCTTCCCATTTGCAAGTGTACCGTCTGTTATAAACTATAGCTATTCCTCCGCCATCTCTCAATGTTCTGTTTTTTCCGACATAGGTATAATTATCAGGGAGAGCAGCAGCAATGTCTGGGCCGGAATGGTCTTTTAGCCATGTCTCAGTGAGGAATAAAGCTGCAGGTTCCTCCGAGACAAGGAGGTCAAATATTTCCCTCTTATGTTTCCGACTCGTTTTAAAAATTGTGGCATGGTCAACACCTGTAGACATCTTTTCTCTAACCACTGCAAAAGAGACCTAGTTTGCAGTGATGCACATGTAATCCACAGCTTGGCAACTGGTCAACATGTCTGTTGTCAGGTGAATAGTGTGAACAGCACTCTTCTGCAAAGCTGACCCAATAACTTCCAGCACATCTTCATGTAGTGCTGGAACTGCAACTCTGGCAAAATAGGACCGGCTAGGAACCTTCCACTTAGGGCAGACTGTTGCCACAAATTCTAGAAAACCCACCTCTTCCACGAAAGAAAAAGGGAGAAGGTCCAGAGCTAGCATTTTAGCCAGCTTTGCGTTATACAGAAGCAGCCGTTGGGTGGTTGCGTTCAAATGGCGCCTCCGACCAAAACATGCTTTTAATGGTGGTTTGGACCGTTTTCATATGTTTTCATATGTGATGATGATGATCCACACTTCTTCAACCCAGTTAGGCTCATTGATGTACATTTTCGCATTGGTGTCTCCCCCAGACTCTTAGTGTACCTCATACATGTCGCTGGGGTAGAGGGTGTGAGCGCTACCACTGCAGTGCTGCTGCCAAGGGTACTGGGTGTACCAGAAAAAATGTCTGTCGCTTCTTCACATTCCTCCTGCACAATTAGCCCCTCCTCATCATCAGATGCAATATGAATGGATACATTTGGATTTGTTGTACTTGTGGATTCCCAGATCTTCCTCATGTGCGCCTCCCTAATGATAGTGTGATGTTTTGGGAGAAAACCTCTCTGGCCTCTGGTACCATAGTTGGTACCAAGCTTACCCCGACTAACTACAGTTTTACAAATCGAACAAACGACCATGTTTTCCGCCTTTTTGCTAACTCTAAAAAAGTCCCAAACTGAGGACTGGAGATGTCTGCTGGTGGTGGAGGTGCTACTTTCAATGTCAGATGGACTGGAGGATAGGCATGGCTGAATTTGACTCTGTTGTGCACTTACAGCACCACTACTTGAGGTAATGGAGGTCGAGCTGGATGGAGGTCCCTGCCGGCCCTTCTGACGAGAAAATATGGAAGGTGTTGGTCGTGTTGGTGTAGTAGTTAACTGCATTTGTGGTGGTACCAATGCCACGCCGCCCACATCACGCTCAGCAGCAATTCAGGATAGGGTAAAAATGTCTCATCTGCTGCATTCCAACTGGACCTGGAGTGACGACTGTGATGACTGGGTCATCATCAGACTGTTTATCAGCAGCAGAATACACCACTTCTTGTTCGTCGTCATCATCACCCATAACTGGAAGCCTTGCGGAAACCTTCCTTTTAGGCTTCGCTACCTTTGTCTGCTCATGGCGTGCCTCACTCTCAGACTGCATTGGTGGGTTCAAATCAACATCAAGATCATTAGAAGGAAGGGGGCTTGAAGAAGAACTTGTAGTAGCACTCCTTGACCTTTATCTTGCTGGGGATCTGGAAGACAATGGATCATCATCAGGAGGAGTGGCTTCCTCAGATGATACCTCCGCTTCAAACTTGATTTCCTGATGTGCCCCTACTTCTGGAGGAACAAGCATTGTGGGCATTTGTGCCGCTCCATGCGCCTCTAGTTGCCCCTCTCCATGCGTCTCTCCTTGCTCCTCTCATTGCGCCTCTCATTGCGCCTCTCCTTGCACCTCTACTTGCGCCTCTCTTTGTGCATGTACTTGCGCTTGTACTAGTTGCACCTGTGGTTGTCATTGCGGCTGTGGTTGTTGAACACTCGTCAGATGAGTTACACCCTGCGTTGATTGGATGCTACTTTCTTGTGATGAGCCAACATCACTGGTCGATGGTGATTGAACAATTAAAGTGGCTGCCTCTGCAGCACTCATGGCCTTGGACCTAACTTGGCGTGGTGGCACTGAGCCCAATGAAGCGGAGGTGCTGCTCCCAGCTTGGTCCCCGGCAGACCGCGCGGCTGCAGGCGTAGTTTTTTTTTCTCAAAACAATATGTCTGTAGGCACACCTCTCTCCTCGGTAAGTGGCGTCACTTGCTTCTTCAGCTCCTTCTTACTGGCAATGGCACTGGCAACTTTGTTGGTGGAGGAGCGATGGCTACCTTTCTTTGGGCCCATCTTCTTCAGATGTCAGAACAGCAGGCCGCAGTTGCACGAGTTGCAGAGTTGTCTGTGGCCACACATGACGTCACGTGACGTTGTGCTGCACACACCGCAGCAGGACTTCTTCCTTGCACTGAAGAGGAACCATGATTGATTTGTGGTTCTTCTCTTGTGCACCTAAAAGCAAAGAAAGCCAGAGGAACATCAGTTAAATAAATGTTGCACATGTCGTGCTTCAATTAATATTTGCAACTAGGCAATTATTTTTACAACATAACCCAAAAAACGGAAAGACCCAAAGTTAAAATTGCTATTCTCATCTGTTTACATTAATAGAAGAGACACCCCACAGAAAGACTTGGTCCATGTACCACTGAGTACCCCTGGGCATAATGGATGAAAGCAAGGCAAACTGGGTGCAGGCCTTAGAACACTGCCTGGCTTAAAAATGGCCCCTTGAGTCTTGTCCCCACCACATGGTCAGGCCCTGCCTGTACTAGGCCTCAAAATGGCACCCACCCACATGGCCAGGCCCCAGCAACATCCCAAAAAGATGAAAAACACACAAAAATCACCCCAATCCAATGCCAACCATGCCCTCAATGATGTTTAAATTCAAGACAACCAACAGAAAGACTTGGCCCATGCACCACTGAGTACCCCTGGGCATAATGGTTAAAATCAAGTAAAATGGGTGCAGGCCTTAGCACACTGCCTGGCTTCAAAATGTCCCCTTGAGCCCCACCACATGGCCAGGCCCTGCCTGGACCAGGCCTCAAAATGGCCCCCACCCAGAGGGCCAGGCCCCAACAACCCACCAAAAAGTCGAAAAACACACAGAAATCACCACACTCCAATGCCATTCATGCCCTCAATGATGTTTAAATTCAAGACACCCCACAGAAAAACTTGGTCCATGCACCGCTCAGTACCCCTGGGCATAATGGGTGAAAGCAAGGCAGACTGGGTGCAGGCCTATGGCATAAAATAACAATGTCTGACTTCAAAATGGCCCCTTGACCCCCACCCACATGGCCAGGCCCTGCCTGTACCAGGCCTCAAAATGGCCGCCACCCACATGACCAGGCCCCAACAACCCACCAAAAATTCGAAAAACACACAAAAATCCCCACAATCCAATGCCATCCATGCCCCCAAGGATGTTTAAATTCAAGACACCCCACAGAAAGTTTTGACCCATGCACCACTGAGTACCCTTGGGCATAATGGATGAAAGCAAGGCAAACTGGGTGCAGGACTGAGCACACTGCCTGGCTTCAAAATGGCCCCTTGAGCCTTGACCCCCACCACATGGTCAGGCCTCAAAATGGCCCCCACCCACATTGCCAGGCCCCAACAACACCCCAAAAAGTCGAGAAACACACAAAAATCACCACAATCCAAGCCATCCATGCCCTCAATGATGTTTAAATTCAAGACCCCCTCAGAAAGACTTGGCCCATGCACCACTGACTACCCCTGGACATAATGGATAAAAGTAAGACGAACTGGGTGCAGGCCTGAGCACACTGCCTGGCTTCGAAACAGCCCCTTGAGCCTTGTCCCCACCACATGGCCAGGCCCTACCTGTACCTGGCCTCAAAATGGCACCCACCCACATGGCCAGGACCCAAAAAAACCCCAAAAAGATGAAAAACACACAAAAATCACCCGAATCCAATGCCAACCATGCCCTCAATGATGTTTAAATTCAAGACAACCAACAGAAAGACTTGGTCCATGCACCAGTGAGTACCCCTGGGCATAATGGATCAAAGCAAGGCAAACTGGGTGCAGGTCTAAGCACACTGCCTGGCTTCAAAATGTCCCCTTGAGCATTGACCCCACCACAAGGCCAGGCCCTGCCTGGACCAGGCCTGAAAATGGCCCCCACCCACATGGCCAGGCCCCAACAACCCACCAAAAAGTAAAAAAACACACAAAAATCACCACAATCCAAGCCATCCATGCCTTCAATGATGTTTAAATTCAAGACACCCCACAGAACGACTTGGCCCATGCACCACTCAGTACCCCTGGGCATAATGGATAAAAGCAAGGCAAACTGGGTGCAGGACTGAGCACACTGCCTGGCTTCAAATTGGCCCCTTGAGCGTTGTCCCCCACCACATGGCCAGGCCCTGCCTGTACCAGGTCTCAAAATGGCCCCCACCCACATGGCCAGGCCCCAACAACCCAACAAAAAGTCGAAAAACACACAAAAATCACCACAATCCAATGCCACCTATGCCCTCAATGATGTTTAAATTCAAGACACCCCACAGAAAGACTTGGTCCATGCACCACTCAGTACCCCTGGGCTTACTGGCTAGTGTGGCTTTACAGGCACCCCAATTTTTTTTAAAAAAAATCAACATATACCAGTGAGCTAAAATTCCATGATATAAAAGATTTTTTATTTTTAAAAAAAACCTCACAGAAACAGTTGTATGATGCACCCATGACTAACCCTGGGCCTACTGGATACTGTGGCTACCCACAATATATTTTTTTTAAAGTTGTGAAAAAGTTTTAAAATTGTAGTTGCAGCAACTGCAATGCCCCAAACAAAGAACACCAACTTGGAAAATTTCAAATCCAAAAGTGATCCAAACTCCAAAGTCTAAAAAGTCCTCAAATACAAATATCCAGTAGCAGCCACAAAAAGTAATCCTTCCAGCTCCAGATCCAAATGAAAAGTGACCAGGACATGGACAAAGCACTGGGAGGAGGCTGCTGGACAGGAACAGGAAGTTGGAGACTCTGGGCACTTCCTTCCTCCCACCCCACCCCCCAAAAAGGGACTCCTTGCACAAAAAAGTGCAGCCAAATGTCAATCTTAGGAGTTTTTCTGATCAAAATCATCATTTTCAGAAGGTTATGCTGCCTGAGGTCGATTTCTTGTGCAGAATTGCAATTTTTGGAATTTTGGGAAAGCGAGCTGTTCAAATCTCCCGCCGGAAGTCACCTGCACGCCGCATCTAAGTGTTCGGAATTGTTTACTCCCGCAATAGGTGATCGCAGGCCCTTATGACGTACTCGCGCTGTCAAACTCTCACTGTGCAAGATGGCGGGCAGCAATGACGTATTCGCGGTCGAAAAACTCTTGCGCGATCACGCAGCAAGATCCAAAATGGCGCATCACATGCAAACCGGGAGAAAAACAACTCAGTGAACTCATAATCAAGGTAAGTCAACGCCCCACGCGCGATATTGTATTTTTCAAGTGCGACCAAACCAAAAAATCCCCCATCTTGTGAATTGTGGATTTTTGGGCAAATTTGCGCGATTCACGGAACGCGAATTTGCCAAAAAATCCGCAAATTCCGCGAACTGAACGGATTTTACCCCCATAGTTAGACTTCACCCTGTGCTCCATGCACCACCTGTGGGTGGTCCCAACTGCGGGCAGGATGCTGTGTCTTGTTATTTTCTTTCCCTAAGTAAAATCAATGCAAGGCACGACAGGCAGCTAAGAGCAATACGTCATTGATAAGTGTCCTGTGGTGTCTGTGCATCATTTCTCAGTGAACTTTCTTTATATAAAGATGTTGGATTCGTACTTGGTACGTGTCAATGTATTCCATGTAATACTTGTTTAGAATGTTTGGGCCAGACATTGGAATTGCTTCATAGGCAGTTGGAGCTACCACCTTGAGCCATCTACACCTGTATACCTGTGTATCCTGTTGGCTGCAATAAATCTACTCAAGGAGTGAAGACTCCTGGTCTATGTGATTTGCTGTACAGCTTTATTGAAGAGAGCACACTTCAATGTTGGCGACACGCTTGGGATACATTGTTTTTGTTGAAAAATCTTCCTGCACCCCTGCTTCAAGAAGGTACTGTTATTTCTCTTATTCCATGTTGCTCCTGAGGGCTCAAGGACTAATTTCCTGCTCATCCGGTTTATTTAATCCAGAAGATTTAGAGATTTACAGCTCAGTGTCTTGTTTATTTCTCACATGTTCCAGGATTCATTTTAAAGGATAAAATCCTTCCGCCTCAGTTCTAGCTACTTTACCTGGATATCTGTGGCATTTAACTGTCTTATTTTCACATTTAATTGACTGCGCAAGTGCCCGTGTTTTGTGTTTTATTTCAAAACTGGCACGCGCTGTTGCTTCTACTCCTTCTTCAAAGAAACTGCTCTTCAACAAGGACTCCTCTGTTTTTCTATCCTGCTCATCGTATCACAGCGCCACCTGCTGCTTCTTCATGCTAATTCTCTTATCTTGTTCATCGTGTTAGAGCACCACCTGCTGGTTTTTCATGCCTTTTTTCCTTCTCCAGCGATTATCCCGCTATTATTGATGTGTTCATGCTACATTATTGTTTCCTACTCCTGCACTAATTTTTATTTTTACTGTTTAATTAACATTTTCTTTTTCAGGTTCTGGTGTTTTATTTCATTGACTACATTGCTGTTGTATTTTCCAATTTAGTTTGCATGGTGTTCTGATTACATTATGCAATCTGTTACTCCTCCTGCTTTGTTCCTACAGGATCCTGGAGAACCACCGTTAAAATGGAGCCTTTGGATCAGATCTTTTGAAGCATATACTGCTGTCATTGGTGGTTTAAAATTCAAACCAGAAAGAAAACGTAGTCTGTTATATTATTAATTGGGTGTTGAAGGGCAAAATGTTTTTGATCACTTACCTGTATATTTGGGTCAACATTTAGGTGATCTTGATGAATATCAACTTGCAGTTAAAAAACGTACTATTTATTATGAGGGAAAAGTCAGAGATTTTTTACTCGCATCCAAGGTCCCAATGAATCTATTGACACTTACATTACAGCACTAAACGTTTTGGCTAGTTATTGTGATTTTGATCACTTCACTTCACAACTAATCAACTAGTGTCTAGATGTTATTCGAAGAAAATCCAACATAAACTTTTATCTTGTAAGAATCCCTCATTGGATGAAGCTATTGATATACCGAAAAGCATTGAAAGCTCTGAGAGTGATTCTAAAATCTTACAAGCTCAACCTTCGCCTACAACCACATTGGGTGGAGCTACCACCTTCAGCCCTCTACACCTGTATACCTGTGTATCCTGTTGACTGCAATAAATCTACTCAACGAGTGCAGACTCCTGGTCTATGTGAATTGCTGTACAACTTTATTGAAGAGAGCACACTTCATGTCCCTACTGGAAGCCGGTAGCTGTACTTTTGCCTCAAACCTCAGATTGCTTCTCCTAAACATCAACAGTTTTCCAACATTGCTTTTATACATAATGTTCAGAAGTACCCTGCACTTACAATATGTCATCGCCGCTCAAACCTCCTCTACCAGTCCTTATTCTGTCCCCAGAGTTAAAGGTGGTGCTTTGCTTCAGGACCCTCTGTAAAGCATGTATTTAGAATCGAGGATGTTGTATCCAGGTCAAGGCTTTCGTCTGTCCTGCAGTTGTAGTCAGACGGTGAGGCGATCCCTGAGCTCGCTGGATTTGGTAGAATCTCAGGCTGAATTGCTAATTTCCGTGTAGTACATCTAAATAATGACGTATTAGTTTTTATTTGTTTTTTTTTACTGTCCTCATGTCAGCATGGCATCTTACAAGTCAAGGACCATATCCTGATGCCCTTTTATCGTATCGGTCCTTGCCCCTTCTCAGCCAAACCCGTGAAGAAGGTTCTTTTATCCCAGAGGATAGACACCTTCCCACTTTAGTGCTGTAATCATAGGACACCTGAAAAAAAAGGCATCCCATCTAGCTCATCCAGTCGGCGAAGGCTTTCCACACTTCCCTTATTCGCGGTAAGTTGCCATTTGTTATTGTTTTACATATCACCTGGCCGCTGCCAACTAACCATTGGGGTGAGGTGGTGCAATATCTTTTCAATATTTGCATATCTCTCGTCGAGCCAACAATTTCAAATAGAAAAGCAACTCTCTTGAAGTCTTACAAAGCATTGTATCCAGATCACAGTGTACTCCAAAGAGCACAAGAGACACTGACAATGTTAGTGGTGTCCTCAGGATGTCACAGAGAGTAGATTCTACCTCCTTCCAATACTATTCTATTTCAGGACATGTAAAGAAAATATGAATATCGTTGGTTTTCGGTGATTTACATCTATTACAGCTGGGAATTGGTTGAAGTACAAACTTGGCTAATTTATACGGTGTCCAATACATTCTATTTATTGTAAAGAAATGATGTCTTTTAAAATTTGCTGGTGTGACCAGAGAATATAGCTTTTTTAAAGAGCTCTTCCAGGTTGTTAGGATATCCTCTTCCTGAAGTATGTCTTGCCAGATAGTATATGGGGGGTCTGGTTTCCTATCTTCCGCTTCCCCCAATTGCATATACCACTTGGAGACTTCTTTATTTTTTGCCCTTGTATCTTGGATATCATACTCAAAGTCCCATAATGATCCTATCTCTTGGGAATTTGTGGAAAGCCATGACCTCAGCTGGTGAGGCGACCCCAGAGCTCGGTGGATTTGGTGGAATCTCAGGCTGAATTGCACATTTCTGTGTAGTGCATCTAAATAATGACATATTAGTGCCGTAAAAGTATACTTGCATTTTACATCAGAGTCAGGCTTTATTTCTTCACAGCTAACCATCTGAATGACACGATTTTAAGAGAAACTGCAAATTCTAGCGATTCAACATTTTCGAGTTGTTGAATTGGCCCATTACCTTTGTCAACCCAATCACACACATCAACTTATGTTCGGAATAATGGAGTCTTTATTTCTGTAGGAAAGCACGGCCCCTTACATGCAATTTAAATTAAACTGACTTAAAAATGTAAGGGGGTCATTTATGAGCCCCTCCATCACTTTTGCGCCACCGGTGCGTCACTTTATGTGGCGCACCAGTGGCGTAAACGATGCGTCATGTTGCGCTATATTTACGAAGTGAAGCATTTAGGTAGAAGCGTCACTTCGTAAACCCCTGTGCTGCATTATACCTTTGCCAGGTAAAATGTATGCAGGGTGGGCTACCCCCGCAAGAAAGGGTCGTATGAGTGGCGCAGCGAAATCTATGAGATTTTGCGGCGCCACTTCTAAGACACCAATGCATCAAATCCTTACCCCTGCCTCATGTCAGGCATAAGGGTGATGCAGGCCCTTCCACATGGGGCTTGCCCCATGTGAAAGGACCGTTGCTGGAGTTGTGTCAGGCTTCCGACAAAAATCCAGCAATGCACCACTTTTTGCGCTGAGAGATATGTCAGTTATACTGACGTATTTGTCCTTCCTTGCGACATGATACGTCATATTGTAAATATGACGCATCATTGGTGTCGCAAGGGGGGCGCACTGAGAAGGGGCACATTGCTGCTTTCACGCAGCGATGCACCACTTCTTGTAAATGAGGCCCCAGGTTTAGACACCCTCAAATGAGGAACTAGGAGGATGGATTGACTAACGAGATTCTGCAGTACGGTCAAGAGCACATTGAACCGGCTGTGAGGAAACACATATTTTTTTTTTTAATGGATCTTTGTCGCTTTTTCATTCCACCAGTGTGGACTTAAAAAACAGATTGAAAGACAAGAAACCAAAAACTAATAAGTGCCAAGTGTTGCATTTCAGACAGCTATACAATAACAAGCCTTGCTAGAGAAAAGAAGAGACAGTTTTATAGGAGAATGATGCTTCATGGTTCTGCTACAACATCCGTCCACATCTCCGCTGCTGGGGATGACTAAATCTAAGCATGTCCGTGGCATAGCATGTGTGAGATTTCCTTAATCCTCCAGGCTGAGCGCGAGAGAGCAAAAAGATGAAAAGAATACAGGTGAGGTTATATCATGGCTGTTTCTAAAGCGGCAGGACTGCCCGGGCCAGCTCTTCTCCCGGTGATGGAGACAGGCCGAGTCTAATAGATTTGTAATGGGTATGTTTATCAATGTCTCAGGCTCATTCAGTTTGGCACCAGTGTAACCTCTTTGGAGAACTCTGGAGAACACTGCATGTTCTGAAGGTGGCTCAGATTGATAAGGATATTGTTGGTCTCTATAAAAACGGACGCAAGGGCATGCAGAGAACCGGATGTTGAATTATAAATGAGTAATGATGTCTTTCAACGCTCTAAGCCATCCTGGGCTTCTCGGTAGATGCTGCTGCAGCAAGCAGATTAGGTTGTGCTGGGTGAAGGATGCTTCTAAGTGAGACATCAGTCTTGCTGTTCAATTTATGTATTTTGGGCTGCTATTCGGTGCACTGATCGGTGCTCAAAAGAACCTCAGCTTCACCACTAACAAACCAGACTCTAAAGACCCTTTGGGTCATAGAGTAAGATAAACAAGCGTGCGCGCCTCGAGCTCAAAGTACAAACAAAAAAAGTGTGACGAGAGGCAGCAGGGGGAGGGGAGAGAGGAGTGGGCCTGCGCCTGTTTACCTTGCGGGAGCGAACAGCAACCATCTTTTAATTACAAACAGATGGTTTGAAAGCTCCCTCCCGCACGGGAATCGCCAAACGGGCACGCGTTGCCATTCAATGCAATTCAAGGCGTGCACGTTTTTGACTGCAAAACTGAATCGATTTCTAAAGGTCTTTTTTCCTATGCAGTGTATGCACGCTGCCTAGATGAGACCTAATGAAAGTAAAACTTTACATTTTAATTTTTGTAAAGCATCCTGTTTTCCTTTAAGGAAAACGGACTGCTTTACAAAACAAATTATTGCTTTCTTTAAAAGCAATCACAGACATGGTGGTCTGCTGGCACCAGCACTATTCCTAGGGGGTTGCATATTGCAAGCTACCTCATTAATAATAATGAGGTAGGTAGAATTGTGACCCACTACCAATCGGTATCTGAAACTCATGGAATTTCATACATCGGGAATTCAGGTTACCTTATTGCAATTCTCAGAAAACCGCAATTAGGTAATCCCAATTCCCAATTTTGATACATGTGGCCCATGGAGTTTAGAAGCAGTAGCTATTTGCACATCTCAAAAATTGTGGGTACCCATACTAGCATGTGAATAACCGGACATTTTTCAAGGAGACTCATTATGTTATACATTGTCTTACATTTAGAAGGCAGAAATGCTTAGAATGTCAATGGGTAACAAAAGTTGCTATACTATTCTGTGTTCCCCTAAGTATCCCGATAAAAATGGTACCTCACTTGTGTGGGTAGTCCTAGAGCCTAAAACCCTAGAGCCTAAAACACAACATGGACACACCAGATTTTTACAGTGAAAAAAGAACCTTTTTGGTAAGGTGCCTAGCTGTGGATTTTAAACCTTAGATCGCTCAGCCGGCACCCAGGGAAACCTAGCAAACCTATACTTTTTTGAAAACTAGACACAGAGGGGAATACAGGAGGAGGTGACTTGTGTGACTCCCACCAGATTATTTTACCCAGAATCCCTTGCTAACCTCAAACTTTGTCAAAAACACATTTTCCTCACATTTCTGTGATGGAAAGTTCTGGAATCTGCCTGGATCCACAAACTTCCACCCACCCCGTATTTCCCAAAGTCTCCCACTAAAAATGGCACCTCAATTCAATTGGTAGGCCTAATGCATGTGACAGGAAATTGGCCAAATTGAATTGTGGACACACCACATTTTTCCACTGAAGACATACACTTTGTTTGTAAAGTGCCTATCTGTGTATTTTGAACCCTAGCTCAGCGGGCACCCAGGGACATTTTTGAAAAGTAGACACAAAGGGAAATCCTGGAGGGGGTGACTTGTGTGGCTCTCAACAGGGTCCATTACTCAGAATTTCTTGCAAACTTCATACTTTGTAAGTAAACATATTTTCCTCAAGTTTCAGTGGTGGAAAGTTCTGGAATCTGTGTGGATTCACAAACTTCCACTCACCCCACATTCTCCAAAGTCTCCAGGTAAATATGGTACCTCACTTTGTGGGTAGGTCAGGTGCCTGTGACAGGCAAGACCCCAAAAGATATTGTGGTGACATCAACATTTCCTATCACAAAACAACCTGATTTTGCAAGGGGAGGCACCTGGGTCTTTGGCTACTGGCTCGGTGGGCATCTAGGGAAACCTAATAAACCCAGTCATTTCTGAAAACTAGACGCTAAGGAGTGCAGGAAGGCATGGCTTGCAAGGGCCCCCTCACTATTTCTTTCATAGAATCCCCTGCAAACCTCAAATTTAGCTGACAAAATCTAATTATCCTCAACTTTCTGTGTGGGAAAAAGTTGTGGGATCACCAGATTGAAACAAATTTTACACTACCTAGTACTACTCCCAGGTCTCCCGATACAAATGGTACATCACTCATGTGGGTGGGCTGAGTACCCGCGACAGGCAAGGGCCCAAATCATATTTTGGCGACATAAAGATTACCTATTACAAAACTACCAGGTTTTTCAAGGGGGGGACACCTTTCTTTTGGCCCCGGACTCGATGACCATCTAGGGAAACCTACCAAACCCACATATTTCTGAAAACTATACACCCTGGGGAGTTCAGGGTGGTATTGGCTGCATGGATCCCCCAACATTTTCCTACCCAAAATCCCCTGCACGAAGGGCATGAGTGGTAATGGGGTTCCCATGGCCTGCAGCACTGATTGTGCCACCTTGAGTGACCCAAGTAAACACAAGTCCGTAGGCCTGCCTTTGCAGACTGCAGGAACAGTGCAAACTGCACCAATTTTAAATGTAGTGTACAGACTGGGCTTCCCACCCTGGAGGTGCGGTCAGCCTTCTTGGGGTGTACACTATCTACCATAGATAATTTCCTGTCTTTCCCTGAGCAGAGGTCCTGTGGTGGGTTCTTTCCTACACTGGCAGTCAGCCCTGATGCACATCAGAGGCGTGCAGCCTTTGAAGCTCACTGCTTTGATGTGCCCATTCCCTAGCCTGCTTGGGAGGAGGAAGGTTTGACCTCCTTCCTGCCAAAGCCTTAGTTTCTGAGTTATGTTATGTTAAGTTATGTAATGTTATGTTATGTTAGGTGAGCTTGTATAGCGCATGGCTGCCCCAAAAACGGGGCGTCCCAGCGCTTGTAGACAGCCAGACAGAGAGAGCGATAGAGTAAAGCAAAGCGGCTTAAGAATTGGACCCTAGAGTAGAAGCAAACAGCCAGGTTTTGTTGCATTTACGGAAGTGCCAGTGGTTTTGAGTGGTGCGTGCCTCAATGGGGATAGAATTCCAGAGGGCCGGGGCGAGGGACCTGAAGGAGCGGCCACCCGCTCTGTTTTTGCGCACTCTGATGGTGCGGGCAAGATGGAGATCAACAGAGCGTAGGGTTCGGGTGGGAACATAGGATGTGCAGAGATCTTGTAGTATATGGGGTCCCTGGCCGTGTA
Source organism: Lissotriton vulgaris (assembly GCF_964263255.1). NCBI lineage: Eukaryota > Metazoa > Chordata > Amphibia > Caudata > Salamandridae > Lissotriton > Lissotriton vulgaris. The sequence continues at coordinate 51,307,313 of NC_141699.1, forward strand.
GAATTTTGTGGGTGAGGCAGAGGGTTTTAAATTTGATTCTCTGTTTCACCGGAAGACAGTGAAGCCGGTGAAGAAGGTGGGAAACATGACAGTGTTTGAGGAGGGCAAAAAGGGTTCGAGCTGCGGCGTTCTGAGCTCTCTGAAGTCTATTGACCACTGACTTATTGGCCCCCAGCAGGAGACCATTGCAGTAGTCAAGGTTGGAAAGAACCAGGGACTGGACTATGACTTGGCGGGTGGGTAGCTTAAAAAACCCAGAATAGGTTTAATACAGCGTAGGCGCCCGAAACAGGTACCTGCGACCTTCTTAGCATGCAGCTCGAAGGACAGAGACTTATCCATCAGGACGCCCAAGTTCTTAACAGCCTCCTTAGGGATTGGGGGGGCCAACGAAGGGGGCCACCACTGATGGTCCCAGTTCTGTGAGTCACCTCCCAGCCAAAGTAGCTCCGTTTTAGAGGAGTTGAGCTGGAGATAATTCTCCGCCATCCAGTTGGAAATGGCCAGGATGTCTTCCTGCAGTTTTGCCTGGTCAGGCGAGGTATCCTTGGGAAAAGTGAAAATGAGTTGCGTGTCGTCTGCGTAAGATATCATTTTGATATTTCGTTCCCTGGCCAGAAGGGCCAGTGGGCGGACGTACACGTTAAACAAAGTGGGGCTAAGAGCCGATCCCTGAGGGACGCCGCAAACCAGGGGAATTCTGCTGGATGAGTGTGGTGGGGCATGGATCTGGAAAGAGCGGTCAGAAAGAAAAGAAGTGAACCAAGCCAGGACTCCGTCTTTGACCCCGATCTCCCCGAGACGCTTGAGAAGCATCTCCTGAGAGACCGTGTCAAACGCCGCACTCAAATCCAGCAGGACCAGGGCAGATGTGTTTCCTAGATCCTGTGCGGCTCTAAGATGTTCCGAGACAGATAGGAGGGCTGACTCCGTGCTGTGATTAGCCCGGAAGCCATTTTAGGAGTCGTCCAGGATACTATTAGACACCAGGTGATCAGTCAGGATGGTGTTCACATGAGCTTCCATGATCTTGGCCAAATAGGGTAAGAGGGAGATGGGTCCAAAGTTCTCAGGGCGTGAGGGGTCAAGGGAGGGCTTCTTCAACAGGGGAATGACTTTATCATGCTTCCAGGAATTAGGAATGATGGAGGACTGGAGAGAACGATTGATCAGAACCAGTCCTTCTTTCAGAATGGAGTCCTGAAGAAGCCAGAAGATATTAGGTTTAACAGGGTCATCAGGAGATCCAGTTTTAACCTTGGTGGCCAGGGAATCAAAATTTTGGTGGGAGATAGGAGGGAGCGTATGAAGAGTGTCGAAGGGAGTGGGAGGGGGGGATACTAACTGGGGGGATGGGAGAGGCCTTCTAGCTTCCAGCGAGATATATATCTCCTGGATTTTATTAGTAAAGAAAGTAGCCAAGTCTTCACACTGTGAGTTAGAGGCAATTAAATTACTAGTTCCCTCAAGAGTTTTGGACAGATCTCTTATCAAAGAGCAGATGGTTTTGGAGGGGTTGTGACTGGAGTTAATCAGATCTGAGTAGTACACTGCCTTAATTTCACAAATATGTTTGTGGTAGGCTTTGGTGGCAGACCTATAGCTGTTCTTTGCTGAGATGTCATAGGAGCGCCTCCAGGCTCATTCTAAAACCTTACAGCATTTTCTTTCTAGGGCTAGCGTCTCAGTGTACCAAGGGTGGGACTGCACCCGCTTAGGTTGGGACATTTTAATGGGGATCTGATGGTCTAAGGAGCTACTAATCCAACTCCTAGAAGCTTTGTCAGCTTCCTCCAGGTTGTTAGACCATGTCGGGCAGGAGGAAAGAAGGTTGGACTCTAGGTTAGGGACATCCAGTTTATGCCAGGGGCGTCTCCAGAGGGGAGGGGAAGGATTCGGAAGAGCAATATTCGGGACTTTAATAGATGTATGGATAAGAAAATGATCCGTCCAGGTAAGGGGGGGGGGGGAGCATGCGCTTTATGTTTGAGAATACCGGTCGAGCAAGTGGCCCGCTAAGTGGGAGGGACCATTTACCAGCTGAAACAGCTGGCAGGCTTCTAAATCTCCCAGGAAATTAGAGATGTCCTGGGAGTCGTGTCGCTCTAGGTGTAAATTAAGGTCCCCAAATATACTAAAGTTGGGCGTCATTATAGCCAAGGAGGAAGTGATCTGGGGCAGGGCTTCCTGGAAGGCCCTTGCGGATCCCGGAGGGCGATAAATGAGGAGCCCCGTAAGGGTGAAATTATCTGTGATCCTAATCTTAAATTGTGCACATTCACAGTCTGGTACTGTCACAGGGGATAGGACACAGGCAAAAGCAGATTTGGTTATCACCGCTAGCCCTCCGCCCCTTCCTTTAGGTCTATTCTGGGTATGCATAGAGTAACCCAGCGGTAGGGCCAGGGCGGGGATGGTGGTCGCCTCATTGGTGAGCCATGTCTCCATAAGGAGAAGTATATCCGGGGACCGGTCAAGGAGTAGCTGGAATACATCCTTGTGGTGTCTCACGAGGGATCTGCAATTCAAGCTGATACCATTAAGGCTTGTGAGTTTAGATGACTCTGGAGTGGTGGAGAAGTCCTCTGTGGTACGAAAGCCGCATTTGTTACATTTTATAACTGGGGCGTCACAACGCCAACAGTGAGGGGCGCAAGGGGCCTGAGCGCAGTAACCAGGGCATCCCGCGAGTATGGGAGCCTGTGGGTCGTCGCACGGCCAGAGGGTCCAGCGTCTGGCGTCGGTCTGGGGCGGACGGGCTGCGCGGGAGTGCAGGCATGTAAGTTATGAAGCTGCCGGCCCCGCCTCTGGCAGTAGTATGTCACCCCAGAGGTGCCGGATCAGGTCTGAAAACGCCCTCCACGCAAACGGTACAAGCCGTGGTGGACTGGGGCGCGACCGGAAGAGAACAGAAGCCACAACACTGTAAAATAGGCAGATTAAAATATGTACAGTTTTTAAAATCAAATAGCACTCAAACTTTTTCCCATCAAGTTTCAGAGGAGAGAGCAGGTTGAAAGCACCCCGCTGCACGCTAGCGCCTTACTGTGCTGGCGTGTCCGCTGCGCGGGAGTGCAGGCATGTAGGTTATGAAGGTGCCGGCGTCCAGGGAGTGTTTACACTACCAAACAAGAGGTCAGAAGCCTACGTTGGTGGCAGCAGGTGCTGGAAAGTGCAGGATTGCCAGCCAAAGCATAGGAACCGTAGAGCAACCAGGTGGGCACAATCTAAGGTCACATTGCTCTTGACACAAGAATCAAGTCAGGGGCGAGAAGGCATGTTGTTGGATTCCAAACATGACAAATTTCGACAGTACCTTAAAGGAGCTGGCCACCTCGAGTATGCCCTGGTGTCAGCCCTTGTTATACCAAGGGACTGCTTCACTTATAGTAGTTTTTAATGGGGAAAGCCACAATGGAAAGATAAAGGCTTACACTTATATGTCCATACCTTTAATATACTGAACCCTGCCTTCTGGGCAAGGGGTGTATGACATATATTAAATGGTTAGGGCCGTTATGCTGCCACTCCTGCAAAATCTCTCTCACCACGGAGAAATCGTTACCCGCTACGGAAGACTCGACTCCTGTCCGAGGAGCCCTAATTAATGCCAGGTCAATATGTAAAAATGGAGCCCATATCTATGACCTAATCACAGAAAACGATTTTGACTTGCTATTTGTTACAGAAACCTGGCTAAAATCATGGTGCAACTCGATTATAGCCCAGGCTGTCCCCCAGGGATACCTCATTCAACGAATTGATAGGCAGGAACAAAGAGGTGGTGGCCTAGCCATTATCCACCGTGACTCCATGAAATGCTCCACGTTCGAACTCTCGGACATAAAGGGGGCAGAAAGCATAGGCTTCTGCATCCAGATAAATGACGAGAACACCTTTGCCGGCGCCCTCATTTATCATCCACCAGGACCACAGAACGGTTTCTCACAAAGCTTCGAAGAGGTACTCAGCACTCTCACCATGAAATACGCCAACTTTACAGCACTAGGCGACTTAAATTTCCATCTCGACAAACCTAACGACCCTAACACAATATGGCTCAATGAACTAACCGATATCTTGGGGCTGGAAATACTGACCAAAAAGCCTACACACAAAGCAGGTCACATCTTGGATTGCATTTGCACCAATCTTAATACCCTAACTGTAGAAACTCCCCTGCCTCAAACCTGGACCGACCACTGGCTGATCCCTTTTAAACTGATCGCTCCTAAAAAAAGGTCCTACACTCTCAATCCAAAAGTCGACACTCAGATACAGACAGATTGGAAGAAACTAATAAAATCCCCCAATCTGCACCTCGTCGCTGAGGACTCGAAGCCCCCCCCCACTGGCTGTACTGAAACAGACTACAGCAATTTCTGTAAATGGATCACAGACCTCGGCAGACCCCCCAACCCGCTAAAAGCGAGAAAAAAGCAAAACAAAAAACGTGCCCCATGGTTCTCCCCCCACCTCAAAGACAAGCTTTCAGAGGTCAGGACCCTTGAAAGGAAATGGCGTCGCACCTATAGTGATACTGAACTCCTAGACTACAAAACTGCTAGGAAATACTATCACGCAATGATAAAAACCGCCAAAAAAGATCATTTCCTCGAGGCCATCACTATGTCCAACAACAATCAGAAGCAAATTTTCAAAATAGTTGATGACTTCATGAACCCCAGAATACTCAGACAAGAGATTCCACCTTCACCTGCCCTGTGCAATTCGATAGCTGACTACTTCGAACAAAAAATCCTAAACCTCATTAAAGACTTTCCAGACCCCCCAGAATCCCTCTCCCAGGAAAATCTACCACCTACCAATAAAAACCCTCAGTTAAGCAAATTTGCCCCGGTCAGTCTTGACGAAACTCGTCAAGCTATCCTCTCCATCAAGTCAGGCTCCCCTTTTGATCCGTGTCCCCCTCTGTTGCTCCACACTCTAGTGGACACAGTTAACCCCACTATAAATACCATCATCAACTCTTCTCTAGCCACTGCTGCCATTCCATCCGAATGGAAACTCGCTGCCGTGAAACCCTTTAAAAAAAAAACCCTATCTGACCCCACCATACTTTCTAACCTCCGCCCAATATCACTGCTTCCACTACTGTTCAAACTCACAGAGGCAGCGGTAAACAAACAGCTGACCAGATTTCTGGAGGATAATAACCTACTACACCCGAGCCAGGCAGGTTTCAGAGCAAAACACTCCACGGAGTCAGCCCTCTTACACACGGTGGAGACTCTCAAGACAGCAATGGATCAAGGAAAAAAAGCCGTCCTGATCCTGCTCGACCTGTCGGCGGCCTTTGATACGGTCTCACATCCCGTATTAATTGGCCGCCTGGCAGACTCGGGACTAACAGGTACTGCCTTAAACTGGCTAAAAAATTTCCTTAGCCATAGGAAGCAAGTCACTATATTGGGGAACTATCGGTCAGACGAGAAAACACTCAATACAGGGGTGCCACAGGGCTCTAGCCTAAGCCCAATTCTTTTCAACCTGTATATGACCCCCCTGATAGAGCTCATCACCTCCTTCAACATCAGCACAATATCATACGCTGATGACACTCAGCTCATTCTTGTTCAAGACAACACCACTACAGCTGAAGAAAACCTGAGAGACTGTCTCACTGCTACTTTTGAATGGATGAGAACTCACCACCTCAAGTGTAACTCAGGGAAAACGGAAATCCTCCCCTTTGGTCAGGACAACCTTTTTTGCCCTAAACAGTGGTGGCCACAAGATGCTGAGGTCCCGCCAAACACCATCAAATCAGCCCGCAACCTCGGGATCAGGTTTGATGAAGCTCTATCCTTCAAGCAACAAGCAGGTACCATGGCAGGGTCCTGCTTTAACATCATCAAGGGACTGAGAAGGTTTTTTGACCTCCTCCCCCTGACAGCCAGGAAGACAATAGCAGTGGCCCTCATCACATCCCGGCTGGATTACTGCAACAGCATCTATGCAGGCTCCAATAAAAGTGTTCTGCACAAACTGCAGATGGTTCAGAACACCGTAGCCCGCCTAGTACTGAGGCTGCCTAGGAAGTCATCTGCATCAGCAGCACTCAGAACCCTACACTGGCTGCCTATTCACAAGAGAGTGCTATTTAAAATCCTACTTATCACTTTCAGGGCCTACCACCAGTCCGGTCCCACCTATCTGTCTCAAAGGTTTGGAAGATACACTCCCTCTCGTTCACTCAGGTCCTCCAACCTGAACCTACTGGTGGTCCCTAGATTCAGACTCTCAACAAAAGGAGGAAAATCCCTAGGTTTTTTGGGAGCTAGAGCCTGGAACAAGCTCCCCACCCAGATGCGTCTGATCCCTTCAGAAAACCTGTTTCGTAAGGCTCTCAAAACCTGGATTTTTAATGCATCTGACACTCTCGTCCTAACACTAATTTAACTTAACCTTTCTAGTTCACGTCCAACTTTCCCTCCTCCCCTTTCTGGTCGCCTCTTACATTTCCTTTCTCCCCTCCTCTGTGACACTTTTGCCACTAGCGCCAAGATGCTCCGTGGAGTGTAAGTCGCGCTCTATAAAAACTGTATCATATCATATCAGGGTAGATGACTGTGCCTCACATGGTGAGGGCACAGTCAAAGTTGAGCAGTTTGCACTGCTCCAGCAGTCAGCAATGGCAGGCCTGCTGTCAGTTGTTTGTGTGGGTTATTCAGGGGGGCACAAGCATGTGTTGCAGCCCCAGGGACTCCTTTACCACCAACGCCCTTGGTTCTCCTGGTATCATATACCAGGGGCTTATAAGGGGGTAACGTTATTGCCAATTGGGGATGCCATTTCATGTACATCAGTTTTAGGGCGAGAGCACTGGCACTTGGACCTGGTACTCAGGCTCCAGCACATTGTCAGAGTCAAAAATCAGCATCTAGTAGTCCAAATGATGACCTCTGTCAATGAAGAGCTTTATACCAGACTCCAGGTGTTGCAGAACACCTCTGCTAGACTGGTGCATAATGGTCTCTGTATGCCCCTAATTTAAAAGCTCTAAACTGGCTCCCTGTTAGGAAACATGCTTGTTTCAAAATCATGTGCCTGGTGAACAAGATCATGCATGGAAATGGGCCAAGTTACCTGACCAAGAAGCATCAACGGTACATACAAATTAGGAATCTTAGGTCAGGAACTAAACATCTACTCACCCAACTCAGGGTCCGTACTGCCAGAAATGGAGGCAGATCATTTTCCCATTTAGATCCCCTCTTCTGGAATGAGCTTCCAATGAAACTCTTAATGATCAATGACCACAAACGGTTCAGAAAAAAGGTTAAAACATGGCTTATCTGAACATTCTCTCTTCCCCTTATGCTGCAAACTTTTACCTTCCTTTGAATATGTGCAGTCAATAAAGCCTTATAACATAACATAACAAATGCAAAAGGGCCTGCTTTCACACTCAGCCTCTCACAACCTTCGTTCAATGCTGTATTTTGAGGTAATCCTGCAGCTTCTTCAAGCAGCCCTCTCATTGGTACTGTTGTCAGGGTTTTAAATCCCTGTCCTCACCCAAACTGCCCAATCAGCAGAACAGGCACCTGTTGCTCCCACTTTCTGCAACAGGGACAGCCATGAGAACACTGCACCCAGGCCCAATGAGCCAAGTAATATTCAACTGACTGACAGAACCTGTTCCTAAGACCCACATCAACTTACCATCGTGCCTTCTACTGGACTCGACCTTCAAGTCAACAGGTGTACCTAGTGTGTTTTCCCTTTGACCGCCGGTCCGCGCCTGGACCACACCCAGCGCCAGGACCCCTGCCCCCCACCGTAGCCAGGAAACCTGACTGAGATACGACACCACCACCCTCCACGCACTCAACACCGGCCGACCTCCCGCCTGCCACCGAGCCACCCCAAAGTGCACCCACGGACCCTTCACCTGCCAAGCCTGCAAATTCACCTGCCTCCAAACATGCACCCCACCCCACCCTCCGGACCAAGCAACGACAACAACCATCTCAAGTGCATCCTACTCAACACTCGCTCTGTCCACAAGCACACCGTTGAACTCTGGGACCTCCTAGATACAACAGCACCAGACATGAAACCTGGATGAAAGCCTCCTCAGCCCCCGACATTGCCATAGCCATCCCAGACGGCTATTTATTTATTTAAGTAGCTTATACAGCGCGCGGCTACCCCCGAAGGGGTGTCCCGGCGCTAAGACAGAAGCTCAGGAATACAAAAGAGGATCAAGACAAGTGCAGGACTATGTTCATGACCTGGAAAACAGCCACGTTTTAAATTTACTGCGAAAGATGGATTCAGACGGGCAGAACCTAAGGTCAAGTGGGAGGCAGTTCCAGAGTTTGGCAGTCATTACGCCAAACCCTCTGCCGCCCATTCTGGATCGTCGGAAACGTGGTACAATCAGGAGACATAAACTGTTAGATCTCAGCGATCTAACTGATTGAGATATTACCACTCGCTTTTTCAGGTATCCTGGCCCAAGAACATTAAGAGCACGAAAGGCGAGGGTGAGGATCTTGAATTGAATGCGGCTTACGATAGGAAGCCAGTGTAGCTTTTTGCAGTAAGAAGCAACCGACTGCCGATAAGGGATATTGCCAATCAGTCTAGCCGCTGTATTCTGCACAATCTTAAGACGTTCGATCAGATATTGAGGGGCACCGGCGTACAAGCTGTTGGCGTAATCTAGATGAGATGTAATGAGGGCCTGAGTGATGGTTCTACGGGCGTCTAAGGGGAGATACGGGAAGATCTTTTTGATCATGCGAAGTTTCGCAAAGCAAGCTGAGGTGACCTTGTTGATTTGCGCTTTACAAGAAAGAGAGTCATCAAACTGAAAGCCAAGGTTGCGTGCTGATTGAACAGGAGTAGGCGGGGGGTTAAGCACTGTGGGCCACCACAGGCTAGGGGACATCAGAGTTTTCTGGTTAAAAAATAAGACCTCTGTCTTATCAGTGTTGAGCCTAAGGTGGTTGGTGGTCATCCAGGCACACATATTATCCAGACATTGGCGGAAGTTGGCAAAGGTGGAGTCAGAGTGATCTCTAAAAGAGAATACCAGCTGAGTGTCATCAGCGTATGAGACCACTCTGACCCCACAGGACTCCACCACTCTAGCCAAGGGTGCAAGATAGACATTAAAGAACAGAGGGCTCAGGGCAGAGCCCTGCGGGACACCACACAGAAGGGGTTTACCCTCTGATTTAAAAGGCCTGAGCACCACCTTCTGAGATCTACCCATAAGGAATGACTCAATCCAGGATAATGCAGAGCCACCAATTCCAACCTGCCTCAGACGATGTAGAAGAATTTTATGTGAAACCGTGTCAAAAGCGGCGGATAGGTCGAGGAGGACCAGCATGGCCTCCTTTCCCCTATCCACACACTCACAGATCATCTCAGAGACCTCCAAGAGAGCAGTCTTGGTACTGAAACCCGCTCTAAATCCGGATTGAGAATCGTGCAGTAAGGAATTGTTTTCTAGGTATTCTGTCAATTGTAGCTGCACGGCCTTTTCCAGAATTTTTGCGGGTTTGGGGAGGAGGGAAATGGGGCAGAAATTGCTCAATTTTGCAGGATCAACATCCGGCTTTTTCAGAATGGGTACCAAGATCACCCGCAAGGGCAGCGTTAACCAAACCGGAGGAGGAATAGCCATCATCTACAGGAACACCATCGGAGTCACGACCAATGCTGAAGACACCCTCACCACCTCCGAACACCTACACATGCAAATCCACACCGACCCCAAAACCACCCTCAGAGGAACCCTCGTCTACGGACTCCCGGGTCCGCGCACACACTTCAGCGAAACCATCGCCAACTTCATCAGCCCACATGCCCTTGCCACATCAGAATACATCCTCCTAGGGGACCTGAATTTCCACCTGGAGAACAATAAGGACAACAACACCACCACCCTGCTCGACAACCTCGTCAACCTCGGACTCAAGCAACTGGTCAACACCCCCACCCACTACGTCGGCCACACGTTCGACCCCATCTTTTCCGCCAGCAACCACGTCTCCTTCAGCCACGCCACTGGACTACATTGGACAGACCACAGCTGCATCCATTTCACCTTTAAGAAGACTACTTCCCACCACCGCCCACAAGAGATCCCCCACAGAAGCTGCAGCAAAATCACCACAGACCAGCTAACCACATCACTGAGCCAAAACCAACCAACCGACACCTCTGACACAAACGACGCAGCCCGCAACCTCGCACAGTGGATCACCGACTGTGCCAATGCCCTTGCTCCACTGAAGAACCCCCCAGTCAAGAACCACAACAGGAATACCACATGGTTCACCGACGCCATCAAAGAATCAAAGAAATCCTTTCGAACTCTCGAGAAATCCTGGCGCCACAAACGAACAACAGAAAACATGACAGCTCTCAAGAACGCCACTCGCAAACACCACCAGCTGATCCGCACCACCAAAAGAACATTGTTCAAAGAGCTTCTGGACAACAACACACAGAACAGCAAGAAACTCTTCAGCATCGTAAAAAAGCTCTCCAACCCCAACCCCAGCGCCAGCAACAATGACATCACACCGTCACAAGACCTCTGCAACTCCCTCGCCACGTTCTTCTACCGCAAAATCACTGATTTACATGACACCTTCGGTGCCCAAACTCCGCCACCACTCACCACACCAACGCCCTCCACCACCATCCATAGCACCTGGACACCCATCAGCACTGAAGACACCACCCACATCATGAACACCATCCCCCTCGGACCCATGCCCTCACCACATCTTCAACAAGGCTGACAGCATCATTGCACCTCACCTCCGGAATGTCATAAACAACTCCTTCACATCCACCACCTTCCCAGGAAGCTGGAAGCACATGGAGATCAATGCCCTGCTAAAGAAACCCACAGCGGACCCTAAGGACCTCAAGAACTTCCGCCCCATCTCTCTCCTTCCCTTCCCGGCAAAAGTCATCAAGAAGACCGTCAATAAAAAACTGACTACATTCCTCGAGGCAAACAACTCCCTTGACCCCTCCCAGTCCGGTTTTCGAGCCAACCACAGCACAGAGACTGCCCTCATTGCAGCCACCGACGACATCAGGACCCTGATGGACAGCGGGGAAAAAACCGCTCTCATCCTCCTAGACCTCTCAGCTGCCTTTGATACCGTCTGCCACAGCACCCTAATAACCCGACTCCACAACACTGGGATCCAAGAAAAAGCCCTTGACTGGATCACCGGGTTCCTCTCCAACAGAACCCAGAGAGTCCGCCTCCCTCCCTTCCGCCCCGCAGCCACCGAGATCATCTGTGGTGTACCCCAAGGCTCCTCGCTCAGCCCAACCATCTTCAATATCTACATGAGCCCCCTCGCCACCATCGCACGCAAACACAACCTCAACATCATCTCCTACGCCGACGACAACCAGCTGATACTCTCCCTCACCAAAGTCCCAGCCACCGCCAAAACCAACCTCCAGGAAGGAATTAAAGACGTTGCGGAATGGATGAAGCTCAGCCGTCTGAAACTGAACTCAGACAAGACGGAGGTCCTCATCCTCCGACAATCCCCTTCCACCTGGGATAACTCATGGTGGCACACAGCGCTGGGCACCGCACCGACACCCACGAACCACGCACGCAACCTGAGATTCATCTTGGACTCCTCACTCTCGATGACCAAACAAGTCAACGCCATCGCATCCTCATGCTTCAACACCCTGTGCATGCTCCGGAAGATCTTGTGATGGATCCCCACTGAAACCAGAAAGACGGTCACCCAGGCCGTTGTCACCAGCCGACTGGACTACGGGAATGCCCTATTCGTAGGAACCCCAGCCAAACTTCCGACTTCAGTGCATACAGAATGTCTCCGCAAGATTCATCCTCAACGTCCCTCGCCACAGCCACATATCTGCCCACCTAAGAAGCCTGCACTGGAGCAAAAGGATCACGTTCAGGCTCCTCATCCATGTATACAAGGCGCTCGACGACATGGGCCCGAATACCTCAACAACCGCCTCACCTTCTACACCCCGACCCGCCAGCTCCGCTCCACCAGCCGCGCCCTCACCACCGTCCCACAGATTTGCAGAACCACCACTAGAGGAAGATCGTTCTCCTACCTAGCCGCCAAGACATGGAACTCCCTCCCCGCCCACCTACATCTGGCCCAGGACCAAATCATCTTCAGGAAACACCTCAAGACCTCGCTATTCTAGCAGTGACAGCACCACCCCCCTCCCTTCAGCGCCTTGAGACCCTCACGGGTGAGTAGCACGCTCTATAAATGCATTGATTGATCGATTGATAGTTTTGTAAGAGTGAAATGCACTTTTTTATTTTCCTTTAGAAATCCATAATTCGGGTTATACTTACTCTCATGTTTTCGTTTTGGTGTCTTCTTTTATATATAAATCTGATCAATGTTTATAAATTGGTGCCGGATTTCTTTCAAAGTGTATCAATTCATTTTCAGTCATGTTTGTACGCTGAAATGCTCACCACATGTTCCTCTACTAAAGCCTGACTGCTCGGTGCTACACTAACAGAAATTAGCTAGAGGTTTCTGTGTGTGAATCCATAGAATGTAGCACATGAAGAAATAAGAGAAATACAGACTTCTTCTTGTTACTTCTCCTCTGGGGAGGTGTAGCATTTTGATGCATTCGAGGGTCCACCAGTTATGGTACATCTGGGAATGTGCCAACATCCATGGATGGATGTGTGAGAACACCCACACTCCACCTATGGAATGCCTCTTTAGTTCAGAGTAACGCAACACAGCAATTTGTGCAGCGTTATTCTAGATTTTTCAAGCCATGTAGAGCCATGATTGGTGTCCTTTTGTGGCTTGAAAAATCTTACTTAGTGGTTGCGTCACCCTGAAAAACCATTGTGTGGGTCAAGAATGAAGGAAATGCGGGATAAATTGCCCCTTAGTATTGTAAGCAGCTGAGAGGTTTTATACAAAATCGTCATAGCATGACAATTTTGACATAGCAATTTGGTCTGAATAGGGGAGATCACCCCCTGAAGCTCTCAAGGGCGGAGCGCAGACAAAGTGAACGGAATGGCATTATGATGATGTGGAAGAAGTGAAGTTAATTTGGACGATCAGGGGATTACATTAATGGAACCTACTTACTCAGACAGGTGCTCCCTGGCTCAAAACTGAAAATGGAGACAGGACCATCTCCCACCATTGATGAAGTTGAGCGAGTCTTTGGATCATTTTTTGACTCATTTCCTATGGCCTTCACATAAACATTGTTACCTCTTCCACAATCAAAAAACAAAATGATCAACAACTAAACTTAGTGGCCCAAAGAGAAATGACCTCTCCAATAGAGAGCAGAAATCTTGGAATGGTGCCCTTTGACTTGGCTCTGCAATATACTGAAAATAATGGTAACAGAAAGAGGACTAACAGGCAAAAGAAAATTCGGCAATAGAAATAAGACTAGCACACATCATAGAGGTAGCCATCTTGGAAGGGAAGTTTGGCTGGCCACCACATGAAAAACTGAGAAAGGATGAGGTTATTTCATACAACCTAATTTTTGTCTTTCAAATTTGCTGCTTTCCCTGTCACCTATATCTGCATGCATACTATTGTCTGGCTTACCTTTATCTCCTAATATTTTGTACTGACTGTGGAGCAAAGTCTTAAGCCATTAAGGCCCATCTGATATTCTCCACGAAAAGAACAACAAAATGGAGGAATATGTTTTACTCCGTCAAGGCAATCATCGCTACGTAGAACATCCCCTACAGTCTAAAAATCATAATTTCAACTCCCCTCTCACTCAAAGTAAAAGCTGACATCTCAATTTCTTAGAATGGGAATATCTTTATCTAAGCAATGGACAATGACCTGCTAGTATTTGACTAACTTTTTAGTAACCTATAAAGGCAAGTAGCACCCTCAGCTAAATCTACTAGTTACCCACCTCATACCTCATCTCCCATCCATTAACCTAAAATAACAAACTCCGGGCCTAGTAGCAAGAAGTAGCGATATTTATAGCTAAATGCGCTTTTTTTTATCGCTGCCTATCGCTGGATATTTTAGATGAGAAAACATGCTATTAGCAACGTTTTTCTCCATTGTGCTAATATATCCAGCGATGGCGGCCAAATGCGAGAATATCGCTGGAAATCCAGCAATATTCTCGCATTAACGCAAATGGGAGCTTAATCTGATAATCCACCCCCCCATTGACTATACAAGTAAATTAACTTTTTAGCAGGCATTAGATTATAGCGATAATCGCGGTTAGCGCAATTTATTTTATCACTTCGCCTGCCTTGCTAATAGGCGATAGCTGTGTTAGCGACTGTTTTCAGTTGCAGATCAGCGTCTAAACATGCAACTGATGTAGCAGGTGTGATCCTAGAGCATAATCTAGAAACCTGGCTCAACCCAACGGCAGCTCCAATACTACGTCTAGACCGCACATTGAAGCAGGGCAGAGGTCTCACTATGATTTACAGATACTTCCTCACTGTAAATTCACTCCCTTTGAAGATACATCATCATTTAAACTCTTGGGAGCAGAAATCATGCTTGAAAGGAAACTTCTTGTGAAAACTCTCCTCTATACTATCCACGGGCGAACATCACAGTCTTCTGAAGCAATTTATGGAAACGATTATAATAAACTCAACATCACTCTCTAATAATATATTATTAGGTGATTCCAACCTGCATTGGAACAATGACAAACACCCAACAGGGGCTGCTCTCAGTAACCTGCTCCAGGACATCAACATGAGTAAAGCTTGCAATGGAGCTACCCACAACAAAGATGCCATGCTTGACCGCATTATCGCTAAACCAGGATCAGTGAATGTGCTAAACATCACTCACCCAGACTGGTCTGACCACAACCAGGTTCTTTTCCAAATATCAACACAAGAAACTAAAATCAAGAGTCGATCAAAAAGGAAAAAAATGTGGATAAGGGTTTACAGTCACGGACTGACCAAACATCAGCTCATGAACTGGTATATCTCTGCAAAAGCTCAAACGGCAGCTTCAATACATCTGAAAAAGCAAAAAAGAAACCTTCATCACCCTTCTTCAATCAATATATGAGCAAAGAAAGAAGAAAATTATGACACCTGGTATGACTTTAGGTGAAGGACCCATATATCACCCATCTTGAATAATTGAGAAGGCACAGAATCGTATACAAAAATGCTATCTGGAGTACAAAAACAACAGTGTTCAGATATCAACCAGACACAGCAAAAAACTGCCCAGAAAACTCTCTGATATAATAAAGCAACAATTGGGAAACTTGCAGAACCCACAATTGCAAACCACTCAACTAACATATTCAACACTTTTTCCACTTTCTTGAAAGAAAAAATCAAAACCCTAAGTAACTTAAACCCAGCGAAGCTAGTTCCCAGCCATAGGTACACAGCGACCCTAGTCTCACAGAACACAGCAAGAACATTGACCAACACTCCCCATGATCACAAGAAACAACAGAGCCTCCTGGAACAGTTTCAGATCTCTGTCTGAGGGTGAAATATTTAAAAACTATCTAGTTAATGAATTCTACCACATATTTTGGCAATCCCATTCCCTCCCACATACAGAAAGAGATCCACCAATCCGTCACTTCCTTATGGACGGAAACTGTGAATACATCTTTCCAACAAGGATCCATCCCTGAATGCTTGAAGATGGGTCAAGTATCTTCCCTACTAGAAAAAAGGGCACTGACCAGAAATATTTAAACAACTCCCTACCATTAACAAGTCTTTCTTTCCAGGCTGAATTGGTAGAAAAATGCGTCCATGATCAGTTATGCTGACATATGAATAATCTGAACTTATTAGACACACACCAATCAGGCTTCAAGCCTAAACACAATACTTAGGTCACCATTCAAAACATCCTAGATGATATACAAGCAACTCTAAACCAAAACTAATCCTGTCTACTAATTCTGTCAGCAACGTTTGATACAGTTAGCCTCAAATGCCTCAAAGAAACTATACAATTCAGAATGGGCCTCTCAGGAGCTGTTCTTAGCCTGTTTGCTGCTTGCATCGGCCAATAGAACTACCTCCCTTCTGAGTTTGGCACGTCCATTGGCCGACTCCAGGGAGCGCATCCTGAACCCTTCTTTTTTCTCTTCCCTTGGAGAGATACAGAAGGCTTTCCACATCTCTCACTGCCTCAATCCCACCCATCTGTGATGTCAGCGTGCCATGAGTCGCTCTGACATCACCGTTTTATCCACCAGAGTTGAGGACAGCCGCAGGTAAGGCAGCACTCAACTCCGGTAGAGAAAACAAGCCGAAAACAGCCTCCCCAGCCGCAGGCGATTGACAGTAGGTAGTTCTGGTTAGGACCTTGTTTTTATTCAATAAGCGTTTTATCTTTTGCCAATATCTTTGGCACCGTTTGACGAATCTTTGCAAAATGTTCAAAAATAATGGTTTGCTCAGGTCAACTCCTGTCTTGAAAGTTTTGGGTTGATTTTTCAAGTGAGGGGCGAGAAAAGGGGGGTCACAAAACGCATTTTACCCATGTTAATTTCCATAAGAAATTTAGACAAAGCAACAGCCCAAACTGCTGAACTGAATTACACCAAATTTGGCAAAAACACTGTAGGTCTTGGTTCAGAAAGTGTGTTTTTTTTTAAAATGGTGTAAATCCATTTAGTTGTTGCTGTGAAATTAAAAAAATAAAAATATCCATATCTGAGCAGCGAGGAGGATTTACGAATCCTCCCGAGCACAAGCTTCATTCTGATTAGCTGCCAACACTCTAAACCAGAATCTGTTGGCAGCCATTTTGTGACTCTGTAACCGAAGAAAACAGTTAAAAAAAAGGTAAACAACAAGAAAAGTGGGCAGGGTAGAAACACCCTGGCCCCCTAGGCCTGCTCAGGGGTTCCCACAAGGACCCCTAGGGCCAAACAAAATAATTTTTTATAAAACAAAATTGGATCAATTCATTCTGGGTGCGTGAATCCAGCCAAAAATGTTCTACGAAATTAAGCACAGTCTCCTGTGCTTCATTTTCTATAAGTCCATGGGTGGGCTAAACCCGGGGGCAATACCTAATTAAGTAGCGGGAGCCCCCCCAGCACTGGGGACCGCCAACTCCCCCGGGCTTAGTTTATGATATACAGGGGCACCTGGCCCCCCTGCAGCCCAGGGGACCACCAATTTCCTGGGACATTGTTATTATAAGATGGAGGTGTCACAGGCTCCCTCGAGACCTGGAGACCCTTACCTCCACAGGGCGATCATTTATTTAGGTCAGTGGGACCTCATGGTCCCCCAAAAGCCCTGGGAAACACCACCTCCCCAGGGCTACATGATTTTATTGCGGGGGCCACGCGGCCCCACCCACAGCCCTGGGGACCGCCACCTCCCTGGGGCTATTTTGAAAAATGAAGTGTCGGGTGGCTCGAGCCCCCTCCACCCTTCTCCAGGGACCACCACCTCCCCAGTGCACTCTTCATTAAAATGTGGCCCCCTGGGGACCACCACCTCACCGGGGCAATAAACAGTTGGGAGGGGCTCCGCAAGGCCCCCCTCCATGAGACCTCCACAGCCCTGGGGACCACCACCCCACTGGGACGCCCCCTGCAATGTCCCGAGGTGCCCACCCCTGGGACACTGCCATTTGCTATGGCAGGGCAGGAGCATGGCTCTGCCCTGCCATAGCAAACACTGCTTTGCCTCTTGGAAGCAAGTGCAGGAAACCTGCTCTCACTTCCATGAAGCAAAGCAGAATTGCTTTTGGACAAGGGGAGCTGCATGTCAGCAGCTCCCCTTGCCCAAAAGCAATGTCGGCTCCTGCAGGAGGTAGGGATACATCTGGGACCACAGAGGCATTGGGGCTCCCCCTACTGTCCCCAACGTGAGGGCCCCAAGGAATGGCTGGGCCCCGGGTGATAGGATCTCTGAGGCCCAAATCAGCCTTGAGAGGGGGGCTGCATGGCCCCTCTACCTGAAATAAATAATAAAAATTGTTGGCCAAGCCTCAGGGGATATTTTCCTGGGGACAAAAATGGCCTGTGGGGAGGGGCAGCTCGGCCCCCTCCCTATGTATTAATGACATTAAAAAAACAGCCTGGCCCAGGGAGAGTGGGTCCTTGGGGCTGAGAATGAAAAAGGGAAGGGGGGTCAAATGGCCCCCTTCCTTAAAAATAATCATTGAATAAATGGCCCAGCCCCAGGGGATGGGGTCCCCAGGGCAGAAATCAGCCTTGGGAGGGGGACCACCCGCCCCCTCCCGTTTCATTGTAAAGAAATAAAAAAATCAAACAGGCCCTGGGGGATGAAGTCCCCAGGTCCTAAAATGGATCAAGGGAAGGGGGGCCACACAGCCCCCTTTCCTAAAATAGGGAAAGAAAAGAAAGGCACAACTTGCTAATGCCCCGACCCCTCTCTACATGACTGTGCAAATGTGCCTCCTGGCATGATCTGGGTTGTGAGATGAAGTCCCCTTTCATGGTGAGGGTCATTAGGGGCCAACTAGTCCATCTGTTAATTAGTGGGATTGCTGAGAGGTGGTACGAGGCCATGCCCCTTTCTACATCACTCTGCAAACGTACCTCTTAGTGCACTGCTGGTGGGGTGATGAGGTCCTCTTCTGTCCTGAGGACATTAGGACTGAAGTGGACTTCATCCCCTGAACAGCAGTGTGCCAGGAGGCGTGTTTGCAGAGTGGTGTAAAAAGGGGGCATGGCCTCGGACCACTTTCAGCTATCCAGCTGCGTGGGGCTTAGTGGAGGTACCTGGTGGGCTAGTTGGCGCCCAGGGACCTTCAGGAGGCAAGGGAACTTCATCCTTCTGCCAAGAGCATGTCAAGAGGCACATTTACAGAGTGGTGGACAAAGGGGTTGTGCCCTGTGTCCACCTATCAGCAATCTCACTATATGCGGCATACTGGAGGTATCAGGTAGGCTAGTTGGCCCCTAATGAACCCCAGCAGTGAAGGGGACTTTATTTCCTATCCAAGAGAGCACCAGGGAGTGTGTTTGCAGAGTGGTGGGGAAAGGGGGGCATGGCTTGCTATGAGAACTTAGCAATGCTGCTCAGTGGGACTTACTGGAGGAAACAGGAGGGGTAGTTGGCCCCCATGGTTGTCCATGGGGCCCAACCACCGCTTCTGTTACCTCCACTAAGTCCCACACAGGGGGATTGCTAAGATGCCTTTGGACACTACCCCCCTTTCTCCACCACTCTGCAAACGTGTCTCCTGGCACAGTACTGGTTGGTGGATGAAGTCCCTTTCATTCCTGAGGGACTTTGGGGGCCATGAAGCCCTCCTGGTACTTCATGTAAGTCCTATGAAGCAGAATTCCTGAACGCTAGGTGGAGGCCCAACCCTCTTTCTCCACCACTCTGCAAACGTGACTATTAGTTAAAAAAAGCATTTGTAATTTAATAGTTCTTGCATTTGCAAGAGTTAGAGCTATTGGCGTTGTAAATGTAAAAGTTTTTTACTAGCGTTTTTGGGAGTGGAGTGGATGTACTTTGTGTGAGGTGGAATTATGTGGTATGTTGTGCAGTGAAAATATGTGGATAGAAAGCATTTAGTATTTATTTTATAGGAATTATGTGTTATGGTGAGTAATTATGTGTTATAGTAGTCTGTGTTGTGGAGTGATAACCTCAGGTTTAGTTTTCCTCTTTTCCATTGAAGCTAAACCATGAAATCAATGGGACAAAAAAGAAGGAATCACTGAGGAGCACATCTAGAACAAGTCAGCGGCATGCGCAGGGCCACTGGAATTATGCGACTGGCTGCACCAACTTTCGCACAATTATTGTTGAGCGCTGAAAAACAGAACTAGGCTTCCACAGGATCCGAAGAACTTTTCCCACCTCCCCAACTCCACTGTGGTCAAAAATATATTTTAACTAACAGTAAAGAGAGGGAAAGGGGAATCGGAGAGAAAAAGAGACTGCCACTACAGTGTCTTGTTCAGCTGGAATTTCCGGATATGGAACTGCTACACCTGTAATCACAAAGCACAGGATTACTAGTTCACACCAAGCTGCCTAATTCTTACTGGAGAAAACTTGCCCATCCTGCCTACTGTTTTCCATATCCTTTACCTGCGCTTACAGTGGTGATAGGCTCTCTCTTATATAATTATTGTTCGTAGTAATTAATATGAAT
The DNA here is from genome assembly GCF_964263255.1 of Lissotriton vulgaris. Classification (NCBI taxonomy): domain Eukaryota; kingdom Metazoa; phylum Chordata; class Amphibia; order Caudata; family Salamandridae; genus Lissotriton; species Lissotriton vulgaris. Next base: position 51,327,478 of record NC_141699.1, read on the forward strand.
GATATTTAACTGTCTCTTTGTTGTTTCTTGTCAATATAGGAGCGGTTCGAAATGCAATGAGATTCTTTACAGGTAAGTTGGTAAGCATAAATATATATATATAGATATTTTCACCTACTTGGAGGTTTATTGCATTTAGTAAACTTATTGGTTTAACTCAAATTAACTGTCTCAAAGTCTCTTGTAATCTTGTCTTGCAATTTTCTTTCTTAAATGAAGGATAAGCAGTTCCTTTAGCGCATTTAAACTACTCTGCAGACTCTATGCGCATTACTTGAAAGAACATAACTTCTTAGTTTCTCTCAAGAAAACATCTGTAGAATTGAATTCAGCACTGTAATCAAAAAAAGCAAACGTTTCCCAATATTCCACAATGGTGTGAATAGGAAATGAAAGCGGCAAAATCTGGGAAGAGAGACTCAAGACTAAATGTCTCTCACAAAACCCAGTCGCCGCAAATACCTTTCGTCCCTCGACTGCTGAGAAAATAACTACTCCTTGACCTCCACACTGGCTTAATCAAAACTGGAAAGGGCTGGGTTGGCGAGCAGTAAAAATACCCTCGCAAAATCCTCTGACTGAAAACCGGAGCTCGGAAAACATGCTGCTGCTCTCAGTTAATTGACAGTTGAAATGCCCAGAGCTGAAATGCTCACGCACAAACATAACTGTCACCTGAAGCACTAAAAAAACACTAGAGCGCTAACTGCAAGATCGCGGCGGCCGCCATGTTGGAATACTGCGAAAAACGGCAGCTGCGATCTAAATGGCCTTCATAAGGCTGTGAGCCACCAATTGCCTCCAGGACAAGTGAGGCTTCCTTCTTGCACCATCCAAGCGTCTTCCTAGAATGTGAGGCCTGGAACCTGCAATCCTGACAATTATATGTTTTCCTTATTAGCCACATAATCCATCATCTGCTGCCTAATCTGCAGATTTGAACACAACAAGCATTTTTTCTGGCTCAAACATTACCAAAAATGCAGCAACAAGTGTTACAGCGTGGTGGAAGGTCCTTTGTAAACCTAGAATGGTCACCTGTACTTATTAATAAAGTGGGTGTTAAATTGTTAGCAATGGTGTGCAAGCCACTGTTGCTTCTTTCCGCACCTCTCTTGCTTCTTTCTGCATTTCTATTGCCTCTTGATGCACCTTTCTTTCTTTTTCTGCACTTCTCTTGCCTCTTTCGGCACCTGTTTCTTCTTTTTGCATCTCTGTTGCTTCATTCAGCACTTCTATTGCTCTTTCTACATTTCATTTGCCTGTTTCTGCAACTCTCTTGTCTTTTTCATCACTTCTCTTTCTTCTTCCTGCACCTCTGTTGCATCTTTCTGAACTTCCCTTGGCTCTTTCTGTACCCTTTGTGCCTCTTTCAGTACCTCTGTTGCTTTTTTCTGCACTTCTCTTCCTTCTTCATGCACTCCTCCTGCATTGTTCTGCAACCCTCTTGCCTCTTTATGCACCTCTCCTACCTCATGCTGCACCCCTCTAAGCCCTTTTTGCAACTCTGTTGCTTTTTTCTGCACTTCTCCTGCTCCTTTGTGCCTCCCTCTTTCTTCACCCCTGCTGCCTTTTTCTGCACCTCTGTTCCTTCTTTCTGCACTTCTTTTGTTTTCTTCTGCACCTCTCTTGCTTCTTTCTGCACCCATCTTGCCTCATTTCCACCCCTGTTCCCCCTTTTTGCATCTCTGTTGCTTCCTTCTGTATTTCTCGCCTCTTTTTTCACCCCTCAACCCTCTTTCTGCACCTCTGTTGCTTCTTTCTGTGCTTCTCTTGCCTCTTTCTGCACCACTCTTCCCTCTTTCTGCTCCCCTCTTGTCTCTTTCTATACCTCTGTTCCTTCGTTCTTTTGTTTCTTTCTGTAACTCTTGCTTCTTTCTGTGTCCCTCTTGTCTCTTTTTTCTCCCCACTTCCCCCTTTCTGCATCTAAATTGCTTCTTTATGCACTTCTCTTGCTTCTTTCTCTACCTCCTTGCTTCTTTATGCACTCCTTGTTCCTCTTTTTTTTGGAATATTTTTATGTAGGTTTTACAAATATACGCCCTCAAGGAGGGGGGGGGGGGGTAAATACATCAGTCAATCATGCACTCCTTGTGCCTCTTGATGCAGCCTACTTCACTCTTTCTGCCCTCCTCATGCCTCTTTATGTATCTCTCCTGCTTCTTTCAGCATTTCTTTTGTTTCTTTCTGCACATCTCTTGTTTTTTCTGCACCCCCTTGCCTCTTTCTCCTCCCTTCCTCCTCCTTTCTGCATATTTGTTGCTTCTTTCTGCACTTCTCTTGCCTCTTTCCGTACCTCTGCCCCTTCTTCCTGCAACCCTTTTGCCTCTTTCAATCAATTAATTAATAAATCAATACATTACTGCTCTTCCCTTTTTCTGCTCCCCTCTTGGCACTTTCTGTACCTCTGTTGCTACTTTCTGCACTTCTCTTGCCACTTTTTGCACCCATGTTGCTTCAATCTGCAGTTCTCCTGCTTCTTTCTTTACCTCTCTTGCTTCTGTACCCCTGTTGTCTCTTTCTGCACTTGTCTCCCCTCTTTCTGCACCTCTCTTTGCTTCTTTCTGAATCTCAATTGCCTCTTTCTGCAATTCTCTTGTCTCTGTCTGTACTTTTCTTGTCTCTTTCTGCACCCCTCTTGCCTCTTTCTGAACTCCTCTTGCCTCCTTCGGCACATCTGTTGGTTCTTTTTGCACTGCTCTTGCTTCTTTCTGTAGCTCTTTTGCCTGTTTTTGCAACTCTCTTGCATCTTTATGGTCCCCTCCTGCCACTTTCTGCACCTTTGTTGCTTTCTGCACTTCTGTTGCTTCTTTCTGCACACTTCTTCCTTCTTTCAACACCTCTCTTCCTTCTTTCTGCACTTCTCTTGCCTCTTTATGCACCCCATCCCCTCTTTAATTACATCTCTTGCCTATTTCTGCAACTCTCTTGCCTCTTTCTACCGTTCTCTTGTCTCTTTCTGCACCTCTGTTGCTTTTTTCTGCACTTCTCTTGCCTCTTTCTGCTCCTTTCTTGGTTGTTTCTGTTCTGTTCGTGATTCATTCTGCACCTGTCTTGTAATTTTCTGCACCCCTCTTGCCTCTTTCTACTCCTTTCTTGGTTGTTTTTGTTCTGTTCTTGATTCATTCTACACCTGTCTTGAAATTTTTTGCACCCCTCTTGCCTCTTTCTGCACTGCTCTTCCCTCTTTCTGTACCTCTCTTGCCTCTGTCTGCATCCCTCTTGCCTCTTTCTGCACCTCTGTTCCTTCTTTTTACATGTCTCTTGCACATTTCTGCAGCCTTGTGCCTCTGCGGAAACTCACTTGCTTCTTTATGCTCTTCTGTTGCCTCTTTCTGCACCTATCCTGCCTCTCTCTGTACCTCTTTTGCTTTTTTCTGCACATTTCTTGCCTCTTTTTGTATCTCTCTTGCCTCTTTCTTTACCTCTTTCGGTTCTTTCTGCACTGATCTGGCATATTTCTACACCCCTCTTGCCTCTTACTACCCCTCTGTTGGTTCTTTCTGTACCTCTCTTGAATCTGTGTGCACCCCTGTTACCTCTTTGTGCAGCTCTTTTGCCTGTTTCTGCAACTCTCTTTTCTCTTTCTGTACTTTTCTTGCCTCTTTCTGAATCCCTCTTGCCTCTTTCTGCACCTCTGTAGCTTCTTTCTATGCTTCACTTGCTTCTTTCTATACCCCTCATGCCTCTTTCTGCATCCTTCTCCCCTTTTCCTGCAGGTTTCTTGGTTCTTTCTGCACTGCTCTTTCTGCACCCCTCTTGCCTCTTTCTGCACCTCTGTTGGTTCTTTCCACGCTGCTCTAGCTTCTTTCTATACCTTTGTTGTGTCTTTCTGTACTTCTCTTGCTTTTCTCTACACCTCTCTTGCTTCTTTCTGTACCACACTTGCCTATTTCTGCAAGATTTTACCTCTTTGTGCATCTCTCTTGCCTCTTTCTGCATCTATTTTTACTTGTTTCTGCTCTTCTTTTGCCTCTTTCTGTACCCCTCTTGCCTCTTTCTTTTGTTACTTACTGCACTGCTCTTGCTTCGTTCTTCACCCTCCTGCCTCTTTCTGCATCTCTGTGCATCTTTCTACACTGCTCTTGCTTCTTTTTATACCTCACTTGTTTCTTTCTGTGCCTCACTTGTACATTTATGCACCCCTCTTGCCTTTTCTGAACCTCTATTGCTTCTTTCTGCACCTCTTTTGCTTTTTTCTGTACCACACTTGCCTCTTTCTGCATCCTTCTTCCATCTCTTGCCTCTTTTCTGAACCTCTCTTGTCTCTTTCTGACCCCTTTAGCCTCATTCTGTACCTCTGATGTTACTTACTGCACTTCTCTTGCTTCTTTCTGCACCTCTCTTGCAAATTTCTGCACCCTTATTGCTTCTTTCGGAACCCCTCTTATCTCTTTCTGCACCCCTCTTCCCTCTTGCTGCACCTCTGTTGCTTCTTTTTGTACTACTCTTTTTTTCTTCTTTCTGTACCTCTATTGCTTCTTTCTACACCTCTCTTCTCTCTTTCTTCACCCTTCTTACCTCTTTCTGCACCTTTCTTGCTTCTTTTTGCACCTCTTTTGCCTCTTTACGCACACACAGGGCTACTTTTAAACTAACCTCAGGCTCAGCAAGCCACACATGCAAGTGCAAAAAGGTCTGCTGTCCTCTAAACTAACATGTCCTATTATATTGTTGGACTTGGCCCTTCTGGCAGGTTCACCCCTAAACTTTTTGCTTTGGTATGTGACTAAGTGTTTGTTGTGTTTGGCTTTTGCGCACTTTCAATGTGTCCCAGTGTAAAGTACATGCGCACTCTGAGTGCGTGTGGAGAGATTGGCCTGCCCTCCCATAGGAATACATGGGGAATGTATGTGTCCATTTTAGTTCCTGATTCAATTCAATTCATTTATATAGCGCGCTGCATACCCAGAGGGTCTCAAGGCGCTTGGAGAAGGGTGGTGAATTACTTGTCGAATATCCAGGTTTTAAGTTGCTTTCTGAATGCTAGGTGGTTCTGAGTGAGACGAAGGTGAATGGGAAGTGAGTTCCATGTTTTAGCCGCCAGGTAGGAGAAGGATCTTCCTCCCATGGTGGTTTCGTTGATGCGAGGTACAGCAGCAAGGGCTTGGTTGGAGGAGTGAAGCTGGCGGGAGGGGGTGTAAAAGGAGAGTCGTGTGTTGAGCCATTCGGGTCCAAGTTCGTAAAGTGCTTTGTGTGCGTGGGTTAGGAGACGGAATGTTATCCTCTTATGACGGGGAGCCAGTGGAGGTTTTTCAGGTGACCAGAAATGTGGTCATTACGCGGGATGTCTAGTATGAGTCTGGCTGAAGCGTTCTGGATGCATTGGAGTTTTTTCTGAAGTTTTGCGGTGGTACCGGCGTATAGGGTGTTTCCGTAGTCCAGTCGGCTTGTAACCAGTGCGTGGGTGACCGTTTTTCTAGTTTCGGTGGGGATCCAGCGAAATGTTTTTTTGAGCATGCGAAGAATGTTGAAGCATGATGAAGAAACGACGTTGACTTGTCTGGTCATCGAGAGTGAGGATTCCAGAATGACGCCCAGGTTCGTGCGTGGTCAGTCGGAATGGGTGCTTTACCAAGGGACTCTGGCCACCAAGAGTCGTCCCAGGCAGAGGTGGAGGTACCTAAGATAAGGACTTCTGTTTTGTCGGAATTCAGTTTCAGACGGCTGAGCTTCATCCACTCGGCTACTTCTTTCATTCCTTCATGCAGGTTGGTTTTGGCGGTGTTTGGGTCTTTGGTGAGTGAGAGGATCAGTTGAGTGTCATCAGCGTAGGAGATGATGTTGAGGTTGTGTTGGCGTGCGATGGCCGCGAGGGGGCTCATGTATATGTTGAAGCGGGTGGGACTGAGTGAGGATCCTTGTGGCACTCCGCAAATGACTTCAGAGGCCTCTGACTTGAATGGTGGGAGGCGGACTCTCTGGGTTCTTCCGGCAAGGAACGAGGTGATCCAATCCAGTGCTTTTCCTTGGATTCTGATGTTTCTGAGGCGTTGTAACAGGGTGCTATGACAGACTGTGTCGAAGGCTGCGGAGAGGTCGAGGAGGATGAGGGCGACTGTGTCTCCATTGTCCAGTAGAGTTCGAATGTCGTCTGTTGCTGCGATGAGTGCGGTCTCAGTGCTGTGTTTGGCTCGGAAGCCGGACTGTGAGGAGTCGAGGGATTTGTAGGTTTCGAGGAAGGCGGCGAGCTGGTTGTTGACAGCTTTCTCGATGACTTTGGCCGGGAATGGAAGGAGCGAGATGGGGCGGTAGTTTTTGAGTTCGGTGGGGTCCGCTGTGGGCTTTTTCAGAAGGGCGCTGAGTTTGGCGTGTTTCCAGCTTTCTGGGAAGGTGGCGGAGTTCAGGGAGCAGTTGATGACGTCTCGGAGATGTGGTGCTATGATGGAATCTGCTTTGTTGAAGATGTGGTGAGGGCATGGCTCTGTGGGGGATCCTGAGTGGATGAAGTTCATCAGGCGGATGGTGTCCTCAGTGGAGATTGGGGTCCAGTCATTGAGGATGTTCAAGGGGGGTGAAGGTACGGCAGAGGGTTGGGTGGGTTGGTCTCCGGGTTGGTTGACGAAGCTGTTGTGGATGTCTGCGATTTTGTTCTGGAAGAACGAAGCTAGGGAGTCGCAGAGGGCTTGAGAGGGAGTGATGTCGTTGGAGTTGGCAGTGGGGTTGGTAAACTCTTTGACGATGTTGAATAATTCCTTGCTGTTGTGGGCGTTGTTGTCTAGACGGTTTTTGAATGCAGCTTTTTTGGCAGTCCGGATCAGTTGGTGGTGTATGCGGGTGGCGTTTTTGAAGGCGTCCCTGGTGCTGGTGTTTGGGTCTTTTTTCCATGCCTTCTCAAGGAAGCAACAGAGTTTCTTGGATTTCTTAAGATCATCGTTGAACCAGGGGGCGTTTTTGTTGCCTAGTTTGATTTGACGTTTTTTCAGGGGGGCTAGGTTGTCAGGCTAACATGTCCTATTATATTGTTGGACTTGGCCCTTCTGGCAGGTTCACCCCTAAACTTTTTGCTTTGGTATGTGACTAAGTGTTTGTTGTGTTTGGCTTTTGCGCACTTTCAATGTGTCCCAGTGTAAAGTACATGCGCACTCTGAGTGCGTGTGGAGAGATTGGCCTGCCCTCCCATAGGAATACATGGGGAATGTATGTGTCCATTTTAGTTCCTGATTCAATTCAATTCATTTATATAGCGCGCTGCATACCCAGAGGGTCTCAAGGCGCTTGGAGAAGGGTGGTGAATTACTTGTCGAATATCCAGGTTTTAAGTTGCTTTCTGAATGCTAGGTGGTTCTGAGTGAGACGAAGGTGAATGGGAAGTGAGTTCCATGTTTTAGCCGCCAGGTAGGAGAAGGATCTTCCTCCCATGGTGGTTTCGTTGATGCGAGGTACAGCAGCAAGGGCTTGGTTGGAGGAGTGAAGCTGGCGGGAGGGGGTGTAAAAGGAGAGTCGTGTGTTGAGCCATTCGGGTCCAAGTTCGTAAAGTGCTTTGTGTGCGTGGGTTAGGAGACGGAATGTTATCCTCTTATGACGGGGAGCCAGTGGAGGTTTTTCAGGTGACCAGAAATGTGGTCATTACGCGGGATGTCTAGTATGAGTCTGGCTGAAGCGTTCTGGATGCATTGGAGTTTTTTCTGAAGTTTTGCGGTGGTACCGACGTATAGGGTGTTTCCGTAGTCCAGTCGGCTTGTAACCAGTGCGTGGGTGACCGTTTTTCTAGTTTCGGTGGGGATCCAGCGAAATGTTTTTTTGAGCATGCGAAGAATGTTGAAGCATGATGAAGAAACGACGTTGACTTGTCTGGTCATCGAGAGTGAGGATTCCAGAATGACGCCCAGGTTCGTGCGTGGTCAGTCGGAATGGGTGCTTTACCAAGGGACTCTGGCCACCAAGAGTCGTCCCAGGCAGAGGTGGAGGTACCTAAGATAAGGACTTCTGTTTTGTCGGAATTCAGTTTCAGACGGCTGAGCTTCATCCACTCGGCTACTTCTTTCATTCCTTCATGCAGGTTGGTTTTGGCGGTGTTTGGGTCTTTGGTGAGTGAGAGGATCAGTTGAGTGTCATCAGCGTAGGAGATGATGTTGAGGTTGTGTTGGCGTGCGATGGCCGCGAGGGGGCTCATGTATATGTTGAAGCGGGTGGGACTGAGTGAGGATCCTTGTGGCACTCCGCAAATGACTTCAGAGGCCTCTGACTTGAATGGTGGGAGGCGGACTCTCTGGGTTCTTCCGGCAAGGAACGAGGTGATCCAATCCAGTGCTTTTCCTTGGATTCTGATGTTTCTGAGGCGTTGTAACAGGGTGCTATGACAGACTGTGTCGAAGGCTGCGGAGAGGTCGAGGAGGATGAGGGCGACTGTGTCTCCATTGTCCAGTAGAGTTCGAATGTCGTCTGTTGCTGCGATGAGTGCGGTCTCAGTGCTGTGTTTGGCTCGGAAGCCGGACTGTGAGGAGTCGAGGGATTTGTAGGTTTCGAGGAAGGCGGCGAGCTGGTTGTTGACAGCTTTCTCGATGACTTTGGCCGGGAATGGAAGGAGCGAGATGGGGCGGTAGTTTTTGAGTTCGGTGGGGTCCGCTGTGGGCTTTTTCAGAAGGGCGCTGAGTTTGGCGTGTTTCCAGCTTTCTGGGAAGGTGGCGGAGTTCAGGGAGCAGTTGATGACGTCTCGGAGATGTGGTGCTATGATGGAATCTGCTTTGTTGAAGATGTGGTGAGGGCATGGCTCTGTGGGGGATCCTGAGTGGATGAAGTTCATCAGGCGGATGGTGTCCTCAGTGGAGATTGGGGTCCAGTCATTGAGGATGTTCAAGGGGGGTGAAGGTACGGCAGAGGGTTGGGTGGGTTGGTCTCCGGGTTGGTTGACGAAGCTGTTGTGGATGTCTGCGATTTTGTTCTGGAAGAACGAAGCTAGGGAGTCGCAGAGGGCTTGAGAGGGAGTGATGTCGTTGGAGTTGGCAGTGGGGTTGGTAAACTCTTTGACGATGTTGAATAATTCCTTGCTGTTGTGGGCGTTGTTGTCTAGACGGTTTTTGAATGCAGCTTTTTTGGCAGTCCGGATCAGTTGGTGGTGTATGCGGGTGGCGTTTTTGAAGGCGTCCCTGGTGCTGGTGTTTGGGTCTTTTTTCCATGCCTTCTCAAGGAAGCAACAGAGTTTCTTGGATTTCTTAAGATCATCGTTGAACCAGGGGGCGTTTTTGTTGCCTAGTTTGATTTGACGTTTTTTCAGGGGGGCTAGGTTGTCAGCGCTGTTGGTTAGCCATTGAGTGAGGTTAATGGCTGCTTGGTTGGCGTCCTAAGAGAGGGCAAGGGGGTTTTGAAGAAGCGATGAGGAGATCTGGTCGATGGTGATTTTGTTCCAGTTTCTTCGCAGCGTAGGTTGAGGGTGGTTGTGGGTTGTGGTCTTTTTGTAGATACAGTGAACGCAGCTGTGGTCTGTCCAATGGAGAGCTGTGGTGTGACTGAAGGAGATATGTTTGCTGGAGGTAAAGATAGGGTCGAGTGTGTGACCTGCGTAGTGAGTGGGGGTATTAACAAGTTGTTTGAGTCCGAGGTTGGCAAGATTGTCCAGAAGGGTGGTGGTGTTGCTGTCGTTGCTCTTTTCCAGGTGAAAGTTGAGGTCTCCCAATAGAATGTAGTCCTCGTATGGGAGGGCGTGTGGGGTGATAAAGTCAGTGATGTCTTCACAGAATTGTGCATGGGGTCCTGGTGGCCTGTAGAGGAGGGTGCCTCTGAGTGTCGTCTTGGGGTCGGTGTGGATCTGGAAGTGAAGGTGTTCTGCGCTAGCGAGGTTGACGTCTGAGCTGGTTGAGATGCGGATGGAATTCTTATGGACAATAGCGATGCCTCCTCCTGTTTGCTTGGTGCGGTCTTTTCGGATGATCTTGTAGCCTTCCGGGATGGCTATGGTGATGTCTGGGGCAAAGGAGGCGTTCATCCATGTTTCTGTTCGGAAGGCGACGTCCGGGGAGATGGTGTCTAGTAGATTCCAGAGGTCGATGGCGTGTCTGTGGACCGAGCGGGTGTTGAGCATGATGCATTTTAGGTGGTTGGTGTCAGGTCTTTGTTTGGTTTTAGTGGATGATGAGTTGGTCTTGGTGCCGTCATACTTGCAGGAGTTGCATGTGAAGGGTCCATGGGTGTGTCCAGGAGCGGCTTGGGCGCAGTTGGGGAGGCGGCCGGGGTTTAGGGCTAAGAGGGTGGAGGGCCGTATGTAAGGCGGGTGGGGTGGGTGGAACGGGGGCCAGGGGGTCTGGCGCTGGGCGCGGGCTTGGCGCGGATGGGCGCAGACGGGCTTACCTTTGGCGCACCTTCGGCGTGACCACTGCGCGTGGACGCTGCGCATAAAACCATCTATCTAAATGGAGAATGGGGGGCGGAGCGTGGGAGGGTCAGCTGGGAGGCGGTAGCAGGGGAGGGTAGGCGGGCCAAGGGGGTCCACAACAAACAAACAAGATGACAAAATGGAGGATGGCACGTGAAACGGGGGCAGGTTACTATAAGGCTTAATTGCTCAAATTAATGCACACAGTAAAGCAGCACAAAAATACAGTGAGTCAATGGCGGCAGTAGTTACAATACAACCAGGCAACTTTGCGCTTCAATGTTAATTATCATGCGAGGTTCGGCGCTGTATTAAAGTCAATGCGCTATGATTAAATGTCTATTACAATCGCGACCAGAGCGCTGTGCCTACGATACCACGGTGAAATCGGCAGAGGCGCTTCAGGAACGAGGATAGCAGGCAGATTCTGTGGCCAGGGAGCGTGGGGGGAGCGACCTCTTAGGATCAGATCAGGGTCGAGTTTGGTATGTGCGGACTCGTGAGATTGGATGCGGCGCTATGTTTTGTGCGGCGTTAATGGGTCTAGTGTGGAAGTGGCACTTCTAGAAGTTGGCATGTCTGTGTAATAAATGTGAAATGAATGTCTGGCTTGTGATTGGCTGGAGCTGGCTGGTGAGCCTAGCTCTTAGAGTCAGGATGGACTGCCCCGGTGGTGAATAGAGAGATTGACAGCCAGATGGGTGGGAGGAGTGCACCTGGGACCTGAATAGGGCTGGGCGTCCCCTACACAATGCTGGCTCCACCCCCTGTGGTGCGTCTGATGTCCCTAGCCTGTCCTGTGAATGGGGAGAGTGGCTGAGCACAACAGAGTACTCCAAAACCAGCTGTGACTGTTTTTTCCTTTAACCCTGCAGCCTAGACAAAGGATTTAGGTGTATAAAAAGGGGCTGTGACCCCTTGCAAAATATTCACTCTCTGTTCCTGACTTGAGGGGGCCTACGGCTGCTGGGCATCAGAAGGAACTGCCACTGGGGACTGCCTCCCTATCTGGAGGGCCCTGTGAGCTGGCCCCATGGCCCAGCCTTTGCCCCCCTGTTTGCCTGCATCCTAAAGGACTTTTTCCTGAACTTTACCCTGGACTTTGTGCCTCCAGCACCTGCGGGCGCTTTAGCTCTCCTCCTGGAGAGGGCTACTTATTTCCCTGGCTGGAGAAGCACTTTATTGCACTAAGGAGTGCTGGGCCTTTCCCCAGGAGGGCTGTTGAGGGCCTGCAGCACAATGCTGCACCGCGTGGGTACCCCTTCTGCCTCTGTGCCTTGTCCAGTGGGTGCTTACCCCGCATTATGCTTTGTATCCTATCCCTAGCAGGTGCCCACCCGGCCAGGGACACTGCCACTTTGTTATTTATTATGGGTGCCTACCCCGTGTTACACCGCTGCGGCCAGAGCCGCTAGGTAGACCTCTTCCGGGCCGCTGCCCAGCTCGACCTGGAAGGCAGGCGAGGTGGTGTGCTGGGAAGCGGGGCTTCCAAGACGGAAGAGGGAAGCCCCACAAGTGAAGGATCGCCTCCCGGAGAGGACGAGAGCCCACCCTGCCTCCGCGAGTTCTAGTCAAGTCCCATGTTCCAGGTGAAGGCCTCCGACGTCATCAAGCCCAGCCCGCGGACCCAAGCAGCAGACCCGATCGCCCGGGCCCAGGAGCAGACTTCACCGGAGGAGCAGCCTGGTAAGTCCAGACGGGCTGATGGGACTCCCTGGGTGCCACGTGGCTGCGGGACCAGAGACACTATGAGCAGGCCCAGCATTGCGGGCCTCTCCCACGTGATGGGCATATCTACCTAAGGGGCCATTGTGACCCGGGTCCCCAGGGCAGGACTCCAATGTCTGGGGCAGTCTGTGTGGTAGAGCGGCCCCGGATGGCAGCGGGCCGCTCCCACATTGTTCAGCATTTCTGTATCTAGAGCCCACGAGGCTCTAATATCAGGGGGCATTGTTGTTCAGAGCCCACGTGGCTCTCACAAGTAATTGGGCACATTTTTGGTAATTAGAGCCTGCGATGCTCCCACGTTCTTTTGGGGGCACTAGTGTTCTTAGGAGCCCCAGAAGAGATTCAGGAGGCACACTGGGGCCAGGATCAGTTCCACAGCTGCCCAGCACTTAGTGGGCAGCTGCTTCGTTAAGGCCTGAACCTTTGTGCATCCTTCTGTTTGCAGCCTGCACAGCCTGCCCTGACTTTGCTGGACACAGGGCATTTCAGCCCCTGAGAGGCCAAGTTGGCCTGGTGACAGTTTCATGTGTTGTGCCCTTGCGCGGGGTACATGTCTTTGCCTCATGTGATTTTTGCCCAAATGTGATACTTACCTACTGTGATTTATGCATAATATGCAAATGCCTTTATGCTTGAGATACCTCTAAATGTATTTCTATGCTTAGGAGGTTGTTTTTCCTAGTATAGTTATGCTAGTGAGTTCATGGTTTCCTGCGTGATATTTGCCTACGGTGTTTAGGATTGCGTAGGGTGTACTTACCTTTTACCAGTGGTTACTGGTTGTGTGCTACAGTTGCTATTTGGTGCTAAAATTATTCTATGTGCTAAGTGTTATTCCTACAAGGTGTTATTTCTACCATGTGCTAGTTCTACCAAGTGCTTATTCCTGACAGTGATCCATGTGGCCCTGTCCCATGTATATAATCCCCTGTAAATTCTGCCCGTGCCCATGGCACATTGCAAATTGTGTGTTATTATCTAATGTGTTTGGTGTAATACAAAGGCTATTTTTATATATATAGTTGTAACAAAAAAGGGGAGTATCACCACAGAGATTCATAGATTCTGAATGGGATGTATCTTTGAGAAAAGGTCTAGAAAGTTTTGAGTAGGGAGCTACCCTTTGTGACAGGAAAAGGATTGGGTCAACAATCATACAAAATACAGAACTCCTTCTCCTGGATTTAGTAAATCTTGAGTAAAGTACATCACTAGGGGGACGTTTTCATTAGACAACAAGGGATTTGCAGTATTGTATGGGTTACCAAATGTACAACTAAAACAATCTGTTGGACCCACAAGTACTATAGAAACCTCATGCACACGGACAAAAGTTTATGTAAAATATCATTCATTTATTTTATAAAAGTTAAAAATTCATAGTAACACAGAACATGTTATATGAAACAACAAGAAATACACTTTCAATTTTTGCAAAAATATACACTCAAATGTTAAAAAGAGTTATAAGGTTAAAAAATGCTATTGTAGCACTGTCTACATCAACATATTAAAACATCACATTTATTGGTCAAACAATGATAAAGGAGCAAACTGTCGACGCAGCGTTTCGGTGAGTGAGGGTTTTTTACAAAAGGAAAAATGTTCCTTTTCTCAAAGATACAAAATACAGAACTCCTTCTCCTGGATTTAGTAAATCTTGAGTAAAGTACATCCCTAGGGGGACGTTTTCATTAGACAACAAGGGATTTGCAGTATTGTATGGGTTACCAAATTTACAACTAAAACAATCTGTTGGACCCACAAGTACTATAGAAACCTCATGCACACGGACAAAAGTTTATGTAAAATATCATTCATTTATTTTATAAAAGTAAAAAATTCATAGTAACACAGAACATGTTATATGAAACAACAAGAAATACACTTTCAATTTTTGCAAAAATATACACTCAAATGTTAAAAAGAGTTATAAGGTTAAAAAATGCTATTGTAGCACTGTCTACATCAACATATTAAAACATCACATTTATTGGTCAAACAATGATAAAGGAACAAACTGTCGACGCAGCGTTTCGGTGGCCTTTGTTTTATTCTTGCACCTTCCTCAGGACTCGTTCCCTGTATTGTCACATCTACAAAGATCACAGTACATTTCATTAGGTCCCATTCCATTATTACATCAAATGCACTTAGTTTGCTACATCTATTCAATTTTGCCCTAATATTTGGTAACCCTCACACATTACAATCCAAAGTTCATTTATATTGTTCTAATGCATCTCTAGTTTACTGCATATTCTCTTAAGGATTTATATCGAGGACATATATCATAGTCTTGCACTCTAGATACATGTTGGATGTTTGTTTAATTAACATCAAGGACTATTTGCCTTATTAGCTCTGCAGTCCCCCCCGCATGTTGACTTACCCAGGTGATTTAATGTCCTGGATCTGATGTCTATGAGCCTGTTTCTATCCGCTCTTTACACTGTATCTTTGTTTGTGCTAGAACAAAAAAACGTTTCCGTTTGATTATTGGTTCTAACTTATGTGGTTATTCATAAGAAAACCTATGGTTCTGGTTGTTTCATATAACATGTTCTGTGCTACTATGAACCAGAACCATAGGTTTTCTTATGAATAACCACATAAGTTAGAACCAATAATCAAATGGAAAAGTTTTTTTGTTCTAGCACAAACAAAGATACAGTGTAAAGACCGAATGTCATCAGGGTGTGCTGCGACACCTGAACTACAGTGGAGCTGGTTATTGTGAGTGATAAGTGCAGCAAAAATGTTAAAATTGTCCTGGTATGACTTGTATGAAAAAAACTTTATTCGCAAGCTACTGGACAATGTTAAAAAAGTGATGAGATACTTAGTAGGTGATTATGACCAAGAGTATCTATGTGGGTGGTCTACATGTTTCAACCTTTATGTGGAAGTTTCCAGGTTTTCTTCAGGACCAAGGTGCAAGAAAATTTACGGTCTACACTCCCTAAAAAGTATATCCAATCCTAGATTCTTGGTACCAGAATTGCAAAAATCTGCAATCGGTATGTGCTCAAACCTATCTAGGCGAGAAAAAAGGAAAAAGACCTGTGGGAGGAAAAAACGACGAGGCAGTCACAATCAAACTAAATTACGTGTCTGTAAAGTAGTGTTGACTCAAGTGTCTGCATGCTTCATGCGAATCCCATTCTATTAGCACACCAGACATGATGATTTGTCAGAAAGGCGTAAGCAATGTCACGTCTAGTTATTTGGAGTGCTAGTTCATTGTATATATAATCATATACCAGTGTCTCGGTTTGAGCTATTTGCTCATTCAAGCACACAGATCAATAGGTGTGTGTGGTGTGGTAGATTACATTATTCTGTAAGTCACAAGGGCATCCATACTTATGATGGGGTGACTCTCCATACTCACAAATGTGAGTATGGAGAGTCACGCTTTACACCTTGCCTCTAGGATAAGCCTGACTGCTCGTGCCAAGCTACCAAGGGGGTGAGCAGGGGTTATCTTGGTGGGTGACTTCCTTGCCCTGACCAAGTGGTAGTTTCTGCCTGGCTTTTGCGCAAGCCTTAGCCAACCAGAATCCCCATTTCTAACATATATGCTAGGGACGTAGAGGTAATTTCAATCCCCCTGCCCTCATATGTAATAGGGCCTTACAGGTGAGGTCATGCCAATCACAGGGGTACCCCAACCTATATTGTACATGTAAGATTTGGGGGTCTCTAGTTGGCACAGGTAGGTACTTGTGACAAATAAGGACCCTTGCCTCTAGTCAGGGTAAGGGGGTACACTCCTAAAATAACCCCTGCTCACCCCGTTGGTAGCATGGCACGAGCAGACAGGCTTATCTCAGAGGCAGTGTGTAAAGAATTTTGGACCACATACAGTACTCCAGTGACAACACAACAGATGGACACCACACAGTTGTATAATAAAAATAAGTATTCTTTATATAGATTTAACAAAAGACCATAAACAACAAAAATACACAATACTATACTTAAGAAGGTAGTTTTACCTTAGTTCAGTTTGGTTCTTAAGATGCAACACTTTGCATCAATGTACCTTACGATGCGTTGCGCTTCAACAACAAGCAATGTTGCAGCGATTGAAAATGCGGCAAAATTCTGATGCAAAGAAATAGAGCTGTGAAGATCTTCCAGATGAGGCACGCTTCTCCGATGATGTGTGGAGTCTCGATTCAATGCATCAACTACAGCGGTGACACCCTTGTTCCGTGATGAAGCAACAACAGCTTCAGCTGCAAGAAGCTTCTGCACAATGCAACAACTACAGCGGCAACATCCTCGATGCGACAGCAGCAGCTCTGATGGCGGTGCCCTTCTCCAGGAATGCGAGGCGCTTTCCTCGATGCGGTGCCATACAACAGCTACAGCGCCGCCATTCAGCGATGGCGAAATGTTATTCCTCGTTGCAAGACACTTCTCTTGATGCGGTGCAATATGACAGCTACAGCAGCTACACCCTCCCTTGGAGTTGTGAAGGCAGCAGCAGCGACGGCGACACGCTTCCTCTTCGTTGCGAGATGCTTCTCTCGATGCAGTGCAATACGACAGCCACAGCAGCGACACCCTCCTTCGGAGTTGCGACGGCAGCAGCAGCGACAGCGACACACTCCTTCCTCGTTGAGTCGTGATTCCAGCTCCAAGTGACACACAGTCCCTCAGAAGGCCCAAAACAGCAGCAGGCACTTCTAAAGAACTCTGGGGAGCTGGGGGGTGAAGTCTGTTGTCCCTGAGACTTCAGCAGGAGGCAAGCTCTTTTCCAAGACCTTGGAGATCCTTCACAAGTTGAAAGTAAAGCACACAAAGTTCTTTCTCCTCTCTTTGGCAGTTAGGCAACCACTGCAGGCCAATCCCCTAAGCAGCACTTCAGTTTAGGAATAGTCTCTCCTCAGTTTCTTCAGGTTCTTCTCCTCAGCAGTGGTGTCTTCTTGTAGTCCAAAAGTGATCTAATTTCTTGGGATCAGGGTCCCAATACTTATACCCCAACATCCTTTGTCCTCTGAGGGCAGGGGGGCCTTTGCCTAGTCCAAACCAGTTCAGGAGCACTCTGTTTATATGACTCCTCCTTTCCTTTCACAGTGCAGGGCAGAAACCTCAGACGCCCTACAGGAGGTGGAGCCAGCATTGTAGAGGGAAGGCAGCGCCCTGGAGCACTTTGCTGAAATCATTCCTTCTCTTCCTTCACAGTGCAGGGCAGAGATATCAGCCACACCCCAGGGGGTGGAGTCAGCATTGTGGAAGGCAGGCACAGTCCTATTCAGGTCCCAGCTGCAACTCCTCCCACCCATCTAGATGCAGATTTCTTTGTTCATCACTGGGCTGACTCATTCTGTCTCTTGGAATCCCCCAGCCCTGTCACTTAAACTCCAGACAAGAAATACACAACCTAGCAGAGGCAGGCGTTTGGATAGTTAGACAAGAAAATACCTACTTTCTAAAAGTGCTATTTTCAAAACCAACTTCACTAAAACCTGTATTTTATCATTCAGGCATACTAAACTCATTTCTACTGTGTTCTCTGAGTCAGTTAGGATTATAAGAATGTATTAATCTAACTGCCCATTCTGGCCTATGGAGAACAGGTAGCCTTGCAATAGTGAAAAACACAAATTGCTGTAATTCACAATTAGGACATGCCACATACATATGTGCTTGTCCTACCTTATACTGACAATGCACCCTGCCCTTTGGCCTACCATAGGGGTGTCTGATATGAAGAAAAGAGAAGGTTTAGGGACTGGCAAGTGGGTGTACTTGCCCAGTCAGCATGACAGTACCAGACTGCACACAGGCTCTGCAATGGCAGACCTTAGACACATTTTACAAGGCTGCTTCTGTGGGTGGCACAACCAGTGCTGCAGGCCCACCAGCAGCATTTGGATTTCCACTCCCTGGGCACACTCAGTGCACTATACTAGGGTCTGACAAGTAAACCAAATCAGGCAATCATGGAATCACTAATCAATACATTAATTTACAGTAGGGAGCACTTGCACTGTGGCACTGGACAGCAGTGGCACATTGCCCAAAGCATCTAACACCAGCAAAAACACATGAGGCAAAAGCAAAAATGGAAGGTAGACCCACGCCAATGGTGCCAGGTCTAACACGTGTACCCTCCAGCTGAAATGTGGGAATAACTAACCTGCTTCCAGGGAGTTCTCAACACTAAGGCAGAAAAATCTGGAGAGACCATCAGCGTTGGCGTGTTCTGTACCAGGGTGGTGTTACACCGCAAAGTCCATACCCTGTAAGGGAATGGACCACCTCAACAGCTTTGTTCCTCCAAGAAATCTAGGGCATGTCCGTAGTTCAATACTTTTGGTATTCACAAAAGTTAAGATTTTGTCTTAAGTTAGTGTTAAGACAAACTTAAGACAGACTTAAGACAGACTTAAGATAGACGTAAGTTAGGATTTTGTCTTAAGTCTGTCTTCAGTTTGTCTTAAGACAAACTTAAGACAAAATCCTAACTTCTGTGAATACCAAAAGTAGTAAGTTAAGAATTTTGTCTTAAGTTAGCTCTGTGAATGCCCCCCCATGACAGTTGTTGAATCACAACTCTTTCAATCGCCCAAGGTGTAGGAGAGTAGGGTCTGCTATCCTATGGTCACCCCAATTTTTGCTTTTTGCTTCACTGGTTTTCGACTTACTGAGGCTGTGGGCCTGCTAATCAGACCCCCAGCCTGCTGTTCTCTCTCTAAATTTATAATACATGTGCTATAGGTACATACCACAATTGGAAATGGACTCCTTGTCAGCCCCTGTACCATGCACTATAGGTGCTCAGGGCATAGGTGCCACCAAGGCCTACCAGGGGCTGAAGCATAGCTTTTGCCACCCCTGGCTGGTTCTTAAATTGACACAACTGGCTGATCACTCAGCTGGGGCAAGTGGGTGTAATCACCCCTTGCTTAGATATAGTATACCTATATCTAAACCTATATCTGGACACATATATAGCCTGTAAGCCACTCCTATGGAAGGCCTCATCAATCCTGGAGGCAGAGTGCGTGGTTTTATGTGAGATGGAGCTCTGGCATGAGCTGAGCCTGTCTGCAGCTGTCGGGAACAACTCCCTAAGCTGATCCGGGATAATGCCATACCATATACTCTTAAGCGCCTTATAATCCTCGCGGTTATATAGCAACTTTGGTTTGGCTTTATCAAAACATGTCGTGTAAGGTGTCATACGAATTGGAATACTACCCCCTCGCCAGTTCTGGCGACGGGGGTAGCATTCCACCCTTCTAGAGGGTTAAGACATGTTACTTTACTGAAACGCGGTTGATTTAAAATGAGCCTCAGATCCACAAAATGGATGCCTCTGCCACAGACACGGGTCTGGCCTCCTGCTGCTGACCGAAACTCAGCATATGGTGGCCTGGACAAAGAGTTTCCTGTCGCAGGGCGGTGTCAAACCACCCCAGACAGGAGATAGTGGATTGTAGTAGGGAGGTTTCAAAGAAACCAGACACTGCCTGTGGAGCACAAGGCTGCCCCTTGCATAATCCGGCCAAACCGGTTCTGGGGCCTTCCAGCCCCCGTCCCTGGATCAAAGGAAAGGGGTGTAACCACCCCCTTCCTGGGTCCTACCCATAGGAGGGGACCTAGCAGGATGTCCAGCCCACCAGATTCGAATAAGAGTGGGAGCAGTGCCAATGCAACTCAGATCATCCTGAAGAAACATAAGAAACGAATTCTGGACCCTTCGACATTCTACTCAACATAGAAGACTGAAGAATCTCCCTTGTGGTCAAGGAGTGACCACCCTGTGCAAACAGGCAACATCCAGCCCTCGACCCTTGCTTTGTTGCAGTTCCCGCCGGAACTCGAGCAACAGAGATCGACGAGATCAAGCTTGCCTGCCTTCTCCCTGCCCGATCCACAGTCCCTGCAGAGCTGAGACCAGTGGAGGCGACCGGAAGCGTGGGGCACGACATCTTGAAAAGGCCACGAGACGCTGACCGTGCAGCCCACGAGTGACCCTCGAAGCTGTACACCGGGGTTTGAGAAGCCCCAACCATGAGCTCCACTTGCACCAAAGCTACCCCCTCCATACTCAACGAGTGCTGCGTGGGGCCCTTCTGCTTGTGTTGGCTCGACGCGTTGGCCCGGTCACTTGCCAGCTGGCTTGTGGCCCCTGTGCCGACGAAAACTTGAATACGACTTGCTTTTCTGGTTGCTCCAGATCTGCACCAGCTCCTGTGAAAAGGAGCCCCCACTCTGACCCTCCTGGTTCGAGTGTTAAGCAATCTCCCGGTTCCGCGTGGATTGCTTTTGCCAAGTGCTGTTTGCTGCAATCTTGAAGCCGACGGTGCTGACGGCGAGAGCCTTCGTGGGACAGATTGTGACCCGCTCCTGGACGTCGCCCCAGAGCCCACGTGACAGCGGAGAGAAGCCTATCGACAACCACCTGATTGCGCCCGACATTGCCTGGTTCTGTCCTGGTTCCACCCTGGTCACTGCTGAGTGACCCAGACTCTGTCCCCTCTGCTTTCAGGTAGTTTTCTACTTCGATCCACCCTTGGATCGCACCGGACACTTCTGCTTCACATCGCCTGCAGCTGCCACAGCTCCAAGCACCAAGAGCCTGCGTGTCAAAACCCGACGCCACTTCGACCCTGTGCACCCACGGCCTGTGGGTGAGGTAACATTGCAACGCCGGTGTTCCTACACTGGTACACACCTCTAGGGTCTGTGTCTAAAGTTTTGTTCCTCTAGGTTCAGCGGAAGTATCTTTTAACTCACTTTGTGTAACTTTTACGCACCATTGACATTGCATTGGTGCAAGCCGCACTTTCCGTGCTGCACCCGAGTCCCGTGGGCTACTCCCGACTTCAGCATTGCTAGTCCTGACTGCTCCCAGCGATTCTCTAGGCCCTAGGCCTAACCACTGTTCGATTGGTATCTCTTATACCACTTTCTTAGTATATGGTTTGAGTGGCCACCGGCCCTTATCCAAAATTGTGCAACTTTGTATGTTATATTGCGCTTTTGATTTAACGCTTGTGCCCCTTTCCTCATAAAGAGTACTGGGGAGTAATTTAGAAATAAATACATATATTTTTATAATATATACTTGTGTGGTGTCCTTTCATTTGATTACAGGATTGTATGTGGTAAAACAGCTCGCTTAACACGACCTCTTAAGTTAAGCCTTTAAGGCTGCTTAGTCCATGCTACCTCTAGGATAGCTTGTCTAACAAGGTTGACTTACAACCAGACATCTTTGGGGTTTGTTTGGACTGATACCAAGTGGTTCCAGAATTGGAAACACTACATATCAGGCCAACTTCTCACATTGGTGTGCAGCGGTGCGGATTTGAGCTTGCTGTTTGTTTTACCATTGCAATCTTTACATCAAATTGAAAGATCACATCAAGTACCTTAGGTACATATAAATCAAAAGCTTAGCATATTAAGTTCTACTGAACTTAGTAGTTGTAGATTAAAGGGATTAGCACACCCTGACTACAACTCACTAGCAAGGTACAGTAGGAAAACACTCAGTGTAGGTAAGTGCATCACTTACACCTCACTAGCAGTCATGTCTGATACAGGTGGAGCCTCAGGGTCTGCTCCTGTAACAGTTGACCCTACAAGGGCAACTCCCAGATATGACAACCTTAGCCACAAAGACCTAAGTGCCTTGTGCACAGCCAGGGGGCTAAAAAAGGGCAGAGGCCCTACTATTCCTTCCCTGATAGCTATCCTGGAAAAGGATGACTTAGATAAGGTGAGTCAGGCTCCCTTAGGTGCAGGTGAAGGGGTAAACTCCCCTGAGAATGAGGATCTTCCTGAAGATGAAGAAGAGGAGGAGGAAGAGGAAGAGGAAGAGGAAGGCTCAGATGTAGATGAGCCTGAGGATCAGGATCAGAGGGTGAACCGGGTACAGGTTGCCAGGCTTAACCAGGCCAACCTAGACCTACATGGGAATGGAGAGGGCCAGCACCACTCCAGATCTCATAACCAAATTCTCCCAGGTAACAGGAGGGTGCGATCTCAATCAGGGGACTCTCATCTTTCTAGTGCCTCAAGAGAATCTCAGAGAGGGATGACTCCCTCCCAGAGGAAAGAACATAGGGCCAGAATGAGGGCTGTCCAACTCCAGATAGAGAGGGAAGAGGTAGCCTTGGCTCAAGCTAAACTTGCTTTAGCAAGAGAAAGAAAATTGTGTGGCTTAGATGCCACTGGTGGCAGCAAAGTTCCTAAAGAAAAAGACAGGGCCTATGACAATAGAAACCTGACAAAAATTGTGCCCCCCTACAAGGAAGGGGATGACATCCACAAATGGATGACTGCTCTTGAGAGGGCCTGCATGGTACAGCAGGTCCCTGAGGATCAGTGGGCAGCAATTTTATGGTACTCCTTTTCTGAGAAAGGGAGGGACAGGCTCCTCACTGTTAGACCTGAGGATGCCAAAAACTACTCTGTTCTGAAGAGTGTTCTTATTGAAGGGTTTGGCCTAACCACTGAGCAATACAGGTTGTTGTTCAGAGACACCCAAAAAGCACAGACTCAGGACTGGACTGATTTTGTTGATTGTGCCACTAAGGCTCTGGAGGGTTGGCTGCAGGGAAGTAAAGTTTCAGACTATACAGGATTGTACAATCTTATGATGAGAGAGCAGATCCTTAATAACTGTCAGAACCAGCTGTTGCATCAATACCTTGTTGACTCTGATTCGACCTCTCCCCAAGAATTGGGAAAGAAGGCAGACAAATGGGTCAGAACAAGGCTTAAGCAGAAAAACCAGAACCAAGGTGACCAGAAGAAAACAGACCAGAAGGGTGGGAATCAGAAAGATAAAGAAAAGGACCAGAAGTCTTCAGGCCCCCAAACTAGTAATAAGGAGGAGGGTTCCCAAAATGGAAACAAGAAAAAGAAGAATGATGGCCCAAAGAAACCTTGGTGTAATACCTGCAAATCAGTTTCACACTGGGGCAGTGAGTGCACTAAGAAAAATCCAGTTCCTACCACTGCAGCTCCTAAAGCAACTGCACCCCCTAGTACAGTCAGCAGTGGTAGTGCACAACCTAAGGGGATAGTAGGGTTAACCTTGGGTACTGAGGTGGAATCTGGCCTAGTCAGAATCCCCACACAGGCAGTTCTCCTATATGATGTGGACTTATCTTTGACCACTGCAGTAAGCCCCAGTAACCTGGTCAAATATAGGCAGACTCCCTTAATCAATAAGAAACTGGCTCAGGCCTACAGGGACACTTGTGCCAGTGTCACTGTTGTGACACCTGACTTTGTGGACCCTGGTCAGATTGTACTAGGTGAAAGTTACCTAGTGACCAATGCAAGCAACTTCACTACTTCACATAGTGTGGCTGTTGTGAACTTCTCCTGGGGAGGGGTAGATGGCCTAAAGAAAGTTGTTGTGAGTGCAGACCCCCCAGTAGACTGTCTGTTAGGCAATGATCTTGAAAGCTCAGTTTGGTCAGAAGTGGAGTACAGGACTCATGCAGAAATGCTAGGGATTTCAGCTCATGTCCTTGCAGTGACAAGGTCTCAGGCTAAGAAGTGCCTTCCTGAACCAGTGGTGGATCTTGGAACAATAGACCAACCACAACCCAAGAGAAGGAGCAAGAGGGTTAAGGCTGTGCCTTCCCACTTGCCCCAGGTTGAGGATCAAGTTTTACAGGAAACTGATTCTGCAGTCCAAGAGGAGACTGTCTCAGAGGAGCTTGAACCTGAACAGGTTGAGTTTCTGGGGACAGGGGAACCCTCAAGGGCAGACCTGGGGCAGGCCCAATTAGATTGCCCTTCACTTGAACCCCTCAGACAGCAAGCTGCTGCTGAGGCTGCAGGGAATGCTCAAGGTACCCATAAAGTTTATTGGGATGAGGGACTCCTTTATTCAGAGTCTAGAGACCCCAAGCCTGGCACAACCAGGAGGTTGGTCATACCTTTGAAGTTTAGGGGTTTCCTTCTTACATTGGCCCATGATATTCCCCTTGCAGGACACTTAGGCCAGAATAAGACTTGGGACAGGCTTGTTCCACACTTTCACTGGCCTCACATGTCAGAAAATGTCAAGGAGTTTTGTCGCTCCTGTGTCACTTGCCAAGCCAGTGGTAAGTCAGGTGGCACAACAAAGGCCCCCCTGATACCACTACCTGTGGTGGGGGTACCATTTGAAAGAGTTGGAATAGACATTGTGGGTCCCATGGATCCTCCAACAGCAGCTGGGCACAGATTCATACTGGTGGTAGTGGATCATGCCACCAGGTACCCAGAGGCAATTCCCCTGAGGACCACCACAGCTCCTGTGGTGGCAAAAGCCCTCATTGCAGTTTTCTCAAGAGTGGGCTTTCCAAAGGAGGTTCTTTCAGACAGAGGTACCAACTTTATGTCTGGATACTTAAAAGCAATGTGGAAAGAGTGTGGAGTAAACTATAAGTTTACCACACCCTACCATCCACAGTGCAATGGGCTTGTTGAAAGGTTCAACAAGACCCTAAAGGGAATGATAAAAGGTTTACCAGAGAAGCTTAGGCAGAAATGGGACATCCTTTTACCCTGCTTGCTCTTTGCTTACAGAGAGGTCCCACAGAAGGGGGTTGGCTACTGCCCTTTTGAACTTTTGTTTGGCCACCCTGTGAGAGGTCCATTGAGTTTGGTGAAGGAAGGATGGGAGTTACCTCTCAAAAAGCCTAAACTAGACATTGTGGACTATGTACTTGGTCTCCGCTCCAGGATGGCTGAATACATGGAGAGAGCATCCAAAAACCTTGAGGCCAGTCAAGAATTACAGAAAGCTTGGCATGACCAAAAGGCTGTTCTGGTTGAGTTCCAGCCAGGGCAGAAGTTGTGGGTGTTGGACCCAGTGGGGCCAGCAGCTCTCCAGGACCAATGGACTGGACCCTACCCTATCATTGAAAAGAAGGGAGAAGTCACCTACATGGTTGACTTTGGCACCCCTAGGAGCCCCCACAGGGTGCTCCATGTAAACCGTTTGAAAGCATTTGTTGACAGGGAGGACATGAGTCTCCTCATGGCCACAGATGGGGATCAGGAGGAAGAGAGTGACCCTCTCCCAGACCTGCTTTCCCAGAACCCTGATGATGGTTCAGTTGATGGAGTAGCCTTGGCAGGCAGCCTCACTGAGCAGCAACAGGTGGACTGCAGACAGGTGTTGCAGGCCCACAGACATATGTTTTCACTCACACCCAGCTAGACTAACTGGTGCACCCATGAGGTGGACACTGGTGACAGTCTGCCTGTGAAGAATAAGATCTACAGGCAACCTGACCATGTCAGGGATTGTATAAAGGCTGAGGTGCAAAAGATGTTGGAGCTTGGAGTGATTGAGCCATCAGAGATCCCATGGGCTAGCCCAGTGGTCCTTGTGCCAAAACCTCATACCAAAGATGGGAAGAGAGAAATGAGGTTTTGTGTGGACTACAGAGGTCTCAATGCTGTCACTAGGACAGATGCCCATCCCATTCCAAGAGCAGATGAGCTCATTGATAAATTGGCTTCTGCCAAGTTTCTGAGCACATTTGATTTGACAGCTGGCTATTGGCAAATCAGACTAGCTGAGGAGTCAAAAGCCAAAACAGCATTCTCTACCCCTAGTGGACATTATCAATTTGTGGTAATGCCCTTTGGTTTGAAGAATGCACCTGCCACCTTCCAAAGGTTGGTGAATCAAGTCCTTGCTGGGTTGGATGACTTTTGTGCAGCATATCTAGATGATATTGCTGTCTTTAGCTGCACCTGGGAGGATCACCTGATCCACCTGAAGAAGGTTCTGGAGGCCCTGCAAAAGGCAGGCCTGACTATCAAGGCTACCAAGTGCCAGATAGGGCAGAGCAAGGTTGTGTACTTGGGCCACCTAGTAGGTGGGGGTCAAGTTCAACCACTGGAGAGCAAGATCCAGACCATACAGGACTGGGCTCCTCCAACTACCCAGACACAAGTCAGAGCCTTCTTGGGCCTGACTGGGTATTATAGAAAATTTGTAAAGAACTATGGGTCCATTGTGACACCATTGAATGACTTGACATCCAAGAAGATGCCCAAAAAGGTTCAGTGGACAGTTAGCTGTCAAAAGGCATTTCATGACCTGAAGAAGGCCATGTGCTCTGCACCTATCCTGAAGAGTCCTGACTACTCCAAACAGTTCATTGTACAGACAGATGCTTCTGAGTTGGGGGTGGGAGCTGTGCTTTCACAACTTAATCAAGATGGTCAAGACCAGCCCATTGCTTTTATTAGCAGAAGGCTGACCCCCAGGGAGAAACGTTGGTCAGCTATTGAGAGGGAGGCCTTTGCTGTGGTTTGGGCCCTGAAGAAGTTGAGGCCATACTTGTTTGGAACTCACTTCCTAATTCAGACAGACCATAAGCCCCTCTTGTGGCTAAATCAGATGAAGGGTGAAAATCCCAAACTGCTCAGGTGGTCCATTTCCCTACAGGGGATGGACTTTACAGTGGAGCACCGCCCAGGGACTGACCATGGTAATACAGATGGTCTCTCCAGGTACTTCCACTTAGAACATGAAGACTTATCTGGTCAAGGTTAAGTTTAATGTCCCTGCGTTTGGGGGGGGGGGGTTGTGTAGGAGAGTAGGGTCTGCTATCCTATGGTCACCCCAATTTTTGCTTTTTGCTTCACTGGTTTTCGACTTACTGAGGCTGTGGGCCTGCTAATCAGACCCCCAGCCTGCTGTTCTCTCTCTAAATTTATAATACATGTGCTATAGGTACATACCACAATTGGAAATGGACTCCTTGTCAGCCCCTGTACCATGCACTATAGGTGCTCAGGGCATATGTGCCACCAAGGCCTACCAGGGGCTGAAGCATAGCTTTTGCCACCCCTGGCTGGTTCTTAAATTGACACAACTGGCTGATCACTCAGCTGGGGCAAGTGGGTGTAATCACCCCTCGCTTAGATATAGTATACCTATATCTAAACCTATATCTGGACACATATATAGCCTGTAAGCCACTCCTATGGAAGGCCTCATCAATCCTGGAGGCAGAGTGCGTGGTTTTATGTGAGATGGAGCTCTGGCATGAGCTGAGCCTGTCTGAAGCTGTCGGGAACAACTCCCTAAGCTGATCCGGGATAATGCCATACCATATACTCTTAAGCGCCTTATAATCCTCGCGGTTATATAGCAACTTTGGTTTGGCTTTATCAAAACATGTCGTGTAAGGTGTCATACGAATTGGAATACTACCCCCTCGCCAGTTCTGGCAATGGGGGTAGCATTCCACCCTTCTAGAGGGTTAAGACATGTTACTTTACTGAAACGCGGTTGATTTAAAATGAGCCTCAGATCCACAAAATGGATGCCTCTGCCACAGACACGGGTCTGGCCTTCTGCTGCTGACCGAAACTCAGCATATGGTGGCCTGGACAAAGAGTTTCCTGTCGCAGGGCGGTGTCAAACCACCCCAGACAGGAGATAGTGGATTGTAGTAGGGAGGTTTCAAAGAAACCAGACACTGCCTGGGGAGCACAAGGCTGCCCCTTGCATAATCCGGCCAAACCGGTTCTGGGGCCTTCCAGCCCCCGTCCCAGCGCGGCCTGGATCAAAGGAAAGGGGTGTAACCACCCCCTTCCTGGGTCCCACCCATAGGAGGGGACCTAGCAGGATGTCCAGCCCACCAGATTCGAATAAGAGTGGGAGCAGTGCCAATGCAACTCAGATCATCCTGAAGAAACATAAGAAACGAATTCTGGACCCTTCGACATTCTACTCAACATAGAAGACTGAAGAATCTCCCTTGTGGTCAAGGAGTGACCACCCTGTGCAAACAGGCAACATCCAGCCCTCGACCCTTGCTTTGTTGCAGTTCCCGCCGGAACTCGAGCAACAGAGATCGACGAGATCAAGCTTGCCTGCCTTCTCCCTGCCCGATTCACAGTCCCTGCAGAGCTGAGACCAGTGGAGGCGACCGGAAGCGTGGGACACGCCATCTTGAAAAGGCCACGAGATGCTGACCGTGCAGCCCACGAGTGACCCTCGAAGCTGTACACCGAGGTTTGAGAAGCCCCAACCACGAGCTCCACTTGCACCAAAGCTACCCCCTCCACACTCGACGAGTGCTGCGTGGGGCCCTTCTGCTTGTGTTGGCTCGACGCGTTGGCCCGGTCACTTGCCAGCTGGCTTGTGGCCCCTGTGCCGACGAAAACTTGAATACGACTTGCTTTTCTGGTTGCTCCAGATCTGCACCAGCTCCTGTGAAAAGGAGCCCCCACTCTGACCCTCCTGGTTCGAGTGTTAAGCAATCTCCCGGTTCCGCGTGGATTGCTTTTGCCAAGTGCTGTTTGCTGCAATCTTGAAGCCGACGGTGCTAACGGCGAGAGCCTTTGTGGGACAGATCGTGACCCGCTCCTGGACTTCGCAGATGCCCCAGAGCCCACGTGACAGCGGAGAGAAGCCTATCGACAACCACCTGATTGCGCCCGACATTGCCTGGTTCCGTCCTGGTTCCACCCTGGTCACTGCTGAGTGACCCAGACTCTGTCCCCTCTGCTTTCAGGTACTTTTCTACTTCGATCCACCCTTGGATCGCACCGGACACTTCTGCTTCACATCGCCTGCAGCTGCCACAGCTCCAAGCACCAAGAGCCTGCGTGTCAAAACCCGACGCCACTTCGACCCTGTGCACCCACGGCCTGTGGGTGAGGTAACATTGCAACGCCGGTGTTCCTACACTGGTACACACCTCTAGGGTCTGTGTCTAAAGTTTTGTTCCTCTAGGTTCAGCGGAAGTATCTTTTAACTCACTTTGTGTAACTTTTACGCACCATTGACATTGCATTGGTGCAAGCCCCACTTTCAATGCTGCACCCGAGTCCCGTGGGCTACTCCCGACTTCAGCATTGCTAGTCCTGACTGCTCCCAGCGATTCTCTAGGCCCTAGGCCTAACCACTGTTCGATTGGTATCTCTTATACCACTTTCTTAGTATATGGTTTGAGTGGCCACCGGCCCTTATCCAAAATTGTGCAACTTTGTATGTTATATTGTGCTTTTGATTTAACGCTTGTGCCCCTTTCCTCATAAAGAGTACTGGGGAGTAATTTAGAAATAAATACATATATTTTTATAATATATACTTGTGTGGTGTCCTTTCATTTGATTACAGGATTGTATGTGGTAAAACAGCTCGCTTAACACGACCTCTTAAGTTAAGCCTTTAAGGCTGCTTAGTCCATGCTACCTCTAGGATAGCTTGTCTAACAAGGTTGACTTACAACCAGACATCTTTGGGGTTTGTTTGGACTGATACCAAGTGGTTCCAGAATTGGAAACACTACATATCAGGCCAACTTCTCACACAAGGTCATCCTGGCAGTGAACCAAACACCCAGATTTCAAGGCCAGACACTAAGGGGCCGATTCACAGAACTAACTAAAGACAAAAACCTAAACTTACTACTTGTGGTATTCACAGAAGGCATTTAGTAAAAGTAAAGTTAGGATTTTGTCTTAAGTTTGACTTAAGACAAACTTAAGAAAGACTTAAGACAGATTTAAGACAGAGTTAAGACAGACTTAAGACAGACTTAAGACAAACTTAAGACAGACTAAGACAGACTTAAGACAAAATCCTAACTTAACTCTGTCTTAAGTCTGTTTTAGGCTTATCTTAAGTTTCTCTTAGGTCATACTTAAGATAAAATCCTAACTTTACTACTACTAAATTCCTTCTGTGAATACCAAATGTAGTAAGTTTAGGATTTTGTCTTAAATTAGTTCTGTGAATCGGGCCCTAAATGCTGGTGGAAGGACCTCAGAATGAAAAGTGAATATAAGCCATTCACCTTTTAGTCACCCAAACAATGACCCTGTCCTGATGCTATTGAGCCAGATGCAATGCAGTGCAGCAACAAGCTGCTGTGCTGCATCACAAGGGCAGAGACAAAGCACCTCCCTTTCTCCAAACGTAAGCTATGAGGCTGCTTTTCTCTCCATGTGCTGGCCTAATGTGAGCTCCATTCACCAATATGCACACCCCGGCACCAAAGTGCACACCCTACACCAATGTGCATCCCTGCATCAAAGTGCACACCCTGCACCAATGTGTACACTCCTGCACCAATATGCATGATCCTGCACCAATGTGCACACCCTGCACCAATGTGCACACCCTGCACCAATGTGCATGCCCTGCACCAATGTGCACACCCCTGCACCAATGTGCACAACCTGCACCAATGTGAACATCCCTGCACCACAGTGCACACCCTGCACCAGTGTGCATGCCCTGCACCAATGTGCACACCCTGCACCAATGTGCACACCCCTGCACCAATGTGCACACCCTGTACTAATGTGCATGCCCTGCACCAACATGCGCAGCCTGCACCAATGTGCATACCCCTGCACCAATGTGCACACCCTGCACCAATGTGCACGCCCTGCACCAATGTGCACACCCTGCACCAATGTGCACACCCCTGCACCAAAGTGCACGCCCTGCACCAACATGCACAACCTGCACCGATGTGCACACCCTTGCACAAATGTGCACACCCTGCACCAATGTGCACACCCCTGCACCAAAGTACACACCCTGCAGCAATGTGCACACCCCTGTACCAAAGTGCACACCCTGCACCAATGTGCACACCCCTGCACTAATGTGCACACCATGCACCAATGTGCACATTGCTACACCAATGTACACACCCCTGCACCAATGTGCACACCCCTGCACCAAAGTGCTCACCCTGCACTGCAACACAAGGCTATAGGCATTCTGTCAAGCACAGTGTCTGGATTTGAAGCAGAAATCTTCCAGAGCAAACACTCTGCTTTAACACTTCTCCAATTATTTACGTGTACTCTACAGTGCAGTACATATGCAAACTTTAAAACGTTTTAATGAAACAGAACTGGAACGATTCACAAAGGTAAACTGAGACAAAAGTCTAACTTTACTACTTGTAAATGCCCTTTGTAAATACCGAAAGTCGTAAAGTTAGACTTTCGTCTCAGTTTACCTTTGTGAATCGGGCCCAGTGTTTTTCAAACCTTATGCCTGTATCAAGGAGCCGTAGGTTTTTGCACAAATCCCTTCTACCAATATCAGCAGATAATGCTTTGCATAAAAACGCAATGTCCAAGCATGGCAACACCCATGGACCACCCGTGGATGCCCTCTTCTTGCAAAGCAGCACAAAATAGTGCCTAACACTGCTTTGTGTTACTCTAACCCCATGCTGCTCGTGACGGAACCGATCCGTCACGAGCCTCGGGTGGGCTGTGCTGGTGACGGAACGGTTCCATCACGGCCCGCGCCTGTGCAGCGCGAATCCACGCCTGCGCTGAAGGTTCTATTAGGCGGGCGGGGCCGCGACGGAACCGTTCCGTCATAAGCAAAGCCCACCCAAGGCTCGTGACAGGGCGGTTCCGTCACGAGCACGGGAGCGCCACGCGGCCCCCCCTCCCCCTTAGCGCTGCGGCGGAATAGCAGCCGCAGCTAAGGGGTTAAACAAAGTAAATTCCGACACAATGTTTTGCACTGGGGTTGCATCGCTTTCGGTATGCAAAGCAGGCACAAACCAGGCACAAAGAGTTGATTAATTTCCCTCCAAATGTTAAGTTGGGTAACATCTGCACTCCTTTGTCCTTTGACTATGGTGCCATTTTAGATAATAGACAGTAAACATGTCATAAAATCATTTACAAAAATATCGTCTAACATAAATATTGTGTTTTAGATATTGGAGGTGATTATGAATGTAAACCTGTTAATGAGGTGTATCTCAACATGAGGAACCCTGGAAAACCTCCTGAAAATGGAGGTTCTTAGTATTGAATGCTGTAAAAAGGTCAAGCAGAGCCAGGAGGCAGTCTCAGCCTTCACCAACAAGGTGCTGGACTCTTCCCAGAAGATGAGTAACACACTCTCAGTCCCACCACAGGACGAGACACTCAGGGACATATTTACAGAGATTTGGCGTGTGCCAGTGCCGCAAGTAATTTTGCTGCGCTGCCCTGCACCAATTTTAAAGGACAGAAATACACTGTATTAGCAAGATATGGTGCATTCCTTTCTTTTCAGCCGACGCAAACATTGCAGCTGTGCTCCAAGGCAGACACACTTGCACCATGGTACAAGGGTGTCTGTGTTGTTAGTATGATTGTTTTGGGGCAGGAAAGGGCTCCTCCCTGTGCAAAAAGAATAACAAGAGGCATGTTTATCTTTCTATGTGTGCTGCAGAATACAGCATACATGGAAGGAGTAAAAAACTAGGAGAAATGTAAACATTTCTCCTCGTTACGCCTGCTCTGGGAGGCATACCTTTATGGCGCTGCCCAGATTTATAATACGTTGTAAATCTGGGGCAGTGTCAAAATCCATGGGTGTTGTGTTGGAACACCCACAGCAAGACCCATGGCACTCCTTCCTGCTGCAATGTAAGACTATGCAGCGGCTTGCACTGAGTGGCTGTACATCTTAACCACAAGTAGATGAAAAGCCACACAGAATGGCTTTGGATGGCTTGTGGATATGGGCACCGTGCACCATCGGGGCATCAAAAAAGTGAAGTTCTGGAGCCGCACAGGGCTTGTAAAGATTCCCCTGAGTTTAAGTTCAAAAGGGATATATATTTATAAAGATTTACCTGGAGCAGCATCACTACAATGCTTTCTAATGGTGTTGCTTAGTTTGGCTTATTGGTGATGGACCAATAATTAGCCACAACCAAGGGTCCAAGGTAGGCTCTTTGAAGAGGTGGAACTTGGCAGAAAGAGCGGCAGAGAGAAAGGCACAGAGAGGGGCACTGAAAGGGGCACTGATAGAGGGGCAGAGAGAGGATAAGCGAGAGGGGCATTGATAGGGTAGAGAGAGAGGCAAAGAGAAGGACTTCAAGAGGGGAACAGAGAGGGGCAGAAAGAGGGGAAGAGAGAAGGATGGAGAGAGGGGCAGAGGGAGGGGCATAGAGAAGGGCACAGAGGGGGTAGAGAGAGGGATGCAGAGAGAGGGACACAGAGATTGTCAGAGAGAAGGGCAGAGAGAGGGGCAAAAGGAGAGGCAGAGAGAGGGGCAGAGAGAGAGGGGTGCAGAGAGTGGCATACAGAGGACAAAGAAATGGGCATCAAGAGGGGTACACGTAGGGATGCAGAGAGGGGCATAGAGATGGGCATATAGAGGGACAGAGAGAGGGACAGAGGCAGGGCACAGAGAGGGGCACAGAGAGGGGTAAAGAGAGGGGCAAAGAGAGGGGAAAGGATGGGCCAAATAGATGGGCACAGGGAGAGGTCAGCGGGGGCAGAAAGAGGGGCACAAAGAAGGCACAGAGAGAGTCAGGGAGAGGGGCACAAAGAAGGCACAGAAGGGGGTAGAGAGAGAGAGCGAGAGAGAGAGGCAAAGAGAGATGCAGAGAGGGGCAAAGAGAGATACACAGAGAGAGGGACAGGGAGAGAGGCAGAGAGAGGGGTCGAGAGAGGGGAGAGAGAGAGAGAAGAGGGAGGGGCAGAGAAAGGCACAGAAAAGGGCATAGAGAGGGGCACAATGTGGGGTGCAGAGAAGAGCAGAAAGAGGGACAGAGAGAGGGGCATAGGGAGGGGCAGAGAGGGGCACAGAGGAGGGCAAAGAGAGAGAGAGGCACTGAGAAGGGCATAGAGAGCGGCACAAAGAAGGGCAGAGGGAGGGGCATGGATAGGGGCAGAGAGAAGGGCACAAGGCGGAGCTAGGAGAGTGTCAGATAGAGGCACAGAGAGAGGGAAAGAGAGAGGGGCACAGAGAGGGGCACAGAGAGAGGGGCAGAGAGAGGGGCACAGAGAGAGGGGCATAGAGAGGGGCACAGAGAGGGCAGAGAGAGGGGCAGCAAGAGTGGCAAAGAGATGTGCACAGAGAGGGGCACAGAGAGAGGTGCAGGGAGGGGCAGAGCGAGGGTCAATGAGAGGGGCACATGGAGGGCCCAGAGATTGCTGTGGAGGGGCAGAGAGAGGGTCACAGAGAGAGGGTCACAGAGAGAGGGGCAGAGAGAGGGGCAGAGAGTGGGGCATAGAGAGGGGCACATAGAGGGGCACCAAGAGGGGCAAATAGAGGGGCAGAGAGAGGGGCACACAGAGGGGCACAAAGAGGGGCAAATAGAGGGGCAGAGAGAGGGACACAGAGAGGGGCACAAAGAGGGGCAAATAGAGGGGCATAGAGAGGGACACAGAGAGGGGAACAAAGAGAGGCAAATAGAGGGGCAGAGAGAGGGGCATAGAGATGTGTACAGAGAGGGGCACAAAGGGGGCACAGAGAGGGGCACAGAAGGGGGTACAAAGAGGGGCAGAGAGAGGGCAGAGAGCGGGGCACATAGAGGGGCACAAAGAGGGGCAAATAGAGGGACAGAGAGAGGACCACAGAGAGAGGCACAAGAGGGGAACATGGAGGGGCACAGAGAGGGGCAGAGAGATGGGTACAGAGAAGGGCACAGGGGGGGACAGAGAGGAACTCAGACAGGGCACAAAGAGGGGCAGAGAGAGGGCAGAGAGCGGAGCACATAGAGGGGCACAGAGAGGGGCACAAAGAGGGGCAAATAGAGGGACAGAGAGAGGACCACAGAGAGAGGCACAAGAGGGGCACATAAAGGGTTACAAAGAGGGGCAGAGAGAGGGGCTCAGAGATGGGCACAAAGAGGGGTAGAGAGGGGGCAGAGAGAGGGGCACAAAAAGGGGCAGAGAGAGGGGCAGAGAGGGGCAGAGAGAGGGGCACAGAGAGAGAGAAGCAGAGAGAGGGCAAAGAGAGGGGCAGAGAGAGGGCAGAGGGAGGTGCAGAGAGAGTGGCAAAGAGATGGGCACAGAGAGAAAGGTACAGGGAGGGGCAAATAGAGGGGCAGAGTGAGGGACAATGAGTGGGGCAGAGAGTGGGGCAGAGAGAGGGGCAGAGAGAGGGACAAAGGGAGGCGCAGAGAGAGGGACACAAATAGGGGCAGAGAGTGGGGCAGAGAGAGGGGCAGAGAGAGGGACAAAGAGAGAGGGGAGCAGAGAGGGGCACAAGGAGTAGCAAAGAGAGTGGCAGAGGGAGGGCACAGAGAGGGGCACAGAGAGAGGGGCGCAGAGAAGGGAAGAGAGAGGGGCTCAGAGAAGGGCACAGAGAGGGGCACTGAAAGAGGGGCAGAGAAAGGGCCAGAAGGATGGGAAAAGAGAGAGGGGTACAGAGAAGGGCAAAGAGAGATGCACAAAGAGGAGCACAAAGAGGAACATAGTAAGGGTCGCAGAGAGAAGCAGAGAGAGGGGCAAAGGGAGAAGCAGACAGACGGACACAAAAAGGCAGAGAGAGGGGCAAAGAGAGAGGGGAGCAGAGAGGGGCACAAGGAGGAGCAAAGAGAGTGGCACAGGGAGGGCACAGAGAGGGGTCACAGAGAGAGGGGCAGAGAGAGGGGCAGAGAGAGGGGCACAGAGAAGGGCACAGAGAGGGGCACATAGAGGACACAACCATCAGAAAAGCACAGGTTGACCAATTGAGGTGTAGTGGGGAAAGGTGGCCGCATGCTCTGTGGGAGGCCAGGCATGTGCACGGTGAATAGGTATGGAGACCTCCATTAATGATCTGAGCAGCTGACCCTCTGTCCTCACAGTGACAGCTTGCAATCAGAAGGCTGAAGGACATGGGTAGATAGTGTGAACGAGGGTGGACAGTGTGGACGAGGGTAGATAGTGTGGACGAGGGTAGATAGTGTGAACGAGGGTGGACAGTGTGGACGAGGGTAGATAGTGTGAACGAGGGTTGACAGTGTGGACGTGGGTTGATAGTGTGGACGAGGGTAGATAGTGTGGACGAGAGTAGATAGCGTGGACGTGGGTTGATAGTGTGGATGTGGGTAGATAGTGTAGACGAGGGTAGATAGTGTGGATTTGGGTAGATAGTGTAGACGAGGGTAGATAGTAACCCTGGGCGGAGTTCGCGGAGTGGGGCTTCGCGGAGCTACGCGAAGTGGGCGAGAAACTACGCCCACCTCCGCACTCCGCGTAGCCCCACTCCGCAAAACCACTGGCCGCCAGCCCCGCCACCCGCCTCCCTCCCGCCCTCCCTAAATACTTTAAAATAAAGGAATGCTAGAATTTAAAAAGCACTTACCTTGCCGCCGCTGCCCGCCGCGTCCCCGGGGCTCGCTATCTTCCGTCTTTATCAGTAATGCGCATGTGCGGGCGGCCGCGCATGCGCATTTTCTCGTGAAAATGCGCATGCGCGGCCGCCCGCGCATGCGCATTACTGATAAGGACGAAAGACGGAAGATAACGAGCCCCGGGGAACGCGGCGGCCAGCGGCGGCAAGGTAAGTGCTTTTTAAATTCTAGCATTCCTTTATTTTAAAGTATTTAGGGAGGGCGGGAGGGAGGCGGCTGGCGGCCAGCTACGCTCCGTCTGCGGAGCGTGCGTAGTGCCGCCTGGCTCCGCCAGCTCCGCAAAATGCGGAGTGGGCGGCACTACGCACACTCCGTGCACGGAGCGTAGCTGGCCGCCCACCCCTAGTAGATAGTGTGGACGAGGGTAGATAGTGTGGACGTGGGTTGATACTGTGGACGAGGGTAGATAGTGTGGATTTTGGATTTGGGTAGATAGTGTAGACGAGGGTAGATAGTGTGGACGAGGGTAGATAGTGTGGACGTGGGTTGATACTGTGGACGATGGTAGATAGTGTGGACGAGGGTAGATAGTGTGGACGAGGGTAGATAGTGTGGACGTGGGTTGATACTGTGGACGAGGGTAGATAGTGTGGACAAGGGTAGATAGTGTGGACGAGGGTAGTTAGTGTGGACAAGGATAGTGTGGACGAGGGTAGATAGTGTGGACGAGGATAGATAGTGTGGACGTGGGTTGATAGTGTGGATGTGGGTAGATAGTGTGAACGAGGGTGGACAGTGTGGACGTGGGTTGATAGTGTGGACGAGGGTAGATAGTGTGGACAAGGGTAGATAGTGTGGACGAGGGTAGATAGTGTGGACGTGGGTTGATACTGTGGACGAGGGTAGATAGTGTGGACGAGGGTAGATAGTGTGAACGAGGGTAGATAGTGTGGACGAGGATAGTGTGGACGAGGGTAGATAGTGTGGACGAGGATAGATAGTGTGGACGTGGGTTGATAGTGTGGATGTGGGTAGATAGTGTGAACGAGGGTGGACAGTGTGGACGTGGGTTGATACTGTGGACGAGGGTAGATAGTGTGGACGAGGGTAGATAGTGTGGACGAGGGTAGATAGTGTGGATGAGGGTAGATAGTGTGGACGTGGGTTGATACTGTGGACGAGGGTAGATAGTGTGGACGAGGGTAGATAGTGTGGACGAGGGTAGATAGTGTGGACGAGGATAGATAGTGTGGACGAGGGTGGACAGTGTGGACGAGGGTAGATAGTGTGGACGAGGGTAGATAGTGTGGACGAGGGTAGATAGTGTGGACGAGGGTAGATAGTGTGGACGAGGATAGATAGTGTGGACGAGGATAGATAGTGTGGACGAGGGTAGATAGAGTGGACGAGGATAGATAGTGTGGACGTGGGTTGATAGTGTGGATGTGGGTAGATAGTGTGGACGAGGATAGATAGTGTGGACGAGGGTAGATAGAGTGGACGAGGATAGATAGTGTGAACGAGGGTGGACAGTGTGGACGTGGGTCTGAGCCTTGAACAGTAACAGCCACACTCTCCCTTTCCTTGTTATTTTGTACAGAAAAAAATATTTATTTAGATCTTCACAGATGTTCACAAATAATTTGTAAACCTGTGTACTTTATATGCTAAAATGCAATGCTTAAAATAGCTGCACTGCCTGTTGCCCATATTTGTGCTGAAACATTCTTTAAACAGAAAAAACAAAAAACAAATCAAGAACAGAAAAGCAGTTTCGCTCTTCATGGAGGAGAGGTGGCGGATCTTACTCTGGGGTTGTTTTGCTCCTTGGGCTGCCTTGTTCCTGAGCGCTGGCTCAGGGTGTTCTCCTTCGGAGGCAGGGAGGAATAGTTGAAGCGCGGAGGCCCCAGGACCAGCTTGGTTCAGTGCAGACAGAGAGGAGAGTCGGCGATGCGGAGGAAACGGAGGACTGGCGTTGGTTTTGGATGCTGTCTGTATGGCTCTGTTGTGTTTTTGCCGCTCTGCTCCACTGATGCACTATTGTGTTACTGCTGTTCCCTCTGTGTTGCTGCTTTGTTCCCTTCGGTTTTGTCACCCAAAACACACCAAAAATCACGGTAGTAAACTAGGTAGAAAAACAGGGGGCGTGGGTTCTAATTACTCTGCTCTCTTTTTTTTTTGTTTTCTTGTTTTATTTCTGCCCTTACACTCCGATCAGCTTGAAAATATCTGAATACCCTGTGAACTACGCCTCTCATTCTTTAGGGTGGCAGGGGCTCTTGCTGAACATCGGCGCCTTTGGCATCAACGTGATTGGCAGTTAAGTTCTAGCCCTTGCTTACCCCCCACACTGATCCGAATGGGTTCTCACTATCTACAGTTAGACCTGGTTGGCAAGTGGAGAGCTATTCAGGAAGTGGAATTCCCAGAACACCTGGAAGTCTCAATTCAGAATCATGCTATCTATCCGGGAAAAGTCAGCTAAAGTAAAGGAGTCGAGGAATGAAAGTGCCCTCTGTCCCATGGAGCCATCTGGCCAGCTTGAAAATAGTGAGGTTCTGTCTACTGAGAGGGGCCTGAACAAACCTAAGGAGTGAGAGGTGTCTCTCGGTAAGAGAAGAAAATTGAGATCACGCATACTTTTCTGTGGGGGACTCATTGCTCAACAGCATGATCAAGGCTGCCAAGGTGTAGCTGGCCCAGCAGCGATAGCAGTGAACCTCAAGTAAAAGAAGCTGTCCAGTAGAACAGGAAAACCTGGGAAACCTACGCCTACGAAGAGCGGGAAAAAAACTTTGCTCCCAGTTAAAGTGACTCCTTCCCTTAGGTCATACTTTATGGCTATTACTCAAGTCACCGGGAAACCTAGTTCTCGGGCATGGATGACCCCAGCAATGCTTCTGGCGACAGTTGAGAATCAGAACTTACTGGCTGCAATTCCCATTTCCAATCATTATACTCTGTTAAGTGAGTCCCGTATGGTTTCTTTGGTAGAAGGTGGCAGTCAGATCAAATTGGATGAGCCAGACCTCTCATCCCCGATCTCCCCGTCCTCTGTTGTACAGAGCACGGATTCACTACACAGGATGTTAAAACAATTATCCATTGAGATCGGAGTACGATTTTCGACTTCTGAATCAAATCAAAAGCTTTTCTTGAACAGAAGCCGACGCTGCGGAACTGGGGAATTAGAGTGTATCCTTATTCCACCCCCGGGTACCCCACCTCCCTGTTAATAAGGCTGACCTCGCCTAGCCACCTGTCAACATCTAAAACAACAGGAGGCGTAAGACCCTACTCGGTCTTAAAAAATGCTTCAGGGGCCGACGTTAAACCAATAGGGCCCGAAAAAGTTGGGATCAAAGAAGAATCCAATTACAGCTAGGGGTGGCTGCCAGCAATCCTGTCATCAAAACATTCATACTGACCGCCAGCGGGGGAAATACTTGAAGAAATACACAATCCCGCTAGAAAACCCCTTTTAGCGGCAGATACATGGCACAAAAGACACACCAAGCAGGGACAGTCTCCATTCTCACTGTGCTCATGGAATATCAGTGGACTCCAGCAAAAAACTTCAAACGAAGACACTGGCTTTTCTGTGCAAACATACAGCAATCGCCATACAGGAAACTTGGGCGACAGAGGGCTGTCCCATAGAAGGATACATTGAGTTCTGGAAACCAGCCGTCAGGGACAACCGATTTGGCCACCCCAAAGGCGGTTTGTCCACATACATCACAAATAACCTAAAAGGCGCTTTCAACCAAATCCCCCTCAAGGAAGATTGGTTACTTGGGGTTAAAATCAACCGCTGTGGGAGGCAGCGTCCAATTCTCCTTGTCAATGTGTATATTAATCCCAGCACCCGTACAAAAAAAGACCACCTCGTCCGATTGTGCGTAATCATGAACGACATCGCTACTGAATATCCTAACTCGGACCGCATCTTTACTGGAGATTTCAACACAAATCTATTCCAGGGGATTGCAGCAGACACGGAAGGGCCGGACATGACTAATATTATCAAAGCTTTGACTCAATCCAAACCCCCGAAGCAAGCCCTAAACATACTAGTTGAGCTCTCCGTGACAAGATTCTACAACGCAGGCTACTTAGTAGTGAACGGAAGGACATCAAGCGATTCACCCCCAAACTGGACCTGGTCGAACGGAAGGAAAAAATCTTATTTAGTAATAGACGGGGACCTGGAGGGTAGGCCGAGGACAAGGGGAGAGGCCTCCGGGGAGGGCCGTCTCCAGCGATCGTACAGACAAGTAACTTCCCCCCCACAGATGGACACCACACAAGGATAAGGTTAACGCTTTTATATGCAGTTCTTGAAGCAAAGTATCACGGTACAGTGAGATCGGGACACGAGGGTCCTCTCAATTCTAGTCTCTGGAAGGGAAAGGGGTAGCGGGACAGTCTTAGTACCGGTCCGGTACAGAGGTGGTAGGGTGGATAGCTCACAATCCTCCAGCTCGAAGTTCTGGGAGGTTGGGCCGCAGCAGCACCAGCGGCTCGGATGGTAGTTCACACAGGGACGGGCCGCGGCAGCGCAAGCAGGTCCCGAGGAGGCTGTAGATTGCAGTGGGCCGCGGCAGCGCCAGCAGGTCCCGACGAGGATGTAGGTTTGCAGTGGGCCGCGGCAGCGCCAGCAGGTCCCGACGAGGATGTAGGTTGCAGTGGGCTGCGACAGCGCCAGCAGGTCCCGACGAGGATGTAGGTTGCAGTGGGCCGCGGCAGCGCCAGCAGGTCCCGACGAGGATGTAGGTTGCAGTGGGCCGCGGCAGCGCCAGCAGGTCCCGACGAGGATGTAGGTTGCAGTGGGCCGCGGCAGCGCCAGCAGGTCCCGACGAGGATGTAGGTTGCAGAGGGCCGCGGCAGCGCCAGCAGGCAGGACGATGATTCACAAGGCAGGGCTGCGGAGCGCCAGCAGTCCGTCAAGGATGAGTTCTTCAAGGTGTCTCTTGACTCCAGGATACAACTGCCTTCCTGCTCTGGAGCTGCCCCAGTTATAGGTCTGGCCTCCTTTGATGTCCGGACCCTCGCTCTTGGAGGTCGGGAGGTCCGGGATGAGGGAGTCCAGACACCCAGCAGGGGGGTGGAGCCAGCGCCCGGGGAGGCTGGGGGCGATCGGCACCTGGTGGGGGAGAGCCATCGACACTCCTCGCCCCCATTGACCTGCCAAGTGGTCCGTTCACCTCCTGGGTGGATGGTGGTGCCGGGATGTCGGGGCCTGGCCAGGCCCAGGGTTGGGGTCGGGCTGAGGCCACGTGGCCTCGTGGTGCAGTGTCCAAGATGGCGGCTGGGCCCGGCAATGGTGCTGACGGTGGCCCGGGCCAGTGATATAGGGATGTCCGGGAGCAGGCGTCCTGTAGGGGCCGGGTTGCGGGTTGCTTCTGTGGGGCGTCGGGGTTGTTCTTCTGGTGGCACCGGGAGAGCCGGTGTCCGGGCTCTGTCATGCGGGGAGGGAGCGAGCCCTTCACGAGGCCTGTCCAACATTTAGATTTCACTATCTGCAATTCTGAACTACTGTTTAAACTAAACTGTTTTTGCATCCACCCACGGTCTGATAGCGACCATAGGCCCCAGGTCATCACTCTCACTACAAACCCGGAACTCCATAAAGCGGCCCCCATAACCTACAAGGGAATTCACACGGAAAACCTCAAGCGCCTTAAATGGGATGAAACCAACAGTCAGAGTGTTCTAAAAGCAAGCAAGGACTATATAACAGGCAGCCTTGATAACAAGGCCAACCCGATATGGAAATGGTCGCAGTTGTGCCTCCACCTGATCAACTCATATCCTGCGACTGCTCAGAGCACAAACCATTTGTCTCCACTAGGGGCCGCAACCTCAGACGCCATTAAACCACTAAAGAAAGCAAGGAACATCGCACTGAGGTTGATTTTAAAATTCCCGCGGAACAGCGCCTTCCTTGCCACATATCATCATGCCCAAAAAGCATTCAGGAGGGCAGTCTACCAAGAGAAACAGGCCCAGGAAAACCAATACTGGGTAAAATTGGTGTGGGAAAGCAAGCAAAAAAACTCAAGGAAATTCTGGTCCCTTGTTAACCACACCCATCTAAATCTGACAAACTCTGGCTCTGCAAATATCCAGGAAGGAGAATGGGTAACATATCTAACAGTTCACTTCCAGGCACAAGATAATCCCGATAGTACCAGACCACTCATAGGACGCGGGACTGCAGATGACGAATCACTGAACACCTCCTTGGATAAAAATCAGGGACTTACCCCTGTTTATGTATTAACCGAGGATCGAGTTGCCAAAGCAGTGACACAAGGGAGGCAGGATGGAGCACCAGGCCCTAATGGCCTGCCACAAAGGCTATTTAAATCGGACATTCCTTTTTGGTCCAAGGTGTTTTTTAATCTTTTTAATTACACCCTGCGAACACTGACAATCCCGGACTCATGGCGGGGCGCAATAATTCATCCCATCTACAAATCTGGTTCACGAGCTACGCCCAACATTTACAGACTAATCGCCCTACTGGACATAGAGGCAAAACATTTTGCAGGACTCATTCTAGAGGATCTAAGGCAATGGGCAAAGGACCACGATCTGATTCCTCTAAACCAGACAGGGTTTGTTGCCAATTCAGGAACTATGATAAATCTACTGGCAGTTTCCACGATAATCGACAAAGCCTTATCAACAAACAGGATGGTCTTCTGCTGCTTTGTCGATTTTAAAGCAGCGTTTGATAGAGTGCCCAGGGCGGCCCTTTGGAAAAAACTGACTCAGTGGGGCATTCCAAATGAAATACTGAACCCAATTATCCAACTCTATTCCAACACATGGATCCGAGTGAAGCTAGGGTCCGGCTCGCATCTCTCGCGAAAAATCATGACCTCACGAGGTGTCAAGCAGGGATGCGTGCTGGCCCCTCTTCTCTTTAACCTATTCATAGCTGACCTGTCAAGCACTCTAGACAAGGTAAATAGCCATCCACCCAAAATAGGAGGTGCGGCATTATGTAACCTTTTATACGCTGACGATTTGGCCTTGTTTAGCCTCACTAGAGTAGGGTTACAAAGGCTCCTTGCTGAACTATCAAAATACACGTCCGACAACCAGTTAGAAATTAACATGGAGAAAACCCTGATAGTCCCATTTGGCAAGAACCACTACAGCGGCGGTGGTTGGTCAATTCATAACACAAGCCTTTCGATCGGCCAATCATACAAATATTTAGGCGTCCATCTGGACGCAAGGGGTAGTTTCTCAAAGCAAAGCAGTGTGATCGCAGCTAAAACTACGGCCTTAGTGGTATCTTTAGCAAAGCTATCGAAGAAACTCTCAGCCCAACCTTTGCCCCTTTATTAGAAGTCCTCAGAGCAAAAATTGGGCTAACACTTTCGTATGGCATAGAGATCTTCAAAGGCAAAATGAACACTGCCCTTAACAAATATACAACTAAAATCTACAGGAAGTTACTTCATTTACCGAGCGCTGCCTCCCCGGCTCAGATCAGACTAGAGCTGGGATTAACCAACTATGAAGCCACTAACGTTGGTGCTTACCTTAAGCTATGTCATAAATTGAGACAGGCCGAACCAGGCACACTAGAATCCCTAATATGGATAGAAATCAACAAGACTAATCCAGGGGGAACATTTGGGCGCCTTCTGAATGATTATATCCATCAAATGTCAGCTGCCGATCTTTGGGCTCTTAACCCCAGTCAGACTGTTTTTAAAAACATAATCAAAAAAGGTGTAAGACTGAAATCTCTGGCTTCGGACAAAGTTCTTGTCACGAAACGCAGTCACTCCTGGGCGGTAGTTAACTCCTACAAACGATTGGCCCCTGCTGCCTACCTCTCCACGACATTTGCACTTCATCTAAAGCGCTGTCTGATTGCTCTAAGACTGGGAGATTGGCGCTTTCTCCAAAATCTTCCCACCTGGCGTCGTAAGGAAGAAGACACAACATGCAGAGGATGGGGGTCAGCAACAGAAACAATCTTACACGTGCTCTGCATCTGTCCCTCATTCAATTTCCAGCGGCGATGCCTCCTCAAGCCAGAATGGAACAGGCTTGGTATTCGGACCTGCAGGCACGCCATCATTGCTGCTATGTCTCCAGATAACATTGTCTTAAACATAAATC
Organism: Lissotriton vulgaris; assembly: GCF_964263255.1. Lineage (NCBI taxonomy): Eukaryota > Metazoa > Chordata > Amphibia > Caudata > Salamandridae > Lissotriton > Lissotriton vulgaris. Next base: position 51,371,725 of record NC_141699.1, read on the forward strand.
TGTCCAAATTCATTCAGCACGCTTACCGCAACCTAGATAATATGGACATTGCTGAGGCCATATAGCTGATTGATAAAATGGAAACCTGCACTTTAATAGACCTTGCAACAACGGGGAGAGTTAACTTACAAACTGAAAGGTTTTAATTATTATGCTTACGGTCACATTTTATTCTTTTATCATTTTTTATTCATAAAACTGTACACAATATGATTTGTGCAATCTTTTAAAGATATGTTTTTTATATCTAAATAAAGAATTACCAACTACAAAAAAAACAAAATCAAAAGAAGATTCAAGATACCTGTACTAGCTTAGAGGAAAATCTTACAGCATTGACGCACAGGATGGAAACTCTTGAGAGCAGAGTGGAGGAGCTGGGTTCAGAGGTCAAAGGCAACTCTAATGAGGTACAGAGACTGAAGGATAAAGAGCGGGATCTAACGGAGAGGTTGGAAAGGTTAGAAAATATCTTGAGACAAAAAAAAATCAGGCTTCTAGATTTGAAAGAAGGCTTAGAAGGAGATAACTTAAAGGCCTATTTTTTTAATCTTTTGAGCAAAGCCTTTACACAAATTGCTACAGCCAGTATCTTGGAGTCTGAAATCCAGAAAATACATAGGGATCCTTTTAAATTGAATCCAGCCCGGAAAAAGCCTAGGAAAGTACTGACCTACATTCAATCTTATTTTTTAAAGGAGCAACTACTGGGGGCTGCCTTAAAACTTAAATCTATCCAGGTCCGATAGGATTCGGTCCGATATTTCTCAGGTACAGAGGATAGAAGGTGGGAATTGGGAAAGAGAATGGATGCATTGAGGGACCAGAGAGCCCAGGTACAATTACGATTCCCTGCTTTCTTGAAAGTTGTATGGGCTAACAAAATGTATCATTTCAGATTCCCAGAGTAAGTAGGAAACTTTTTGGCACAGACTAAACCCAGTTAACCCAAGTTTAAGGCGGGTCCATATCGGCACTAGTCTTTACTATAATTCTTCATGTTGCTCATTTCTTTTTCTGTTTTGCTGTTCTGTTTTAGAGGCTGGGGGCCTCGACCTGAATAGACAATATTAATTGCCAATGGGTAATCATTGAGGGTTCCCGCAGGGGGGTGGAGGGGTTGTGGGGTTGGTGGTAAAAGTATGCACGTTTGTTGGTGGGGAGCATTGGGAGAAAATAAAAAAAAGTGTAACAACAATCTCAAGTGACATAATAGCCTCTTGTAGCTTTTGTAGTCTTTGTAGTGAGTGGGGACAAGATAGCGATGAAGGCTAGACCAAGGCAGGGAGGGAAGCATCATCTTGATTTCCTAAGCTGGAATGGATTGAGGGTGAAAGGGAGACAGCGCTTGATCATCCAGTACCTAAAAAATAGCCCAGCTAGTATTTTAATGCTACAAGAAACCCATCTTCTACAATCAGAATGTGAGACATTATTTGAAAAACTAAGATGGGTCGACAAGATTATTGAAACAGATCAGCAATGTGCATTGAACGGGGTGTCTGTGATAATTAAAAGAAATTCAGGAGCAGAAGTAATCAAGTCTCAAGTGGACGAAGAAGGGTGTTGGGCTATAGTTGCAATTAAGTGCCGGAGGACAAAGTATACAATAGTTAGTTATTATGGGCCTAATGATGATGATACAACTCCCCTGAATAACCTCTGTCTTGCACTAGCAGACTATGATTCAGCCTTAATTTTGGGGAGAGATTTTAACGTACTTCTAAATAGTAAACTAGATAGGTCCTCCCTTAAAACTCTAGTATCAGTGCCTATCTCCTGGCCATGCTGAAAAACTTTAGTCATTTTGATGTATGGCGGAATAAAATGAGTGAGAGAAGGAAATATTCCTTCTACAGTAAGAAGAATTCTCACTATTCAAGAATAGATTATATATTTATGGAAAATTCTGATCTTGAAAAAATCTGTACAATAGAATATTTGCCCATTCACCTTTCTGACCATAGTGCCATACTCTTGAAACTGGAACTTCGCACTGTGGTATCTTTGACGAGGTGGACGTTAAATAGAAGATTTCTTTTGCAGTCTTCAACCCCGGGCCTTCTTAAGATAGAATCAGTTTGTTTTTTTCCAGGAGAACTTGGGGTCAACTAGTATACACGTGGGTTGGGGCTCCTTCAAGGCCTGGGTGAGGGGGATACTAAAAGCTGCGGTTGTGGCTTATGACAGGGCTGAGAGAAAAGAAGTAGCGACCTGGAAAGAGAGATAGCGGAGGCAGAGGCAGATTTAAAGGCGACTGGCTCTTCCAGAACAGATAATATAAATCTAATTAAGAGAGTTGAAGAGCTGCAGTTGAAATATAGACTGAGGTCTGAGGAGATCCTCTTGAGCCAAAAATGGGAGGCAAGTAAAATGAGAGACTTTGAGCAGGGGGAGAACTGTGGCAAACTTCCTGCAATGAAAAGCAGGGTTGACAGAGCTAACAATTATATCACCAAAAGCACAATGGGCTCTCAAGTTGTAGGGGACAAGGGCAGTATAGAACAAGCCTTCATACCATTTTTCCAGGAACTCTATGAAGATCGTCTTCAGGTGATAGAAGATCATATTGATGGGTAGCTTAGGGATAAACATCTCCCTACACTAGCGGAGGGCAGTCAAGGAATCCTTATGTCAGAAATAACTGCATCCGAGATCTTAACTATCTTAGAGGCTGTGAAGAAGGGGAAAGTGTCAGGCCCCGATGCTATACCGGCTGAGGTCTATATGATTTTGAGGGAGGAGATTATCCCGGTCTGGCTAAAACTGTTTAATCGGATTTTAGAAGGTACATCTCCCCTGCCTGACTCTTGGAGCGATGCAGTCATCGCACTGACTTTAAAGCCAGGGAAGAACCCTACCCATTGTCAGTCATACCGTCCAATTTTTTTGCTAAATGTTGACTATAAAGTCTTTGCTGGAGTTATGAACACTAGATCAAATGTTTTTTTGCCAGGACGACAGATGTCCGATTTAACACACACTTTACTTGGTCACAGGGTCTCCCTCTCTCAATCATTACTATTGATGCAGTTAAGGCTTATGACCGGGTGAACTGGAACTTCCTTGATGGGGTTCTGAAGGTCTTTGGTTTTGCTGATAGTTTCAGGGAGATGTTGAAAGAAATATATAAATTCCCTCGGGCCCAGATTTTAATTATTGGCAATCTTCCCCTGGTAGTTAAGATAGGGCTTTGAACTAGGCAGGGCTACACGCTTTCTCCCATTTTATTTGATGTATATATAGAGCCGCTAGCTCAGAGCATGACGTTGAATCAGAAGATTGTCCCTTTCGAAATAAACGGGTTTGTACGAAAGTTAGCACTGTATGTGACAATCTGATTCTTCTATCATCCAATGTTAGCACTACACTTTCAGAGCTTGAAGCTGAAACCCAAATTTCTGGAAGCCTGTCAGGTTATGAGATAAATAATGAGAAAACCGAGATTATGGCCTGGTACATAACCAACCAGGAGGGGAATTTTGCTAAAGAACTTAGATATTTAGGAGTTATAATAACTCAGGATCCCGCCCAAATCCCCAAGTTTAATCTAGATAGTCTCAAAGGAGGTCAATGTCCTACTAAGAAGATGGCAGACCATCCCACTATCATTGTATGGGCGACTTAATCTGATCAAGATGTGTGTGCACCCAAAATACACTTACCTTTTCAACAAGATCCCTTCAGAATTTGGAAAATCTGATATCCTTAAAATTCAGGGCATGATACCTTCCTTTATCTGGGCTAGCAAAGCAATCCAGTTATCCTGGAAAAAATTAAGGCGCAAACTTCAGTGAGGGTGGTGGCCCTACCAGACTTCAAACTGTATTGTTGGGCCTATCAACTAAAGAACTGTAGAATGTTATTTCTCTCTCCGGATAACTCATTGATAGGCTGCATTTTTAAAGCCATGTTAGCAGAAAAAGAAGAGCCAGGTTTTATGTACAAGTTTGGTTCTCCTAAATTCTTTAAAAAAATCAGTTTCAAAACTCTGCGTACGGCGACTAGGTTGTGGTCGGACTGCCGGAATTGTCTTGGACTATACTATTATAGTGATTGGGTGCCAGTTTGGGATTCTCTGGGTACTCCGGAATGTCTTTTGGATGCTCTTGCTCTCCCACTAAAAGAGGCAGGAGATGTATATTGGAGAGACATTGTGCTGGGTGATAAATGCCATTCATGGGAATACTGGAACCATATTACTAACGGTACTCTGTCCAGGTTCATCAGAATGCAGATGACACCCACATATTTGCTTCCTACTCCAAGATACAAGAATTCTGTACAAATGTGACTAAGACTGCTTCCAGAGTCCTGGGTCGCATCGTGGAGGTAAGCCCAACTCTTATACTATTTGGTCTTACTCCAGTGCTGCGGGGAATGTCCGACCTGATAGTGCCCGAACAAAAACTGGCGTTTGACCTAATTTTGCTGGATAGGAGGGAGATATGTAAAGTGTGGCACCAGATGACACCTCCCACCTGGAATGCTTGGTGGAGTTCTGTTAGACATTTTAGAGCACTGGATCAAAGAGTAAATGTTAATAGAGAAAGCTCAGAGAAGGGACAGTTTTGGGATCTCTTGGATGATGCAGCATCTGGTTGAGTATAGGGACAGGACAATGACCCAATGATTAAAACCTCTGGTCAGCTCTGGTTGTATGTTATGGGTACCCCCGTAAAGAACAGAAGCTGAGAGTGGAACCACCAAGCTAACACACATCAGAGGTGGTACAGATCGAAAAGGTGCTATAGCTACGGAGGTCATATGAGTTGAGTTAAAAAAAGAACAGAAAAGCAATGCAAAGGCCACACTTCTGTGCTCGCCACCACATGCCAGGTCACCTGTGTTTGAATCTATGCAGGCACCTGGGAGGATGTGAGACTGGCATTGTACCCTCAGACATGAATAAACATACTTCCTAGAGCGGGAAAAGGGAGGTGTTTTGCCATCAAGCAGGACGAGGCTGACCTCAGAAGCGTCATGACGCTCGGGCTCTTCGCACTACGCTCCGGCTTTGAAGCACTGTCTCAGCACCTTGAAGCGCACCTCGGAGGCTGCGTGGGTTTGTGTGCGCAATCCTCTCAGATGTCACACACAAGTAACATGAATTAAAAACAGTGTGATATGCTTCCGGAAGTGGGTACAGGCGTGCACAGCGACAGGTCCGGGCTCCGCCTTTCACCGCAGAAACATAAAGTAATGAATGATTCTGTGAATAACAATCTTTGTTCCAAGGCTCTGCTACCAAATAGCAAAAGATTGAGGGCTGGATTAACTAAGGTTTTGTGTCATGATTGAATCACTTTTATGGAGCGGCCCTAATGCAAAATACTTTTTAGCATTTACTAAGCCATATAAAGCCAAATGTGGCTGTGCATGGTTGAGTGAACACACAGGGGATTATCTCTGAGCCCTATGAGCCACCTTTAGGTCACTTTTTGTGACTCTGCGGCGGCATAAAAAAAGTGCTACGTTGCACAATATTAACAAAGTGATGCATCTAAGCAGATGCGTCACTTCGGATGGCCTTTAGATACATTAGACCTGTGTAAAGTACGATGTATGCAGGGTGAGGGTTACCACACAAAAAAGACTCATAGAAGTGGAACAGTGAAATCTATGAGATTTCACTGCGCCTCTTCTAGGACGCCAATGCGTCAAAGCCTTACGCCTGCCTCACAACAGGCATGACTGACGCAGGCATCTTTAACATGGGACTTGCCCATGTGTAATGACCCATCGTGGGAGTTGCTTCACTTTTCCAGCATTATTTCCAGAGTCATTACTGCGCCTACAGATATGTCAGAAATACTGATGTATCTGTAAATCTTGGCAACAAGGAGCGCTGTACAATAAATGCAGCACATCCATGGTGTCACAGGAGGGCGCAGTGAGAAGTGTTGCATCTCTGTTTTCACAAAGCCATCCAATGCCTTTCATAAATGAGGCCCATAGTAAAGCAAGGCAGCACAGGGGGCTACTGTAATTTACTTCATATTAGGGAGGAGTTCCATGGGTGGAGCATGAGTGTTCCATGGGTGGAGCATGGTCGTTCCATGGGTGGAGCATGAGTGTTCCATGGGTGGAGCATAGACATTCCATGGGTGTAGCATGGGCATTTCATGGATAGAGCATCAGTGTTCAATGGGTGGAGCATGGGCGTTCCATGGGTGGAGCATGGGCGTTCCATGGGTGGAGCATGGGCGTTCCATGGGTGGGGTGTGGGTGTTCCATGGGTGGAGCATGGGTTTTCCATGGGTGGAGCATGTGTGTTCCATGGGTGCAGCGTGGGTGTTCCATGAGTGGAGCATGGGTATTCCAGGGTGGAGCAGGGGTGTTCCATGGTGTAGCGCAGGTGTTCCATGGGTGGAGCCTGGGTGTTCCATGGGTGGAGAATGGGTATTCCAGGGTGGAGCAGGGGTATTCCATGGGTGGAGCATTGGTGTTCCATGGGTGGAGCATGGGTGTTCCCTGGGTGGAGTGTGGGCATTCCATGGGTGGAGAATTTGTGTTCCATGGGTGGAGCATGGGTGTTCCTTGGGTGGAGCAGGGGTGTTCCATGGGTGGAGCATGGGTGTTACATGGGTGGAGCATGGGCATTCTATTGGTGGAGCATGGGTGTTCCATGGCTGTTCCATGGGTGGAGTGTGTGCGTTCCATGGGTGGAGCATGAGTGTACCATGGGTGGAACTTGTGTGTTCCAGGGGTAAAGCGTGGGTGTTTCATGGGTGGCACATGGGTGTTCCATGGTAGGATCGTGACTGTTCCATGGGTGTTCCATGGGTGGAGCATGTGTGTTCCATGGGTGGAGCATGGGTGTTCCATGGGTGGAATGTGGGTGTTCCATGGAGGGAGCTTGGGCGTTTCATGGGTGGAGCATGGCTGTTTCATGGGAGGAGCTGGGTGTACCATGGGTGGAGCATGGGCAATCCATGGGTGGAGCATGGGTGTTCCATGGGTAGTAATACTGGTTTGGGATTGATGCACAGCGTTTATATTGTTTGAGGAATTTCTTTTACAATTTGTATGTTTGAAGGTGCTTCTGTTGGGTGACGCTCTCCGTGCCGTGGCGTCTGCCACTTTCCCAAATGACCAGAGTGAAGCGAATTACCTCGGATCCCCAAACAGTCACATCTAGAATAAAGGAAATAGGGAAACGTTTCAGGAACAGAGGATATCCAGAGTCCACGATAAAAGAAGCCGAAAGACAGATATCATCCAAAACAAGAACAGAACTACTAACTCCAAAAACCAAAGCAGACAACCAAAGGATGGTAGCTGTATCAAAATTTTCCACATCTAGCAGACAGTTAAAAAAAACCATCATCAAACATTGGCCAATGCTGAACCTGGAACCTGATTTCAATAACATTTTTGAATCAACCCCACTGTTTGCCCACACAAGGGCTAAGAACTTCGGTGAGATTCTAAAACAAAGAGGATCTACAATAACCCAACATAAGGGAACACGGCCGTGTTATAATTGCAGCAATTGCAACAACGTTATCACCGGTAGCATAATAACACATCCCATGAAGGGACATAACATCAAATTGAGGGTCACTGCAACATGTGACACCCCCAATGTAATTTACCTACTGAAATGTCGTTGCGGAAAGGTATATATCGGCAAAACCGAAAGGAAGCTTAAGACTCGCATTGTAGAGCACAAATCCAATATCTGCACCAGAAACAGCAAATCTGTGGTTGCATGTCACTTTGTGGAGGCTCATCATAACATCTCACAAATAAAATGTCTTGCGTTGGAAATAGTGGAAAAAATAGAAGGAAGAGACAATAATCAATTCCTTTTACAAAGGGAAAATCACTGGATTTATAGACTGGGGTCTCTAAAACCAAATGGACTGAATGAACGTATTGAACACTCTTGCTATTTGTAAATACATGTTTGATCCCATTGTAAACACATGTTTGATCCCATTAACTGATATGTAAAAGTGGGGAGTATACCCACACTTTGGTTCGAAATGGTGTTTGATTTTGTCAGATCTTGAGCACATCTATCGAGAACTACACATGTAACATACACAAACCTTTGGGGTTTCGTCATTGATTTATTTTCGAATTTAATTTTTAATTTTTAATTTTTTTATTTTCATTCTATCCATGGGTCGATCTTTTTTTGCCTACATTGCCATTCGTTCCAATATTTACACTGAGGTATGATATTTATGAATAGAAACATCACACACGTTAGTCTTTTCTCTTTACTGCCGATACAGCGTGATTTCTTCAGTCTCCATCTTCCAATGTCCACGTGACACGGAAGTAAGTAGTTCGTTGCCGGCAACATCGGAATATACATATCGAAGGCGGCTAGTTCCGCCATTCAGAACAACAGAGATACGGCGCGAATGAACCGGGAGCACTAGAAACCAGGTTAGTGAGATGGACCCTTGATTGGGATTAAAAACTTTCAGTGAGAATACGAACGATTATTTCAACAATACTCCTTGTCGTTTTTCACAGTTTTTGAAGCTTCCACAGCCAGCGACTTATTTGTAAGAGCTTTACCCTTTCATTACTATTATTATTTCACCGGCATGACAGCGGGCACGAGTCACAAATACACTGCACATCTATTCACACGTGCACTATGCATGGTTTAAACTTTATTATTGGACATTTCGTGACAAATGCGTATTATGTATGTACAGTGTGATTACAGTTACTTTTTACGTTCTCAACAGATTGGCTCCCTGAGGAAGTGCAAGAAATGCCCAAAATGCATTGGAGCTCTAAAAGTAAAATGTATCTAAAATGATTATATGAACATGATGAAAAGAGGATTATGATCTAAATAATCGCAAAAAAATCATAAGAATAATCAATAAAAACATATAATTAAGGAATACTTGGAGTCTTCATTTAAGAGGAACCTATATCAGTGTGCCTGGAGGGGATGTAACCAATGACCTATTGGTTACACATTCAGCGTGTTCCATGGGTAGAGCATGGGTGTTCAATGAGTGGAGCATAGGTGGAGCATGGGTGTTTCATGGGTGGAGCGTGGGTGTTCCATGGGTTTAGCATGGGCGTTCCATGGGTGGGTGAAGCATTGGTGGAGCGTGGGCGTTCCATGGGTGTTTCATGGATGGAGCGTGTGCGTTCAATTGGTGGAGCATGGGTAATCCATGGGTGAAATGTGGGTGTTCCATGGGTGGAGTATGGGTATTCCATGGCAGGAGCATGGGCGTTCCAGGGGTGGAGCATGGGCAATCCATGGGTGCAGCATGGGTGTTCCAGGGTTGGAGTGTGGGTGTTCCATGTGTGGAGCATGGGTGTTCCATGGGTAGAGCATCGGTGTTCCATAGGTGGAGCATGGGCGTTCCATGGGTGGGTGGAGCATGGATGGAGCATGGGTGTTCCATGGGTGGAGCGTAGGAGTTCCATTGGTATTCCATGGGTGGAGCGTGTGCGTTCCATGGGTGGAGCTTGGGTGTTTCATTGTTGGAGCATTGGTGTTCCATGGGAGGAGCTGGGGCATTCCATGGGTGGAGAGTGGGTGTTCAATGGTTGGAGAGTGGGTGTTCCTTGGGTAGAGCATGGGTGTTCCATGGTTGGAGCATAGATGGAGCATGGGTGTTCCATGGGTGCAGCGTGGGTGGTCCATGGGTGGAGCATGGGTCTTCCATGGGTGGAGCATGGGTGTTCCATGGGTGAGCGTGGGCGTTCCACGGGTGGAGCGTGGGCGTTACATGGGTGGAGCGTGGATGTTGCATGTGTGGAGCACGAGTTTTCAATGGGTGGAGCGTGTGAATTCTATGGGTGGAGCAGGGGCATTCCATGGGTGGAGCATGGGCATTCCATGGGTGGAGCAAGGGTGTTCCATGAATGGATTGTGGGCATTCCATGTGTGGAGCATGGGTGTTTCATGGGTGGAGCATGGTTGTTCCATGAGAGGAGCGTGGGCGTTCCATGGGTGGAGCATGGGCAATTCATGGGTGGAGCGTGGGTGTTCCATGGGTGGAATGTGGGTGTTCCATGGATGGAGCTTGGGCATTTCATGGGTGGAGCATGGTTGTTCCATGGGAGGAGCGTGGGCATTCCATGGGTGGAGCATGGGCAATTCATGGGTGGAGCGTGGGTGTTCCATGCGTAGAGCATGGGTGTTTCATGGGTGGAGCATGGGTGGAGCTGGGCGTTCCATTGGTGGAGCATGGGCAATCCATGGGTGGTGCGTTGGTGTTCCATGGGTAGAGCATTGGTATTCCATGGGTGGAGCATAGGTGGAGCATGGGTGTTCCATGGGTGGAGCGTGGGTGTTCCATGGGTTTAGCATGGGCGTTCCATGGGTGGGTGAAGCATTGGTGGAGCGTCGGTGTTCCATGGGTGTTTCATGGATGGAGCGTGTGCGTTCAATTGGTGGAGCATGGGTAATCGATGGGTGGAATGTGGGTGTTCCATGGGTGGAGTATGGGTATTCCATGGCAAGAGCATGGGCGTTCCATGGGTGGAGCATGGGCAATCCATGGGTGGAGCGTGGGTGTTCCAGGGTTGGAGTGTGGGTGTTCCATGTGTGGAGCATGGGTGTTCCATGGGTAGAGCATCGGTGTTCCATAGATGGAGCATGGGCGTTCCATGGGTGGGTAGAGCATGGATGGAGCATGGGTGTTCCATGGGTGGAGCGTAGGAGTTCCATTGGTATTCCATGGGTGGAGCGTGTGCGTTCCATGGGTGGAGCATGGGTGTTTCATAAGCGAAACTTGAGTTTTCCATGGGTGGAGCTTGGGCGTTTCATTGTTGGAGCATTGGTGTTCCATGGGAGGAGCTGGGGCATTCCATGGGTGGAGAGTGGGTGTTCAATGGTTGGAGTGTGGGTGTTCCATGGGTGGAGCATGGGTGTTCCTTGGGTAGAGCATGGGTGTTCCATGGTTGGAGCATAGATGGAGCATGGGTGTTCCATGTGCAGCGTGGGTGTTCCATGGGTGGAGCATGGGTCTTCCATGGGTGGAGCATGGGTCTTCCATGGGTGGAGCATGGGTGTTCCATGGGAGAGCGTGGGCGTTCCATGGGTGGAGCGTGGGCGTTACATGGGTGGAGCGTGGATGTTGCATGGGTGGAGCACGAGTTTTCCATGGGTGGAGCGTGGGAATTCTATGGGTGGAGCAGGGGCATTCCATGGGTGGAGCATGGGCATTCCATGGGTGGAGCAAGGGTGTTCCATGAATGGATTGTGGGCATTCTATGTGTGGAGCATGGGTGTTTCATGGGTGGAGCATGGTTGTTCTATGAGAGGAGGGTGGGCGTTCCATGGGTGGAGCATGGGCAATTCATGGGTGGAGCGTGGGTGTTCCATGGGTGGAATGTGGGTGTTCCATGGATGGAGCTTGGGCATTTCATGGGTGGAGCATGGTTGTTCCATGGGAGGAGCGTGGGCGTTCCATGGGTGGAGCATGGGCAATTCATGGGTGGAGCGTGGGTGTTCCATGGGTAGAGCATGGGTGTTTCATGGGTGGAGCATGGGTGGAGCGTGGGCATTCCATGGGTGGAGTATGGGTGGAGCATGGGTGTTCCATGGGTGGAGCGTGGGTGTTCCATGGGTGGAGCGTGGGTCTTCCATGTGTGGAGCAGGGGTGAAGCATGGTTGTTCCATGGGTGAAGCGTGGGTTTTCCATGGGTGGAGCGTGGGTGTTCCATGGGTGTTCCATAGATGGAGCATGTTCGTTCCATGGGTGAAGTGTGGCCATTCCATGGGTGGAGCTTGGGTTTTCCGTTGGAGGAGCATGGGTGTTCCCTGGGTGGAGCATGGGTGTTCCATAGGTAGAGCATGAGTGGAGCATGGGTGTTCCATGGGCGGAGAGTGGGTTTTCCTTGGGTGGAGCTTGGGTGTTCCATGGGTGGAGCATTGGTATTCCATGGGTCAGCATGGGTGTTCCATGGGTGGAGCATGGTTGTTCCATGGGTGGAGCATGTGTGTTCCATGGGTGGAGCATGGTTGTTCCATGGGTGGAGCATAGGTATTCCATGGGTGTTCCATAGGTGGAGCGTGTGTGTTCCATGGGTGGAGCAAGGTGTTCCATGGGTGGAACGTGGATGTTCCTTGGGTGGAGCTTGGGCATTTCATGTGTGGAACATGAGTGTTCCATGGGACGATCGTGGGCGTTCCATGGGTGTTCCGTGTGTGGAGCGTGGGTTTTTCATGGGAGGAGCATGGGTGTTCCATGGGTGGAACATGGGTGTTCCATAGGTAGAGCTTGAGTGGAGGATGGGAGTTCCATGGGTGGAGAGTGGGTTTTCCTTGGGTGGAGCTTGGGTTTTCCATGGGTGGAGCATGTTATGTTATGTTATGTTATGTTAAAGGATTTTGATACCGCGCTCATACACCAATTGGTTTCTTGGCGCTCGAAGACAGTGGGCTAGGGCGCAGGGGGTGTGGACAGCTAACCGTGGGCAAGACGGAACAAATGAGTTTTTAAAGATTTGCGAAAGGTGGGATAGTCAGGGATGAGCCGAATGGGGAGGGGAAGGGAGTTCCAAGTAGATGGGGCAAGGAAGGAGAAGCCAGCACCACCGTGCTTCTTGCGTCTGAACCTAGGAGTGACCAACAGATTGTGGGCAGAGGATCTAAGGTGTCGGGGAGGGATGTAAGGGTGTAGGCAAAGAGAAATAAAAGCAGGAGCGGAGACAAAAAGAGATTTGAAAACGGTGCAGCCAAGTTTGAAGATGCATCGTTGCGCAACAGGGAGCCAGTGCAGAGTTTTTAACAGTGGGGTGACATGTTGATGTTTTGGTTGCTGAAAAATTAATCTGGCAGCCTGGTTTTGCACCAGTTGAAGCCGTTGAAGATGGTAGGCTGGAATCCCCACGTATAGACAGTTGGCATAGTCTAAACGTGAGGTAACCACGGCCAGGATGACAAGGATAAGAGCCTCTGGGGACAGGTACCTTTGGATCTTCCCGATCCTGCGAAGATGGAAAAAGCAGGCCGAGGTAACAGCATTGATGTGCGGCCGCATCGAGAGGTCACTGGAGATGACAACACCTAGGCTCTTCACGGAGTCAACTGGGCAGGGGGGGGGGCCGAGGGCAGGAGGCCAGAAGTTGGAAGTCTAAGGATGAGGGGGCCCGTCTATCAGGACCAGCTCTGTCTTGCTAGGGTTGAGCTTCAGCTGGCTGAAGTTCATCCACTCATAGATGGAGAGCATGGTGGTTTGGAAATTAGAGCAGGAAAGAGGAGAAGAGTCAATAGGAAAGATAAGTTGTAAGTCATCTGCATAATTAAAAGTGGTAACAGAAGAGTGACGGAGGGAGACCAGAAGAGGCTGCATATAAAGATTAAACAGGAGGGGGGATAAAGCAGAACCCTGGGGGACACCGCAAGAAAGTGAAGTGGAAGGGGCAGAAAAGGAGGATAGGTGAACAGATTGGGTCCGGAGTTGGAGAAAGGACACAATCCAAGACCGGGCCAGGCCCGATATCCCAGCATTTCTGACACGGTCGACCAATATGTCGTGGTCGACCGTGTCGAAAGCGGCCGAAAGATCAAGTAGCACCAGGGCCTGGGCCAAGTTCTTGTCCGCCCCCTGTCTCAGCGTGTCCATAACCGCTGTCACCACTGCCTCCGTACAATGGGAGGGTCTGAAACCAGCCTGTTGGTCATCGAGGAAATGAGTCTCCTCGATGAAAGAGCTCAGGCAGCGGGTGACATAGGTTTCCAGGACCTTCCCCAGATATGGGAGAAGGGAGATAGGTCGGTAGTTACCCAGTACCGCAGGATCGGAACCGGGTTTTTTCAGAATAGGTACCACCACAGCGCTTTTGAAAGCATTGGGGACAGAGCCTGTGGAGAGTGACCGGTTTAAGAGGTCCAGAGGAGGGTCGGGACATGACATGAAGGCATCTCTAAGGATTTAGGGGGGACAACAATCCTTGGGGGAGCCTGAGCCCACAGCCGAGAGTAGTGAGCGGAAGGTGTCTAAAGAAATCGGGGGAAAAACATTCAGGGAGTGGGGGTTCGGAGGAGGAAGGGCGCTGATGTGAGACATAGTGGTGGGGGGAATATTGTTTTTGATTGTGGCAATTTTATCAATGAAAAAAGAATTGAGGGAGTCGCACAAAGCTTGTGATGGCTGAGGCTGAGGTGTTACACGGTCAGGAAGAGAAAGTTCAGCGACAATTGAAAAGATTTCTTTAGTCTTGGAGGCAGAGTTAATTACTTTTTGGGAGAAATAAGCAGATTTGGCTAGGATGATGGATTTTTTATAAGATTTAAGTAAGTCGATGTAAACAGACTTCAACGAGGGATCATAGTTACGCCTCCATCGGCGCTCAGACTGACGAAGAAGGAGTTTGCTGGCCTTGAGTTGGTCAGTGAACCAGCGCTGAGCGTCGTGGGGCCGCTTCGATTTAATGGATTTAGCTGGAGCGACTGCGTCACTGGCTTGAGACAGCCATAGGTCCATTGCGGCTGCTTGGGAGTTCAAGTCGGAGTGGCTAGGGGGTAGGGTGGAAGCAAGGGTCGAGTGGAACAGAGAAATATCAGCGTGCTTCCAATTGCGTGCAGAGAAGTTGGAGGTTGGAGGGGGGCGGGTGGGTGCAATGATTTGTAGGGAAAAAGAAATGAAAAAGTGGTCGGACCAGGTACAAGGGTACACCAGAGGAGAGGAAATGTCCAGATTAGTGGTCCACACCTGATCCAGGGTATGGCCCTTGATGTGAGTCGGAACTGAGATGTGTTGGGAAAGATTTAGGCCAGATAGAAGACCAGAAAATTCAAGTGACACTGAGGATTCAGAAGGATCAGATGGCCAGTAATTAAAATCACCAATGATCAGGATCCTAGCGGAGTTAATGGTTAGTTGCGAAATAAGATCACTGAACAAAGATGGGAAAGAGGGAATGTTAACAGGGGGACGGTACATTAAGACACAAATGAAGGAGTGTTTGGGAGAGGAAAATTTCAACATAAGAATATCAGAATTCAATATAGGGGTGGTTGTTGCATGTGTGTTCCATGGGAGGTGAGTGTGTGTTCCATGGGTGGAGCATGGGTGTTCCATGGGTAGAGCATGGCCATTCCATGGGTGGAGCGTGGGTTGACCAATGGTGTTCAATGGGTGGAGCGTGGGTGTTCCATGGATGTTCCATGGGTGGAGCATGGATGTTCCATGGGTGGAGCATGGGTGTTCCATGGGTGGAGCATGGGTGTTCCGTGGCTGGAGCGTCGGTATTCCATGGGTGGAGAGTGGGCGGAGCATGGACGTTCCATGGGTGAGGAATGGGCGTTCCATGGGTGAGGAATGGGCGTTGCATGGGTGGAGCATGGGTGTTCCATGGATAGAGCGTAGGTGGTCTATGGGAGGAGCGTGGGCATTCGATGGGTTTAGAGTTGGTGTTTAATGGGTGGGGCATGGCATTCCATGGGTTGAGCTGGGTGGAGTGTGGGCATTCCATGGGTGTTATATGGGTGGAGCGTTTGCGTTCCATGGGTAGAGCATGGGTGTTCCATGGGTCAAATGTGGGTGTTCCATGGGTGGAGCATGGGTGTTCCATGGAAGGAGCATGGGCGTTCCATGGGTGGAGCATCGGCAATCCATGGGTGGAGCGTGGGTGTTCCATGGTTGGAGTGTGGGCGTTCCATGTGTGGAGCATGGGTGTTCCATGGGTAGAGCATTGGTGTTCCATAGCTGGAGCATGGGCATTCCATGGGTATGTGGAGCATGGGTGTTCCATGGGTGGAGCGTAAGAGTTCCATTGGTGTTCCATGGGTGGAGCTGGGGCATTTCATGGGTAGAGAATGGGTGTTCCATGGTTGGAGTGTGGGCGTTCCATGGGTGGAGCATGGGTGTTCTTTGGGTAGAGCATGGGTGTTCCATGGTTGGAGTATAGGTGGAGCATGGGTGTTCCACGGGTGGAGCGTGGTTGTTCGATGGGTGGAGCATGGGTCTTCCATGGGTGGAGCATGGGTGTTCCATGGGAGAGCGTGGGCGTTCCATGGGTGGAGCGTGGGTCTTCCATGGGTGGAGCAGCGGTGAAGCATGGTTGTTCCATGGGTGAAGCATGGGTTTTCCATGGGTGGAGCGTGGGTGTTCCATGGGTGTTCCATAGATGGAGCATGTTCGTTCCATGGGTGGAGTGTGGCCATTCCATGGGTGGAGCGTGGGTTTTCCGTTGGAGGAGCGTGGGTGTTCCATGGGTGGAGCATGGGTGTTCCATAGGTAGAGCATGAGTGGAGCATGGGTGTTCCATGGGCGGAGAGTGGGTTTTCCTTGGGTGGAGCTTGGGTGTTCCATGGGTGGAGCATTGGTATTCCATGGGTCAAGCATGGGTGTTCCATGGGTGGAGCATGGTTGTTCCATGGGTGGAGCATGTGTGTTCCATGGGTGGAGCATGGTTGTTCCATGGGTGGAGCATAGGTATTCCATGGGTGTTCCATAGGTGGAGCGTGTGTGTTCCATGGGTGGAGCAAGGTGTTCCATGGGTGGAACGTGGATGTTCCTTGGGTGGAGCTTGGGCATTTCATGTGTGGAACATGAGTGTTCCATGGAAGGATCGTGGGCGTTCCATGGGTGTTCCGTGCGTGGAGCGTGGGTTTTCCATGGGAGGAGCATGGGTGTTCTATGGGTGGAGCATGGGTGTTCCATAGGTAGAGCTTGAGTGGAGGATGGGAGTTCCATGGGTGGAGAGTGGGTTTTCCTTGGGTGGAGTTTGGGTTTTCCATGGGTGGAGCATGGATATTCCATGGGTGGAGCATGGGTGTTCCATGGGTGGAGCATGGTTGTTCCATGGGTGGAGCATGGGTGTTCCATGGGTGTTCCATAGGTGGAGCGTGTGTGTTCCATAGGTGGAGCATGGGTGTTTCATGGGTGGAACGCGGATGTTCAATGGGTGGAGCTCGGGCATTTAATGTGTGGAACATGAGTGTTCCATGGGAGGATCGTGGGCGTTCCATGGGTGTTCAGTGCATGGAGTGTGTGCTTTCCATGGGTGGAGCATGGGTATTCCATGGGTGGAATGTGGGTGTTCCATGGATGGAGCTTGGGCATTTCATGGGTGGAGCATGGTTGTTCCATGGGAGGAGCGTGGGCGTTCCATGGGTGGAGCATGGGCAATTCATGGGTGGAGCGTGGGTGTTCCATGGGTAGAGCATGGGTGTTTCATGGGTGGAGCATGGGTGCAGCGTGGGCGTTCCATGGGTGGAGTATGGGTGGAGCATGGGTGTTCCATGGGTGGAGCGTGGGTGTTCCATGGGTGGAGCGTGGGTCTTCCATGTGTGGAGCAGGGGTGAAGCATGGTTGTTCCATGGGTGAAGCGTGGGTTTTCCATGGGTGGAGCGTGGGTGTTCCATGGTTGTTCCATAGATGGAGCATGTTCGTTCCATGGGTGGAGTGTGGCCATTCCATGGTTGGAGCGTGGGTTTTCCGTTGGAGGAGCGTGGGTGTTCCATGGGTGGAGCATGGGTGTTCCATAGGTAGAGCATGAGTGGAGCATGGGTGTTCCATGGTCGGAGAGTGGGTTTTCCTTGGGTGGAGCTTGGGTGTTCCATGGGTGGAGCATTGGTATTCCATGGGTCAAGCATGGGTGTTCCATGGGTGGAGCATGGTTGTTCCATGGGTGGAGCATATGTGTTCCATGGGTGGAGCATGGTTGTTCCATGGGTGGAGCATAGGTATTCCATGGGTGTTCCATAGGTGGAGCGTGTGTGTTCCATGGGTGGAGCAAGGTGTTCCATGGGTGGAACGTGGATGTTCCTTGGGTGGAGCTTGGGCATTTCATGTGTGGAACATGAGTGTTCCATGGAAGGATCGTGGGCGTTCCATGGGTGTTCCGTGCGTGGAGCGTGGGTTTTCCATGGGAGGAGCATGGGTGTTCTATGGGTGGAGCATGGGTGTTCCATAGGTAGAGCTTGAGTGGAGGATGGGAGTTCCATGGGTGGAGAGTGGGTTTTCCTTGGGTGGAGCTTGGGTTTTCCATGGGTGGAGCATGGATATTCCATGGGTGGAGCATGGGTGTTCCATGGGTGGAGCATGGTTGTTCCATGGGTGGAGCATGGGTGTTCCACGGGTGTTCCATAGGTGGAGCGTGTGTGTTCCATAGGTGGAGCATGGGTGTTTCATGGGTGGAACGTGGATGTTCAATGGGTGGAGCTCGGGCATTTAATGTGTGGAACATGAGTGTTCCATGGGAGGATCGTGGGCGTTCCATGGGTGTTCAGTGCATGGAGTGTGTGCTTTCCATGGGTGGAGCATGGGTATTCCATGGGTGGAATGTGGGTGTTCCATGGATGGAGCTTGGGCATTTCATGGGTGGAGCATGGTTGTTCCATGGGAGGAGCGTGGGCGTTCCATGGGTGGAGCATGGGCAATTCATGGGTGGAGCGTGGGTGTTCCATGGGTAGAGCATGGGTGTTTCATGGGTGGAGCATGGGTGCAGCGTGGGCGTTCCATGGGTGGAGTATGGGTGGAGCATGGGTGTTCCATGGGTGGAGCGTGGGTGTTCCATGGGTGGAGCGTGGGTCTTCCATGTGTGGAGCAGGGGTGAAGCATGGTTGTTCCATGGGTGAAGCGTGGGTTTTCCATGGGTGGAGCGTGGGTGTTCCATGGTTGTTCCATAGATGGAGCATGTTCGTTCCATGGGTGGAGTGTGGCCATTCCATGGTTGGAGCGTGGGTTTTCCGTTGGAGGAGCGTGGGTGTTCCATGGGTGGAGCATGGGTGTTCCATAGGTAGAGCATGAGTGGAGCATGGGTGTTCCATGGTCGGAGAGTGGGTTTTCCTTGGGTGGAGCTTGGGTGTTCCATGGGTGGAGCATTGGTATTCCATGGGTCAAGCATGGGTGTTCCATGGGTGGAGCATGGTTGTTCCATGGGTGGAGCATATGTGTTCCATGGGTGGAGCATGGTTGTTCCATGGGTGGAGCATAGGTATTCCATGGGTGTTCCATAGGTGGAGTGTGTGTGTTCCATGGGTGGAGCAAGGTGTTCCATTGGTGGAACGTGGATGTTCCTTGGATGGAGCTTGGGCATTTCATGTGTGGAACATGAGTGTTCCATGGGAGGATCGTGGGCTTTCCATGGGTGTTCCGTTCGTGGAGCGTGGGTTTTTCATGGGAGGAGCATGGGTGTTCCATGGGTGGAGCATGGGTGTTCCATAGGTAGAGCTTGAGTGGAGGATGGGAGTTCCATGGGAGGAGAGTGGGTTTTCCTTGGGTGGAGCTTGGGTTTTCCATGGGTGGAGCATGTGTGTTCCATGGGAGGTGAGTGTGTGTTCCATGGGCGGAGCATGGGTGTTCCATGGGTAGAGCATGGCCATTCCATGGGTGGAGCGTGGGTTGACCAATGGTGTTCAATGGGTGGAGCGTGGGTGTTCCATGGATGTTCCATGGGTGGAGCATGGGTGTTCCATGGGTGGAGCATGGGTTTTCCATGGGTGGAGCATGGGTGTTCCGTGGCTGGAGTGTCGGTATTCCATGGGTGGCGAGTGGGCGGAGCATGGACATTCCATGGGTGAGGAATGGGCGTACCATGGGTGAGGAATGGGCGTTGCATGGGTGGAGCATGGGTGTTCCATGGATAGAGCGTAGGTGTTCTATGGGAGGAGCGTGGGCATTCGATGGGTTTAGAGTTGGTGTTTAATGGGTGGGGCATGGCATTCCATTGGTGGAGCTGGGTGGAGTGTGGGCATTCCATGGCTGTTATATGGGTGGAGCGTTTGCGTTCCATGGGTAGAGCATGGGTGTTCCATGGGTGAAATGTGGGTGTTCCATGGGTGGAGCATGGGTGTTACATGGAAGGAGCATGGGCGTTCCATGGGTGGAGATTCGGCAATCCATGGGTGGAGTGTGGGTGTTCCATGGTTGGAGTGTGGGCGTTCCATGTGTGGAGCATGGGTGTTCCATGGGTAGAGCATTGGTGTTCCATAGGTGGAGCATGGGAGTGAGGTAGTGTGGCTCACTGGTTAGAGGCGGCAGACCCGAGAGCAGAGGACGGCCCGGGACCAGGGTTCGATTCCCGGCGCGGCAGGTTTCTGGACCAGGGTCAGCGGACTCGATAATCCTCTCGTCTCGGTGCCCACTCTGATTAGCGATCACACTCGGCAACTCTGGGCATTAGCTTGCCTCATCCTCACTAACGGCCCCACCAGACCGCCGGGGATGCCTGGTCTCACCCTGGAGATATCCATTAAGGGACCATCTCTCAGGGAAGCCAGGAAGGGTTTCGCAGCGGTCGAAGCGCCTTGGGACCCTCCGGGTAAGTAGTGCGCTATATAAATGCCTACACATTTACATTTACATTTCATGGGTATGTGGAGCATGGGTGTTCCATGGGCGGAGCGTAAGAGTTCCATTGGTGTTCCATGGGTGGAGCTGGGGCATTCCATGGGTAGAGAATGGGTGTTCCATGGTTGGAGTGTGGGCGTTCCATGGGTGGAGCATGGGTGTTCTTTGGGTAGAGCATGGGTGTTCCATGGTTGGAGTATAGGTGGAGCATGGGTTTTCCATGGGTGGAGCATGGTTGTTCCATGGGTGGAGCATGGGTCTTCCATGGGTGGAGCATGGGTGTTCCATGGGAGAGCGTGGGCGTTCCATGGGTGGAGCGTGGGTCTTCCATGGGTGGAGCAGGGGTGAAGCATGGTTGTTCCATGGGTGGAGCGTGGGTGTTCCATGGGTGTTCCATAGATGGAGCATGTTCGTTCCATGGGTGGAGTGTGGCCATTCCATGGGTGGAGCATGGGTTTTCCGTTGGAGGAGCGTGGGTGTTCCATGGGTGGAGCATGGGTGTTCCATAGGTAGAGCATGAGTGGAGCATGGGTGTTCCATGGGTGGAGAGTGGGTTTTCCTTGGGTGGAGCTTGGGTGTTGCATGGGTGGAGCATTGGTATTCCATGGGTCAAGCATGGGTGTTCCATGGGTGGAGCATGGTTGTTCTATGGGTGGAGCATGGGTGTTCCATGGGTGGAGCATGGTTGTTCCATGGGTAGAGCATAGGTATTCCATGGGTGTTCCATAGGTGGAGCGTGTGTGTTCCATGGGTGGAGCAAGTTGTTCCATGGGTGGAACGTGGATGTTCCTTGGGTGGAGCTTGGAGCATTTCATGTGTGGAACATGAGTGTTCCATGGAAGGATTGTGGGCGTTCCATGGGTGTTCCGTGCGTGGAGCGTGGGTTTTCCATGGGAGGAGCATGGGTGTTCTATGGGTGGAGCATGTGTGTTCCATAGGTAGAGCTTGAGTGGAGGATGGGAGTTCCATGGGTGGAGAGTGGGTTTTCCTTGGGTGGAGCTTGGGTTTTCCATGGGTGGAGCATGGATATTCCATGGGTGGAGCATGGGTGTTCCATGGGTGTTCCATAGGTGGAGCGTGTGTGTTCGATAGGTGGAGCATGGGTGATTCATGGGTGGAACGTGGATGTTCCACCCATGAGCTTGGGCATTTAATGTGTGGAACATGAGTGTTCCATGGGAGGATCGTGGGCGTTCCATGGGTGTTCAGTGCATGGAGTGTGTGCTTTCCATGGGTGGAGCATGGGTATTCCATGGGTGGAGCGTGGGTGTTCCATGAGTGTTCCATAGATGGAGCATGTTCGTTCCATGGGTGGAGTGTGGCCATTCCATGGGTGGAGCGTGGGTTTTCCGTTGGAGGAGCGTGGGTGTTCCATGGGTGGAGCATGGGTGTTCCATAGGTAGAGCATGAGTGGAGCATGGGTGTTCCATGGGCGGAGAGTGGGTTTTCCTTGGGTGGAGCTTGGGTGTTCCATGGGTGGAGCATTGGTATTCCATGGGTCAAGCATGGGTGTTCCATGGGTGGAGCATGGTTGTTCCATGGGTGGAGCATGTGTGTTCCATGGGTGGAGCATGGTTGTTCCATGGGTGGAGCATAGGTATTCCATGGGTGTTCCATAGGTGGAGCGTGTGTGTTCCATGGGTGGAGCAAGGTGTTCCATGGGTGGAACGTGGATGTTCCTTGGGTGGAGCTTGGGCATTTCATGTGTGGAACATGAGTGTTCCATGGGAGGATCGTGGGCGTTCCATGGGTGTTCCATGGGTGGAGCATGGGTGTTCCATAGGTAGAGCTTGAGTGGAGGATGGGAGTTCCATGGGTGGAGAGTGGGTTTTCCTTGGGTGGAGCTTGGGTTTTCCATGGGTGGAGCATGTGTGTTCCATGGGAGGTGAGTGTGTGTTCCATGGGTGGAGCATGGGTGTTCCATGGGTAGAGCATGGCCATTCCATGGGTGGAGCGTGGGTTGACCAATGGTATTCAATGGGTGGAGCGTGGGTGTTCCATGGATGTTCCATGGGTGGAGCATGGATGTTCCATGGGTGGAGCATGGGTGTTCCATGGGTGGAGCATGGGTGTTCCGTGGCTGGAGCGTCGGTATTCCATGGGTGGAGAGTGGGCGGAGCATGGACGTTCCATGGGTGAGGAATGGGCGTTCCATGGGTGAGGAATGGGCGTTGCATGGGTGGAGCATGGGTGTTCCATGGATAGAGCGTAGGTGTTCTATGGGAGGAGCGTGGGCATTCGATGGGTTTAGAGTTGGTGTTGAATGGGTGGGGCATGGCATTCCATGGGTGGAGCTGGGTGGAGTGTGGGCATTCCATGGGTGTTATATGGGTGGAGCGTTTGCGTTCCATGGGTAGAGCATGGGTGTTCCATGGGTGAAATGTGGGTGTTCCATGGGTGGAGCATGGGTGTTCCATGGAAGGAGCATGGGCGTTCCATGGGTGGAGCATCGGCAATCCATGGGTGGAGCGTGGGTGTTCCATGGTTGGAGTGTGGGCGTTCCATGTGTGGAGCATGGGTGTTCCATGGGTAGAGCATTGGTGTTCCATAGGTGGAGCATGGGCATTCCATGGGTATGTGGAGCATGGGTGTTCCATGGGTGGAGCGTAAGAGTTCCATTGGTGTTCCATGGGTGGAGCTGGGGCATTTTATGGGTAGAGAATGGGTGTTCCATGGTTGGAGTGTGGGCATTCCATGGGTGGAGCATGGGTGTTCTTTGGGTAGAGCATGGGTGTTCCATGGTTGGAGTATAGGTGGAGCATGGGTGTTCCATGGGTGGAGCGTGGTTGTTCGATGGGTGAAGCATGGGTCTTCCATGGGTGGAGCATGGGTGTTCCATGGGAGAGCGTGGGCGTTCCATGGGTGGAGCGTGGGTCTTCCATGGGTGGAGCAGGGGTGAAGCATGGTTGTTTCATGGGTGAAGCATGGGTTTTCCATGGGTGGAACGTGGGTGTTCCATGGGTGTTCCATAGATGGAGCATGTTCGTTCCATGGGTGGAGTGTGGCCATTCCATGGGTGGAGCGTGGGTTTTCCGTTGGAGGAGCGTGGGTGTTCCATGGGTGGAGCATGGGTGTTCCATAGGTAGAGCATGAGTAGAGCATGGGTGTTCCATGGGTGGAGAGTGGGTTTTCCTTGGGTGGAGCTTGGGTGTTCCATGGGTGGAGCATTGGTATTCCATGGGTCAAGCATGGGTGTTCCATGGGTGGAGCATGGTTGTTCCATGGGTGGAGCATGGGTGTTCCATGGGTGGAGCATGGTTGTTCCATGGGTAGAGCATAGGTATTCCATGGGTGTTCCATAGGTGGAGCGTGTGTGTTCCATGGGTGGAGCAAGGTGTTCCATGGGTGGAACGTGGATGTTCCTTGGGTGGAGCTTGGGCATTTCATGTGTGGAACATGAGTGTTCCATGGAAGGATCGTGGGCGTTCCATGGGTGTTCCGTGCGTGGAGCGTGGGTTTTCCATGGGAGGAGCATGGGTGTTATATGGGTGGAGCATGGGTGTTCCATAGGTAGAGCTTGAGTGGAGGATGGGAGTTCCATGGGTGGAGAGTGGGTTTTCCTTGGGTGGAGCTTGGGTTTTCCATGGGTGGAGCATGGATATTCTATGGGTGGAGCATGGGTGTTCCATGGGTGGAGCATGGTTGTTCCATGGGTGGAGCATGGGTGTTCCATGGGTGTTCCATAGGTGGAGCGTGTGTGTTCCATAGGTGGAGCATGGGTGTTTCATGGGTGGAACGTGGATGTTCAATGGGTGGAGCTTGGGCATTTAATGTGTGGAACATGAGTGTTCCATGGGAGGATCGTGGGCGTTCCATGGGTGTTCAGTGCATGGAGTGTGTGCTTTCCATGGGTGGAGCATGGGTATTCCATGGGTGGAATATGGGTGTTCCATGGATGGAGCTTGGGCATTTCATGGGTGGAGCATGGTTGTTCCATGGGAGGAGCGTGGGCTTTCCATGGGTGGAGCATGGGCAATTCATGGGTGGAGCGTGGGTGTTCCATGGGTGGAGCATGGGTGTTTCATGGGTGGAGCATGGGTGGAGCGTGGGCGTTCCATGGGTGGAGTATGGGTGGAGCATGGGTGTTCCATGGGTGGAGCGTGGGTGTTCCATGGGTGGAGCGTGGGTCTTCCATGGGTGGAGCAGGGGTGAAGCATGGTTGTTCCATGGGTGAAGCGTGGGTTTTCCATGGTGGAGCGTGGGTGTTCCATGGGTGTTCCATAGATGGAGCATGTTCGTTCCATGGGTGGAGTGTGGCCATTCCATGGTTGGAGCGTGGGTTTTCCGTTGGAGGAGCGTGGGTGTTCCATGGGTGGAGCATGGGTGTTCCATAGGTAGAGCATGATTGGAGCATGGGTGTTCCATGGGCGGAGAGTGGGTTTTCCTTGGGTGGAGCTTGGGTGTTCCATGGGTGGAGCATTGGTATTCCATGGGTCAAGCATGGGTGTTCCATGGGTGGAGCATGGTTGTTCCATGGGTGGAGCATGTGTGTTCCATGGGTGGAGCATGGTTGTTCCATGGGTGGAGCATAGGTATTCCATGGGTGTTCCATAGGTGGAGCGTGTGTGTTCCATGGGTGGAGCAAGGTGTTCCATGGGTGGAACGTGGATGTTCCTTGGGTGGAGCTTGGGCATTTCATGTTTGGAACATGAGTGTTCCATGGGAGGATCGTGGGCGTTCCATGGGTGTTCCGTGCGCGGAGCGTGGGTTTTTCATGGGAGGAACATGGGTGTTCC
The DNA here is from genome assembly GCF_964263255.1 of Lissotriton vulgaris. Taxonomy (NCBI): domain Eukaryota; kingdom Metazoa; phylum Chordata; class Amphibia; order Caudata; family Salamandridae; genus Lissotriton; species Lissotriton vulgaris. The sequence continues at coordinate 51,396,704 of NC_141699.1, forward strand.
ATGGGTGGAGCATGGGTGTTCCATAGGTAGAGCTTGAGTGGAGGATGGGAGTTCCATGGGTGGAGAGTGGGTTTTCCTTGGGTGGAGCTTGGGTTTTCCATGGGTGGAGCATGTGTGTTCCATTGGAGGTGATTGTGTGTTCCATGGGTGGAGCATGGGTGTTCCATGGGTAGAGCATGGCCATTCCATGGGTGGAGCGTGGGTTGACCAATGGTGTTCAATGGGTGGAGCGTGGGTGTTCCATTGATGTTCCATGGGTGGAGCATGGGTGTTCCATGGGTGGAGCATGGGTGTTCCGTGGCTGGAGCGTCGGTATTCCATGGGTGGAGAGTGGGCGGAGCATGGACGTTCCATGGGTTAGGAATGGGCGTTCCATGGGTGAGGAATGGGCGTTGCATGGGTGGAGCATGGGTGTTCCATGGATAGAGCGTAGGTGTTCTATGGGAGGAGCGTGGGCATTCGATGGGTTTAGAGTTGGTGTTTAATGGGTGGGGCATGGCATTCCATTGGTGGAGCTGGGTGGAGTGTGGGCATTCCATGGGTGTTATATGGGTGGAGCGTTTGCGTTCCATGGGTAGAGCATGGGTGTTCCATGGGTGAAATGTGGGTGTTCCATGGGTGGAGCATGGGTGTTCCATGGAAGGAGCATGGGCGTTCCATGGGTGGAGCATCGGCAATCCATGGGTGGAGCGTGGGTGTTCCATGGTTGGAGTGTGGGCGTTCCATGTGTGGAGCATGGGTGTTCCATGGGTGAAATGTGGGTGTTCCATGGGTGGAGCATGGGTGTTCCATGGAAGGAGCATGGGCGTTCCATGGGTGGAGCATCGGCAATCCATGGGTGGAGCGTGGGTGTTCCATGGTTGGAGTGTGGGCGTTCCATGTGTGGAGCATGGGTGTTCCATGGGTAGAGCATTGGTGTTCCATAGGTGGAGCATGGGAGTGAGGTAGTGTGGCTCACTGGTTAGAGGCGGCAGACCCGAGAGCAGAGGACGGCCCGGGACCAGGGTTCGATTCCCGGCGCGGCAGGTTTCTGGACCAGGGTCAGCGGACTCGATAATCCTCTCGCCTCGGTGCCCACTCTATTAGCAATCACACTCGGCAACTCTGGGCATTAGCTTGCCTCATTCTCACTAACGGCCCCACCAGACCGCCGGGGATGCCTGGTCTCACCCTGGAGATATCCATTAAGGGACCATCTCTCAGGGAAGCCAGGAAGGGTTTCGCAGCGGTCGAAGCGCCTTGGGACCCTCCGGGTAAGTAGTGCACTATATAAATGCCTACACATTTACATTTACATTCCATGGGTATGTGGAGCATGGGTGTTCCATGGGTGGAGCAAAAGAGTTCCATTGGTGTTCCATGGGTGGAGCTGGGGCATTCCATGGGTAGAGAATGGGTGTTCCATGGTTGGAGTGTGGGCGTTCCATGGGTGGAGCATGGGTGTTCTTTGGGTAGAGCATGGGTGTTCCATGGTTGGAGTATAGGTGGAGCATGGGTTTTCCATGGGTGGAGCGTGGTTGTTCCATGGGTGGAGCATGGGTCTTCCATGGGTGGAACATGGGTGTTCCATGGGAGAGCGTGGGCGTTCCATGGGTGGAGCATGGGTCTTCCATGGGTGGAGCAGGGGTGAAGCATGGTTGTTCCATGGGTGAAGCATGGGTTTTCCATGGGTGGAGCGTGGTTGTTCCATGGGTGTTCCATAGATGGAGCATGTTCGTTCCATGGGTGGAGTGTGGCCATTCCATGGGTGGAGCGTGGGTTTTCCGTTGGAGGAGCGTGGGTGTTCCATGGGTGGAGCATGGGTGTTCCATAGGTAGAGCATGAGTGGATCATGGGTGTTCCATGGGTGGAGAGTGGGTTTTCCTTGGGTGGAGCTTGGGTGTTCCATGGGTGGAGCATTGGTATTCCATGGGTCAAGCATGGGTGTTCCATGGGTGGAGCATGGTTGTTCCATGGGTGGAGCATGGGTGTTCCATGGGTGGAGCATGGTTGTTTCATGGGTAGAGCATAGGTATTCCATGGGTGTTCCATAGGTGGAGCGTGTGTGTTCCATGGGTGGAGCAAGGTGTTCCATGGGTGGAACGTGGATGTTCCTTGGGTGGAGCTTGGGCATTTCATGTGTGGAACATGAGTGTTCCATGGAAGGATTGTGGGCGTTCCATGGGTGTTCCGTGCGTGGAGCGTGGGTTTTCCATGGGAGGAGCATGGGTGTTCTATGGGTGGAGCATGGGTGTTCCATAGGTAGAGCTTGAGTGGAGGATGGGAGTTCCATGGGTGGAGAGTGGGTTTTCCTTGGGTGGAGCTTGGGTTTTCCATGGGTGGAGCATGGATATTCCATGGGTGGAGCATGGGTGTTCCATGGGTGTTCCATAGGTGGAGCGTGTGTGTTCGATAGGTGGAGCATGGGTGTTTCATGGGTGGAACGTGGATGTTCAATGGGTGGAGCTTGGGCATTTATTGTGTGGAACATGAGTGTTCCATGGGAGGATCGTGGGCATTCCATGGGTGTTCAGTGCATGGAGTGTGTGCTTTCCATGGGTGGAGCATGGGTATTCCATGGGTGGAATGTTGGTGTTCCATGGATGGAGCTTGGGCATTTCATGGGTGGAGCATGGTTGTTCCATGGGAGGAGCGTGGGCGTTCCATGGGTGGAGCATGGGCAATTCAAGTGTGGAGCGTGGGTTTTCTATGATTGGAGTGTGGGCGTTCCATTATGGAGCATTGGTGTTCCATGGGTGGAGCTTGGGTGTTCCATCAGTGGAGCATGGGCTTTTCATGGGTGAAGTGTGGCCATTCCATGGGTGGAGCATGCGTTTTCCATGGGAGGAGCATGGGTGTTCCATGGGTGGAGCATGGGTGTTCCATAGGTAGAGCTTGAGTGGAGGATGGGAGTTCCATGGGTGGAGAGTGGGTTTTCCTTGGTGGAGCTTGGGTTTTCCATGGGTGGAGCATGGGTATTCCATGGGTGGAGCATGGGTGTTCCAATGGAGGAGAGTTGGCGTTCCATGTGTGGAGCATGGGTGTTCCATGGGTAGAGCATGGCCATTCCATGGGTGGAGCATGGGTGGACCAATGGTGTTCAATGGGTGGAGCGTGGGTGTTCCATGGGTGTTCCATGGGTGGAGTATGGGTGTTCTATGGGTGGAGCATGGGTGTTCCATGGGTGGAGCGTGGGTGTTCCATGGCTGGAGCGACGGTGTTCCATGGGTGGAGAGTGGGTGGAGCATGGGCCTTCCATGGGTGAGGAATGGGCGTTGCATGGGTGGAGCATGGGTGATCCATGGATAGAGCGTAGGTGTTCCATGGGAGGAGCATGGGCATTCGATAGGTTTAGAGTTGGTGTTTAATGGGTGGGGCATGGCATTCCATGTGTGGAGCTGGGTGGAGTGTGGGCATTCCATGGGTAGAGCATGGGTTTTATGTGGGTGGAGCATGGGTGGAGCATGGGTGTTTCATCAGTGTTTCATTGGTGTTTCATGGGTGGAGCATAGGTGTTCCATGGGTGGAACGTGGGTGTTCCATGGATGGAGCTTGGGCGTTTCATGGGTGGAGCATGGCTGTTCCATGGGAGGAGCTGGGCGTTCCATGGGTGGAGCATGGGCAATCCATGCGTTGTGCGTGGGTGTTCCATGGGTAGAGCATGGGTGTTCCATGGGTGGAGCATAGGTGGAGCATTGGTGTTCCATGGGTGGAGCGTGGGTGTTCCATGGGTGGAGCATGGGCGTTCCATGGGTTGGTTAACTATGGATGGAGCATGGGTGTTCCATTGGTGGAGTGTGGGCATTCCATGGGTGTTTCATGGGTGGAGCATGTGTGTTCCATGGGTAGAGCATGGGTGTTCCATGGGTGAAATGTGGGTGTTCCATGGGTGGAGCATGGGTGTTCCATGGGAGGAGCATGGGCGTTCCATGAATGGATCGTGGGCATTCCATGTGTGGAGCATGAGCGTTTCATGGGTGGAGCATGGGTGTTTTAATGAGAGGAGCGTGGGCATTCCACGGGTGGAGCATGGGTGTTCCATGGGTGGAGCATAGGTGGAGCATTGGTGTTCCATGGGTGGAGCGTGGGTGTTCCATGGGTGGAGCTTGGGCGTTCCATGGGTGGGTTAACTATGGATGGAGCATGGGTGTTCCATTGGTGGAGTGTGGGCATTCCATGGGTGTTTCATGGGTGGAGCGTGTGTGTTCCATGGGTAGAGCATGGGTGTTCCATGGGTAAAATGTGGGTGTTCCATGGGTGGAGCATGGGTGTTCCATGGGAGGAGCATGGGCGTTCCTTGGGTGGAGCATTGGCAATCCATGGGTGGAGCTTGGGTGTTCCATGGTTGGAGTGTGGTCGTTCCATGTGTGGAGCATGGGTGTTCCATGGGTAGAGCATCGGTGTTCCATAGCTGGAGCATGGGCATTCCATGGGTGGGTGGAGCATGGGTGTTCCATGGGTGGAGCGTAAGAGTTCCATTGGTGTTCCATGGGTGGAGCATGTGCGTTCCATGGGTGGAGCATGGGTGTTTCATAAGTGAAACCTGAGCTTTCCATGGGTGGAGCTTGGGCGTTTCATGGTTGGAGCGTGGGTGTTCCATGGGTGGAGCGTGGGTGTTCCATGGGTGGAGCATGGGTGTTCCATGGGTAGAGAATGGGTGTTCCATGGTTGGAGTGTGGGCGTTCCGTGGGTGCAGCGTGGGTGTTGCATGGGTGTTCCATGGGTGGAGCGTGGGTGTTCCATGGGTGGAGCATGGGTCTTCCATGGGTGGAGCATGGGTGTTCCATGGGAGAGGGTGGGTGTTCCATGGGTGGATCGTGGGCGTTACATGGGTGGAGCGTGGACGTTGCATGGATGGAGCATGAGTTTTCCATGGGTGGAGCATGGGAATTCTATGGGTGGAGCATGGGCATTCCATGGGTGGAGCATGGGCATTCCATGGGTGGAGCATGGGTGTTCCATGAATGGATCGTGGGCATTCCATGTGTGGAGCATGGGCGTTTCATGGGTGGAGCATGGGTGTTCAATGAAAGGAGCGTGGGCATTCCATGGGTGGAGCATGGGCAATTCATGGGTGGACCGTGCGTGTTCCATGGGTAGAGCATGGGTGTTTCATGGGAGGAGCGTGGGCGTTCCATGGGTGGAGTATGGGTGGAGTATAGATGTTCTATGGGTGGAGCGTGGGTGTTCCATGGGTGGAGCGTGGGCGTTCCATGGGTGGAGTATGGGTGGAGTATGGATGTTCCATGGGTGGAGCATGGGCGTTCCATAGGTGGAGCATGGGCGTTCCATGGGGGAGCGTGGGCCTTCCATGGGTGGAGTGTGGGTGTTCCATGGGTGGAGCACAGGTGTTCTATGGGTGGAACGCGGGTGTTGCATAGGTGGAGCGTGAGTTTTCCATGGGTGGAGTGTGGGCGTTCTATGGGTGGAGCGTGGGTGTTCAATGAGAGGAGCATGGGCGTTCCATGGGTGGAGCATGGGCAATTCATGGGTGGAGCATGGGTGTTCCATGGGTAGAGCATGGGTGTTTCATGGGTGGAGCATGGGTGGAGCGTGGGCATTCCATGGGTGGAGTATGGGTGGAGCATGGGTGTTCCATGGGTGGAGCGTGGGTGTTCCATAGGTGGAGCGTGGGTCTTCCATGGGTGGAGCATGGGTGTTTCATGGGGGAGCGTGGGTCTTTCATGGGTGGATTGTGGGTGTTCCATGGGTGGAGCGCAGGTGTTCTATGGGTGGAACGCGGGTGTTGCATAGGTGGAGCGTGAGTTTTCCATGGGTGGAGTGTGGGAGTTCCATGGGTGGAGCATGGGCATTCCATGGGTGGAGCATGGGCATTCCATGGGTGGAGCATGGGCGTTCCCTGAATGGATCGTGGGCGTTCCATGTGTGGAGCATGGGTGTGTCATGCATGGAGCGTGGGTGTTCCATGGGTGGAGCATGGGTGTTCCATGGGTGGAGCGTGGTTGCTCCAGGGGCGGAGTATAGGTGTTCCATGGGTGGAGTATGGGTGGAGCATGGGCATTCCATGTGTGGAGCATGGGTGTTCCATGGGTGCAGCAGGGGTGAAGAATATTTGTTCCATGGGTGAAGCGTGGGTGTTCCATGGGTGTTCCATAGATGGAGCATGTTTGTTCCATGGGTGGAATGTGGCCATTCCATGGGTAGAGCGTAGGTGTTCTATGGGAGGAGCGTGGGCATTCGATGGGTTTAGAGTTGGTGTTTAATGGGTGGGGCATGGCATTCCATGGGTGGAGCTGGGTGGAGTGTGGGCATTCCATGGGTGTTATATGGGTGGAGCGTTTGCGTTCCATGGGTAGAGCATGGGTGTTCCATGGGTGAAATGTGGGTGTTCCATGGAAGGAGCATGGGTGTTCCATGGAAGGAGCATGGGCGTTCCATGGGTGGAGCATCGGCAATCCATGGGTGGAGCGTGGGTGTTCCATGGTTGGAGTGTGGGCGTTCCATGTGTGGAGCATGGGTGTTCCATGGGTAGAGCATTGGTGTTCCATAGGTGGAGCATGGGCATTCCATGGGTATGTGGAGCATGGGTGTTCCATGGGTGGAGCGTAAGAGTTCCATTGGTGTTCCATGGGTGGAGCTGGGGCATTTTATGGGTAGAGAATGGGTGTTCCATGGTTGGAGTTTGGGCATTCCATGGGTGGAGCATGGGTGTTCTTTGGGTAGAGCATGGGTGTTCCATGGTTGGAGTATAGGTGGAGCATGGGTGTTCCATGGGTGGAGCGTGGTTGTTCGATGGGTGGAGCATGGGTCTTCCATGGGTGGAGCATGGGTGTTCCATGGGAGAGCGTGGGCGTTCCATGGGTGGAGCGTGGGTCTTCCATGGGTGGAGCAGGGGTGAAGCATGGTTGTTTCATGGGTGAAGCATGGGTTTTCCATGGGTGGAACGTGGGTGTTCCATGGGTGTTCCATAGATGGAGCATGTTCGTTCCATGGGTGGAGTGTGGCCATTCCATGGGTGGAGCATGCGTTTTCCATGGGAGGAGCATGGGTGTTCCATGGGTGGAGCATGGGTGTTCCATAGGTAGAGCTTGAGTGGAGGATGGGAGTTCCATGGGTGGAGAGTGGGTTTTCCTTGGTGGAGCTTGGGTTTTCCATGGGTGGAGCATGGGTATTCCATGGGTGGAGCATGGGTGTTCCAATGGAGGAGAGTTGGCGTTCCATGTGTGGAGCATGGGTGTTCCATGGGTAGAGCATGGCCATTCCATGGGTGGAGCATGGGTGGACCAATGGTGTTCAATGGGTGGAGCGTGGGTGTTCCATGGGTGTTCCATGGGTGGAGTATGGGTGTTCTATGGGTGGAGCATGGGTGTTCCATGGGTGGAGCGTGGGTGTTCCATGGCTGGAGCGACGGTGTTCCATGGGTGGAGAGTGGCTGGAGCATGGGCCTTCCATGGGTGAGGAATGGGCGTTGCATGGGTGGAGCATGGGTGATCCATGGATAGAGCGTAGGTGTTCCATGGGAGGAGCATGGGCATTCGATAGGTTTAGAGTTGGTGTTTAATGGGTGGGGCATGGCATTCCATGTGTGGAGCTGGGTGGAGTGTGGGCATTCCATGGGTAGAGCATGGGTTTTATGTGGGTGGAGCATGGGTGGAGCATGGGTGTTTCATCAGTGTTTCATTGGTGTTTCATGGGTGGAGCATAGGTGTTCCATGGGTGGAACGTGGGTGTTCCATGGATGGAGCTTGGGCGTTTCATGGGTGGAGCATGGCTGTTCCATGGGAGGAGCTGGGCGTTCCATGGGTGGAGCATGGGCAATCCATGGGTTGTGCGTGGGTGTTCCATGGGTAGAGCATGGGTGTTCCATGGGTGGAGCATAGGTGGAGCATTGGTGTTCCATGGGTGGAGCGTGGGTGTTCCATGGGTGGAGCATGGGTGTTCCATGGGTGGGTTAACTATGGATGGAGCATGGGTGTTCCATTGGTGGAGTGTGGGCATTCCATGGGTGTTTCATGGGTGGAGCATGTGTGTTCCATGGGTAGAGCATGGGTGTTCCATGGGTGAAATGTGGGTGTTCCATGGGTGGAGCATGGGTGTTCCATGGGAGGAGCATGGGCGTTCCATGAATGGATCGTGGGCATTCCATGTGTGGAGCATGAGCGTTTCATGGGTGGAGCATGGGTGTTCCATGGGTGGAGCATAGGTGGAGCATTGGTGTTCCATGGGTGGAGCGTGGGTGTTCCATGGGTGGAGCGTGGGCATTCCACGGGTGGAGCATGGTGTTCCATGGGTGGAGCATAGGTGGAGCATTGGTGTTCCATGGGTGGAGCGTGGGTGTTCCATGGGTGGAGCATGGGCGTTCCATGGGTGGGTTAACTATGGATGGAGCATGGGTGTTCCATTGGTGGAGTGTGGGCATTCCATGGGTGTTTCATGGGTGGAGCGTGTGTGTTCCATGGGTAGAGCATGGGTGTTCCATGGGTAAAATGTGGGTGTTCCATGGGTGGAGCATGGGTGTTCCATGGGAGGAGCATGGGCGTTCCTTGGGTGGAGCATTGGCAATCCATGGGTGGAGCTTGGGTGTTCCATGGTTGGAGTGTGGTCGTTCCATGTGTGGAGCATGGGTGTTCCATGGGTAGAGCATCGGTGTTCCATAGCTGGAGCATGGGCATTCCATGGGTGGGTGGAGCATGGGTGTTCCATGGGTGGAGCGTAAGAGTTCCATTGGTGTTCCATGGGTGGAGCATGTGCGTTCCATGGGTGGAGCATGGATGTTTCATAAGTGAAACCTGAGCTTTCCATGGGTGGAGCTTGGGCGTTTCATGGTTGGAGCGTGGGTGTTCCATGGGTGGAGCGTGGGTGTTCCATGGGTGGAGCATGGGTGTTCCATGGGTAGAGAATGGGTGTTCCATGGTTGGAGTGTGGGCGTTCCGTGGGTGCAGCGTGGGTGTTGCATGGGTGTTCCATGGGTGGAGCGTGGGTGTTCCATGGGTGGAGCATGGGTCTTCCATGGGTGGAGCATGGGTGTTCCATGGGAGAGGGTGGGTGTTCCATGGGTGGATCGTGGGCGTTACATGGGTGGAGCGTGGACGTTGCATGGATGGAGCATGAGTTTTCCATGGGTGGAGCTTGGGAATTCTATGGGTGGAGCATGGGCATTCCATGGGTGGAGCATGGGCATTCCATGGGTGGAGCATGGGTGTTCCATGAATGGATCGTGGGCATTCCATGTGTGGAGCATGGGCGTTTCATGGGTGGAGCATGGGTGTTCAATGAGAGGAGCGTGGGCATTCCATGGGTGGAGCATGGGCAATTCATGGGTGGACCGTGCGTGTTCCATGGGTAGAGCATGGGTGTTTCATGGGAGGAGCGTGGGCGTTCCATGGGTGGAGTATGGGTGGAGTATAGATGTTCTATGGGTGGAGCGTGGGTGTTCCATGGGTGGAGCGTGGGCGTTCCATGGGTGGAGTATGGGTGGAGTATGGATGTTCCATGGGTGGAGCATGGGCGTTCCATAGGTGGAGCATGGGCGTTCCATGGGGGAGCATGGGCCTTCCATGGGTGGAGTGTGGGTGTTCCATGGGTGGAGCACAGGTGTTCTATGGGTGGAACGCGGGTGTTGCATAGGTGGAGCGTGAGTTTTCCATGGGTGGAGTGTGGGCGTTCTATGGGTGGAGCGTGGGTGTTCAATGAGAGGAGCATGGGCGTTCCATGGGTGGAGCATGGGCAATTCATGGGTGGAGCATGGGTGTTCCATGGGTAGAGCATGGGTGTTTCATGGGTGGAGCATGGGTGGAGCGTGGGCATTCCATGGGTGGAGTATGGGTGGAGCATGGGTGTTCCATGGGTGGAGCGTGGGTGTTCCATAGGTGGAGCGTGGGTCTTCCATGGGTGGAGCATGGGTGTTTCATGGGGGAGCGTGAGTCTTTCATGGGTGGATTGTGGGTGTTCCATGGGTGGAGCGCAGGTGTTCTATGGGTGGAACGCGGGTGTTGCATAGGTGGAGCGTGAGTTTTCCATGGGTGGAGTGTGGGAGTTCCATGGGTGGAGCATGGGCATTCCATGGGTGGAGCATGGGCATTCCATGGGTGGAGCATGGGCGTTCCCTGAATGGATCGTGGGCGTTCCATGTGTGGAGCATGGGTGTGTCATGCATGGAGCGTGGGTGTTCCATGGGTGGAGCATGGGTGTTCCATGGGTGGAGCGTGGTTGCTCCAGGGGCGGAGTATAGGTGTTCCATGGGTGGAGTATGGGTGGAGCATGGGCATTCCATGTGTGGAGCATGGGTGTTCCATGGGTGCAGCAGGGGTGAAGAATATTTGTTCCATGGGTGAAGCGTGGGTGTTCCATGGGTGTTCCATAGATGGAGCATGTTTGTTCCATGGGTGGAATGTGGCCATTCCATGGGTGGAGCATGGGTTTTCCATGGGAGGAGCGTGGGTGTTCCATGGGTGGAGCATGGGTGTTCCATAGGTAGAGCATGAGTGGAGCATGGGTGTTCCATGGGTGGAGAGTGGGTTTTCCTTGGGTGGAGCTTGGGTGTTCCATGGGTGGAGCATGGGTATTCCATTGGTGAAGCATGGGTGTTCCATGGGTGGAGCATGGTTGTTCCATGGGTGGAGCATGGGTGTTCCATGGGTGGAGCATGGTTGTTCCATGTGAGGATTTTAGGCGTTCCATGGGTGTTCTGTGGGTGAAGCGTGTGCGTTCCATGGGTGGAGCATGGGCATTCCATGGGTGGAACGTCGGTGTTCCATGGATGAAGCTTGGGCGTTTCATGGATGGAGCATGGTTGTTCCATAGGAGGAGCGTGGGCATTCCATGGGTGGAGCATGGGCAATTCAAGTGTGGAGCGTGGGTGTTCCATGATTGGAGTGTGGGCGTTCCATGGGTGCAGCATGGGTGTTCCATGGAAGGAGCGTGGGTGTTTCATGGGTGGAGCATGGGTGTTCCATAGGTAGAGCATGAGTGGAGGATGGGAGTTCCATGGGTGGAGAGTGAGTTTTCCTTGGGTGGAGCTTGGGTTTTCCATGGGTGGAGCATGGGTATTCCATGGGTGGAGCATGGGTGTTCCATGGGAGGAGAGTGGGCATTCCATGGGTGGAGCGTGGGTGTTCCATGGGTAGAGCCTGGCTATTCCATGGGTGGAGCGTGGGTGGACCAATGGTTTTCAATGGGTGGAGCATGGGTGTTCCATGGGAGGAGCATGGGTGTTCCATGGGTGGAACATGGGTGTTTCATGGGTGGAGCGTGGGTGTTCCATGGCTGGAGCGTCAGTGTTCCATGGGTGGAGCATGGGTATTCCATGGGTGGAGCATGGATGTTCCATGGGTGGAGCATGGGTGTTCCTTGGGTGGAGCCTGGGTGTTCTATGGCTGGAGCATCAGTGTTCCATGGGTGGAGCGTGGGTGTTCCATGGGTGGAGCATGGGGGTTTCATGGGTGGAGCATGGGCATTCCATTGGTGGAGCATAGGCATTCCATGGGTGAGGCATGGGCGTTCCATGGGTGGAACATGGGTGTTCCATGGGTAGAGCGTGGGTGTTCCATGGGAAGAGCGTGGCCATTTGATGGGTTTAGATTGGTGTTTCAGGGGTGGGGCATGGCATTTCATGGGTGGAGCTGGGTGGAGTGTGGGCATTCCATGGGTGGAGCATGGGTGTTCTATGGGTGGAGCATGGGTGTTCCACGTTACCTCCACTTCTTCTCGGATGTTAGAGAGGGGTACCGACGGATAGGTAGGTCTCGGGCTTTCTCCATGGGGGTTGCTCAAACAAAGAGAGCTCTCAGCTTTTCACATACATTTGGAATGGATCTCTCCCCAGTTAACGAGCATAGAGAAATTGGGCACCTTGATCCTTTTAAGTTTACCCATTTTTCATTTAAGGGTTTTTTGCCAAATCAAATTTTCATCACCAGTGGTGGAGATCATTCTGCGCCATTAGCAACTTCACTGTAAATATTCAGCCTCCATGATCACAGAGGGGATGTCTTTATTTAACAACTGGGTTTTATCTCAAAGTAACGATGATATAGCAATCTAGCTGGACACAACAAATAAGGTATTGATTGTGGCCTTATTTCATTTTTACACAACAGAGAGGGGCCTCATGTTCCTGAGCGGTTGCCGGGCAAAGTGAGGTTATCTCCCACATAATGCTGGGTGAGTAAGATATCCAATAATTTAATTAAATCAAAAATAATTAATAAAACAGAAGTACAATATACTTCCGTTTAGCGAAGGGGCGTTACTCTTCGTTTTGTGTGTTTCTGTAGTGTCTCTTTATGTTTTTAGGGATACATGTATGCAACCTTACTATGTATTTGTGCATTGTCTCTTTTTCCCCTCCAGGAAAGGACAACTAACTCATTTACCACCAGATTACATTGGGGACCCAAGTTCCTGGTAGGATGAAATGAACATTTTTTGCACAGTAACACTTTTTTCATTGTCACTTTTGCAGTAGCTTTTCATCTTTGGTCCTGAAGAAAGACGGACAGTTTGTTCCGCACGGCTGAAACATATTGACCTTCCGGCACAGCACCACAGTATAGTTATATTTTCAGACTATTATGCGTCATTTTAACTTTGACACTAGGACAACCTTTATTAAACTTGATTTTTTTGCCTTAGTAGCCAATTTTAGATTTTCACTCACTTTTTTCACAGCACTGCACATCGTCAGCTCCACTTGAACAACACTGTGGCTAGAGTTTACTGCAGATAACCACCTCCGCACCATCGATTGATGGGTTGGGCGAGGTTTGGATCCACTATCTGAATCCCACATGATGATGCTCAGCCATAAGGGTGGGCTGATCGGAGTTTCTCAGCCTAGTGTTATTTCCTGTGGTTGTTACACAATCCCAAATTTACTTTAGTGTCCAGTACATTAGACACGTATTTTTGACTGTGTTAGACCTGACATCTTTGGCGTGATTACCCCTATCTTTTTGCCTCTGCCTCCTGTATTTTTGATGCTGTGCTGGATTCGTTTTTGCTGGTTTAGATGCTTTGGACACTCTGCCACTGCTGATCAGTGCCAGAGTGTAAATGCTCTCTATGTAAATTGTTATTCTGATTGGATATACATGTTTGGCATATTTGTATCACCATGAAGTCCCTAGTAAAGCGCACGGGGTGTGCCAGGGCCGGTGATGACAAATGCTACTAGTGGGCCTGCAGCACTGATTGTGCCACCCACAGGAGTAGCTCTAAAATGGTGTCTCGGGCCTGCCACTGCAGCGCCTACGGGCAGTTTAGAACTGCCATGTCCTCCTGGTCCGCGTCCCCGCTGACCAGGCCTAACCCTTCCCTTTTTGTGCACATCAGTCACCCCTATGGAAGGCCCAATGTACCCCCCTGGGCAGGGTGCCGTGTATGTGAAAGGTAGAGCATGTACTAGTGCAGGTGACATGCTCTGGTAGTGAATGACAGCCATTTTCGTTTTTCACTATTGTAAGGCTATCTTGCTCCATAGGTTAACATGGGGGATGCTGGCTACAGTGGTTAACAGCATTTCTTCCCATAGGAACAAGATAGGACATAAGTATCTAGTATCCCTGAGCTCAGAATGTAATAATACATCTTTTAGGAAAGGTGGTTTTTAAATCCTGTGTTTGAGAACAGCACTTTTCGAAAGTTGCTGTTCTCTTGTCTGACCCTTCTGTGTGCCTGGGTCTGTTTGTGTATTGACTGTCTGGTTTGTGAGTGACAGGGGCTGGGGAATTCCCCCGGAGGCTGGATGAGTCAGCACTAGGCTGAATGAATGCAATTGCTACCTGAGTGGTGGGAGGAGTTAGCACCTGGGCCGAATAGGGCTGTGCCTGCCTGCCACAATGCTGGCTCCACCTCCTGCTGGGCGGCTGAGGACCCTGCCCCTCACCCTGAAAGGAAAGATGCAGCCAGCAAAACAAAGTGCTCAGGATCCACCCAGAACTGGTTCAGACCGGGCTCAGGGCCCACATGCACAGAGAGAACAAAGACTTTAGGGGTATAAGTACAGGACCCCTGACAACAGAAAATTAGATCATCCTGGAAATCAAGAAGGAACCTCTGCCAAGGAGAAAGCTGACTCTGAAGAAGGAAGACTGTCCTGCTATTGCTCTGCTGGACTGACCTGCTGTTGCTTTGCTGCCAAGGAGAGGGGAAGGACTTTGCTGTGAGCTGTGTCCCCTGTCTTGTAAGGAATCTCCAAGGGCCTGAGAAGAGCTGGCTCCCTGTTTCAGAAGTCCCAGGAACAAAAGGACTTCACCCCCAGTCTCCATGAACTCTGCTGAGAGAGTTCTGTCCTTCGTAGAGTGCTTGATCCAGTTGTGGGGCCTCTAGAAGTTGAACCTGAGCTGGGAAGCTTGAGACTAAGCTGAGAGACTTGTGAAGATGAAAAGTGTTGCATCGCTCGCTTCCAGAGCACATCCCCGACAGTGCGAGAAGTTTCCCGCCGCTACGAAGGTCGAGATCGGCGCAGCGCCTGATATCGCTGCCGGAGCCGTCGCACCCTTCATTTGCGGGACGCACCAGACCGGTGCGGGAGAATCGAACATCGCTGCTAGTGTCGTTGCAGAGCCTGTCGCCTGGGTGAGATCGCCGCCCCGCTTGCTTGCGGACCGCATCACGTCGCTGCGAACATCGTCACAGGAACATCACATCGAGGAGCTGCGAGAGAGAGGATCCCCGCTGGACCGCGCATCGTCGCCCCGGAGATCGTCGCAGCCCGTACGAGATCATCACATCGTGCCTTTGCGAGAACAGACTTCCTACGGAACCTACGCACCGGAATCCACGCAAGCTGCCTTCCTTCCCATACAGACCGGATTCGTCGCCACACGCCCACTGCTGCAGCGGGGCTGTCGCATCGCCTCCCCAGGGTCTCAGGAGTAACGCATCGCTTGTTTCCACCGCACCAGCTTCCTGCTTGTGGAACTTTGTTGCATCTAAAAGGTACTGTGAGTCAACGTGACGCAACTGTGAACTTTTCACGCATCTGTGGATTTTTTGATCGCAACTTAAAGAACTTTGTTTACAACCTGAAGAACTCTTTTGAAACCATATCCTTGAACTGTGTGTTGGATTTTTGACGTTTTGGTCTTGTGTAGTTTAGAATAAATATCTTTATTTTCCTAAACTGTTGTGGAATCAGTTTGTGGTGTTTTCACTGTGTTACTGTGAGTGTTGGTACAAATACTTTACGAATTGCCTCTGGTTAGCCTAGACTGCTCAGGCCAAGCTACCTTGAACGCGAGCAGGGGTTATCTAAGAGGGTTATCTCCTTGCCCTGACTAGAAGCAAGGGTCCCTATTCGGACAGTGGTACCTACCTCTGCCAACTAGAGACCCCCAGTTCTAACAGACCGGACATCTCTTCTTCTTTTGTTGCTATAATTAAATAGGGGTATTGAGATGTCAGGGTCGGTAAACTAATCCCCTTAGACCCTCATTGCACTCTCTTTTTTTCCATATTTGGAGCAACTTCAGTTCTGGGTCGTTATATGCAGACGGGTTTGAACTAATTTTGTTCATCCCCTTAAAGGCTCGCCTGGTTGATTCTCATATTGACACTCCTTGACTGATCAAAGGCTGATTTTGCAGGATTGGCGTTTGATGATGAAGTTTTGAACTCTATCCTGACTAACAATCCTAGCATTTTAGATTCTTTACCGGAAACCACTAGCACAACAAAAGATGATTGGTTGATATTGCTAAATTTGAAGAAAACACAGTCACGCACCACCGTACATGGGCTGACAATGGCGGAATACCTGAGAGGGAAATGAGCACCTACAGGTTTAATAGTAACTAACACACCCAGACTTTTTCTGACCGACAAAGATTTTCTCTGAGACTGGTCCTGTAGTGTAGTTCCTATTTTCCCAATAGGCCCTGCGCAGTGGAATAACATAAACAGTAGTATCGACGTAGAAGTGCGGATCTTCCAGGCCTCCACTGACTATGCTAAACTTAATTGGGTTTGTTACCAACTAGCTCAGAGGTCACTGGAAACTTTCTTGACTGAAATAGGAAGTGATCAGCTTCCCTGGCACAGCCAAGAAGGGATTCAGTTTTCCAACAACCGTGCAACATGACAACTTTGCTCCTCAGATAAGAGTCAATCTCTAGGGTCGTGTGAAACAATAGACAGTTATTTTACTCAGTCAGTGGTTGTGCAGGTTACTTTCACAAAATGTAGAGAATAGAGAGACGGGCGTTTTCAATAAAGGGTAACATTTATTGAACAGTCTTTCTTCTCTTACAAGAGAAATGAATTGCCACAATTGCAAGACTTGTTATTATAAAAAGTACGTACAGTAAGATGAGTATTACGAAATAATACTGTAAAAGCATTGATATGGTTTCTTAGCCATACAATGGTTTAAAATGAATAAAACATATATACATTCATATATACATTAGGCTAAAATACTCAACTGGTGCTTCTAACTATGCCTACCCCAGTGTACCTGACCTAAGCCTAATACTTGGGAGGGGAGTAAGTAAGTAGCTTTAAGTTAAGTTGGTTTTGCCAAGGTTTGCTTCAAGAATTCTCTCTAAGGGTTTAGTCAACACCATACCTCTGGAATAGAATGATGGAGGTCTGGTATCTCCTTCAGGGGGTCGATATCCCAGTCACCCGCAAGGGTAGACTAGAAACGCCGGAGCTGGATCTCTCTGCAGGAGAAAGACAGCGTCTCTTCTCAGCGCGTCGAGGAGGAGGAGGAGGGGCAGCGTCCGCGGGCAGCTTGCATCTGCTGGGCTCTTGCAGGGGGACGGCTGTTCAGCTCCCAAGTTCACCACACCATCGTTGGCTAGTTAGCAGCGATAGCAGTAGCGATAGCAGCTATGGTATCATCAGCATAACACTACTTCAGCAGCAGCGAGACAGCAGCAACATCAGCTGCAGCATCAGCGTTTGCTTAAGGCAACGTTGGTAATATTTATACCTGAAAGGTGCCTTGTTTGACGTAAGTTTTTGGACATAAGATGTCAATAAAGATGTCACTAGGAAGTGATCGTCTATCAGTGCTCATTAGAGTTCTATTACTAATCAAAACACAGCAAGCAGGGATTTCCAGGTTGCTGAGTTTTTATCTTGTTGAAGAACTCGGAGTGTTAATCTAGGAATCTCAGATAGTAACTTCTGCTATGTCATTGCACTAATTGGTTGCAAAGGAAGTGGCAGAGAAAGCTATTCTGAAATGTGGCTCTGTTTGTGTGAGGCCAGAGACGAGTTTCTGAATATTGCACTTGAACGGTTATGCCAATATAGGGAATAAATGGATTTATAGCCGAATAGGGGCATAAGGTCACAGTATCGATCAGGGTCCTAGATTAGAACGCAATACCCACTCCACAAATTCATGTCCATCAAATAACTAAAACTAGAGCAATAAGATGCATGTGTAACATTGCCCACCCCAAAATACATATATGCATTTGAAATAGGCGTATTTGTAATACGTGAAAATTTAGGTACTGTACGTTTTTGAAGCATAGAAATCATTCAAAAATTATAGCATATGAAATCAATGAACGATTATGCAAAAAGAATTACACATGAAATATCTCTGAAACAGAAGAAGGGCGAGATAATTTCATCACATATAAATGCATTGCAGTAAAATGTGCTAGAGGCTGGTTTAAAGTGATTATGTCTCTAGATGTATTTAGAAATAGAAGTTGAAGCTTCTGTTCTCTATGAATAGTTTTACTTTAAGCAAAGAATCTTTTGTGCCAAAAAGGGTGAATATTAAAAAGTGTTCAATTCAAAATAATTAATGCTTGAACGGGAAAAATAGAGTTCCAACGCTTTTAGCAGTTTTTGTTGTTCAAAACTGAAGGCCGAATTCAGAGTTCATGGGAACGCTGTGTGTCGGAATGCTTCTCTAAAGTTATTGTTTCTGCTCGGGTGAGAACATCATATCAGACAGGCTCTCAAAGAATTGGTCTACAAAATCAGGTGACAGTTCGATCAAATTTGATAGTGCTGTAACTTGGCAGGTGTGAGAATGATTGCTGTCATCAAAGTCGGGATCAGCAATGCTCACAGAAGGTCATACCTGGGTGATGTTGCTTTTGTCACTCGCTCCACTGTTACCACCTAGTCGTAGCACAGGAGTCTCAACGAATGCCGTCATCAGGATTGGTAGCCGCTGGGGACAACACAATGCGTGAGCGGTTATCGGACTGAGCAAAGTATCGATATCCATTGGTACTGCTGATGGAAGTGAAAGACAGATGTCCAACACGCACTCATCTCCGCATAGCATACATCGTAGTACAGGTAAGATGCAATTTTGCCATATCGGTCTAAATGAAAGGAACCAGTTCATGTTTAGATCTCTCAGCCTGGCCAATCCAAGGACTCTAGTTATTCTGTTCCGGTAGCGCACTGCTAGGATTGTTTCTTCCATTCCCATAGGAGTCATGTCTGATCTGTGGCTTGCCATAACAAAGCAGGAGGGTCAAAAATAAAATTCCTGCTACAAGTCCCAAAAATAGGGGTATGCCGCCAAAAACAGAGTGGACAAAATTTTGAACGATTCCCAGAATTGCTTGAATTGGTGTTAGCAGTCCCATAAAAATCGTCTTAAATATGCCTGGGATGCCTGTGGCACTAGACATGTTAAGAAATTGGCTCAACATTTCTACGAAATGCACAGGGCAATTTGTTGATAAAAGGTCATGAACCTCCGAAGCTGTCCTTGCAACTAGGAGATCATACGTCTCTTTTGATGACGTTATGGGCACTGTTGTCTGCAAAAGCACAGACTTCATTTTGCTTAAAGTATCAATTCGTATAGAATAGAGATTCAGACAAGGCCAGATGGGAGTCTCTATGTCTCCAGGCCCGCTCGGGAACAATGCTTGCATACAGCATTTGACCATGGAAGTTACGCTTACGAGATAACTTTTCCCTGGCACAAGGCCACAACATCTGCGATCCGTTCTTCGAATGTAACTCCCATTCGCGAGTTGCATAAAGAAGGGCTCTATCTGTGTTGCAGGTGTGACAAGCTGGTGGCATGAAAGGTTGTTAGAATTACCTTCACAGGCTCCGTGTAAATTAATACCCTGACACAAAAGTATACCGCTTAGTGAACGTTTACAGTTTTCACCACTAAGAAATACATTTTTGTCGCTGTCACTATAGCATGAATGTGTGTATGGTAATTTCCATGCTGATTTTACATATCCTTTACCCAATCGTTCATACTGGCCAGTAGGCATGTATTCAAGGCACTTTTTAAATCGGAAAGTTGTTATCGGAATAGTGATAATTCCGTGAATTATCCATTCAATGACAGGACTTTCTGACATTGTCAATGGTAATCTCTCAAGTTTTTCGATGCTCAGGATTGTATAGTCTACTCCTTTCTGTGCCAAGCTGATTTGTTTATCAGTAAGGTTAAAAATGGAAAACAATGACGTTGTGTTGATTAAACGCCAAGGCACATAGCCTGAACGAAGATTTTGCAGCGTCCAGCCTAATTGTACAATAGAACGTAATTGTGACTGGCCATGCTGTAACATTAGCAAGTCTCTGTCTATTATGTCAAAGGCAGAAGATACAATATTGTCCAACGAATATATTCTGGAGGACAGAGTCATTAACCCATTGTCCACTACAGAAAGTGATTTTTCCAAATGAATACGATCAATTTCTCGTATTTTTTTCTGCTGTTTCAATTTGTGTGACTTTCCAAGCCTCGCTGTACCCAGCATAGATGCTGGCCGCTATGATACGCTTTTGACGCTGTTTGCGTGGTCCAAGAATGAAATCGCGCAAATCAGCACCATCTTTTAGTAAAGATAAGTGTTGCTTAATTTCAGCCAGTGTGGATGATCCTACCATTCGAGGCAGAGTTTCCCTACACTGTATGTTGTTACTATCCCTGGATGTTGTCTCTGGGAGTATCTAGGGTCTTGTCTGGTCATTTTTTAACCCCTGTGTTTTGTTCAGGAATCTATCTTGACAGTTGTTTGTGTCAGTAGGCCAGATTAACCACTTTTTCCAATCAGGATGTGTTCTGTTAAAATGTAAAATTCTAGTTACGTCTATCTCAATATCTGTTGTTGCATTTTCAGGTATTGGCTTCGGAATAGACGGTTTGTTTAGGTCTTTGATCTTAGCTAGGCCAAGACAGGATGTTTGGTGAATTGTGTCATTTAAAAACATCATTTGTTCTAGTATCATGCAGGTTCTGAATAGTGCTTCTAGGCCTTGTACCTGCCAATCTTTTGTACCCCAAATGGTTTTTGTTTCAATGTTATTTTTCCAATAATCAAAACCAAATGTCATCATTTTGTCATAAAATGCTTCTGAATATATTAATTTAGTGTTTGTCAGCATTGTTTTCATTCCTGTTTTATCTTACAGTTTGTAATAAAACGTTTCTGCATCACTGGTGTTAAACCCTGAGAAGTATTCGAATTTCTCCAAGAATGTTTTAGAACTGCTTTTAGGTGGTGTAGCACAATGTTCCCATTGATTATACTTAAAAACATTTCTAGGCTGTGCAGATTTATGCAAATAATGATCGCCATAATGTGTGTAACAGAACAACTGTTCATAACTAGACGAACCTTGTAAATAATCATGTTCTGTGAATCTAGCTGACATTACTAAATCAGACATCATGTCATTAATACTGTTAAAGTCCCAATCATCAGAGAATGTACTATGTTTTACAAAGTCACTTAAGGAAACCTTCAGTTGATGAGGATACTTCAGGATCTCGACCAAACCATAGATCTCATAGTCAGTTTTCTCCCATACTACCCTACTGGGTATTGGAATGGCTGTGACATTTACTGTTGACAGTTCTCTTTTCTTCACGTGGGATGATCTGTGTGGTTTGAGGACTAGGTTGATGTTCAGACTTGCTGTGTCCATTCAATTGTAATAAACTTTCCTAAAATTAAAACTAAAATTAGGCATAGTAGGAGTATGAGTACCCCTGAAATAATCCAATGCTCAATCAACGGTGTATCCAGATATAATTCTTTGATTTGTTGAAGGAGTTCCGTTTTATTTTCTTTAAGAGTCTTTTTTGTTTCTGGCATCACTTCGGGGTTACTTTGATCCTCGGAAAAGTTGTCGAAGTCGATGAAATAACCGGAGGCAGTTCTGTCAATTGTTGGGATTGTTCTTTCAATCTGTCTTTCGGTAGCACTTTCTGATGCCACATTATTGTAGACTGGTGTTTCTTGACGAACTGTTTCAATCTGTGTCTCAAGAGGCACAAGTTCCATGGCATTATTGCATAGTCCTTCTCTGTGCACTGCAGGCTGATCGAATGTGATTAGTCTTTCAGTTTGAACCTCTTGGATTGTTGCAAATTTGGGTATTCTGTTGTTTCTTGGGAGTCCACTGGGCCTACTGTTGATTATAGGCCACATGCTTGTGGTTTTACCAGGTCGATTGATACAACTCTGTTCTCCTTTTTACCAGCAAGGGGCGGTAGTACTACTGATCTTGTTCCGGTGACTGCCAAGACAGGTACTGCTTTTCTGTAAGAAGGCCCAAATTCCTTCTTCACCGCTATTTTTTCTCTGACTAGATCACCAATCTTTGTAATCCAGACAGGCCTTGCTGGGGCTGTTGCTTGTGGTGCCTCGTCAGTGGTATCTGGCTGTCGCTTTAACTTTATGTTTCTTAAGGATTTTCTTGTTTCATTCAGTTCCTGTAAAACAGCCAAACGATCTTTGATGTCAAAGTCTGTTTTATTATCTTGTACCACTGATACTTGACTATCTAAGTCCTGAATTCTCATTTTAATTCCGAACAATAGTTCATGTGGCTGAAACCTTTTAGAGAATTTCTTGGCAAATTGTTAAGACTGGTTTGGACACTTATTAAATGTTTGACCCACCCAGCGCCTGAACCTAATACCTTCGCTATTATAGATCGCTTTATGTCCCGTTTTTTTCTTTCTACCACACTATTCCCTTCGGGTGTGACGGACAAGAATACCACAACCCAATTCCCATGCTGGCCATGACCTCCTTATATACTCGAGAGCTAAAAACAGGACCCTGGTCAGAATGGAACGTGGCAATTGCGTATGTGCCGATAAAGACTCGCAGATCTTTTATAACCGTTCTAGCGTCAGCCGATCAATCAATCAATCAATCAATCATAGGCATTTATAGAGCGCTCTACTTACCCGGAGGGTCTCAAGGCGCTAGGGGGGGGGGGGTGCTGCTGCTACCCGAACAGCCAGGTCTTGAGCTTCTTCCTGAAGGCGAGGTGGTCTTGGGTCAGGCGCAGGTGGGTCGGGAGGGAGTTCCAGGTCTTGGCGGCCAGGTAGGAGAAGGACCTTCCTCCTGTTGTCGTTCTTCGGATGCGGGGGACGGCGGCGAGGGCGTGACTGGCTGATCGGAGATGTCGTTTGGGAGCGTAGAAGTTGATGCGGTTGTTGAGGTAGCTCGGGCCTTGGTCGTGAAGAGCTTTGTGTGCGTGGGTAAGGAGACGGAAGGTGATTCTCTTGTTGACCGGGAGCCAGTGCAGGTCTTTTAGGTGTCCGGAGATGTGGCTGTGTCGTGGGATGTCGAGGATGAGTCTGGCTGAGGCGTTCTGGATCCGTTGGAGTCTCTTCTGGTAATTGGCGGTAGTTCCGGCGTAGAGGGCGTTGCCGTAGTCCAGTCAGCTGGTGACGAGTGCCTGGGTGACAGTCTTCCTGGTCTCGGTGGGGATCCACCGGAAGATCTTCCGTAGCATGCGCAGGGTGTTGAAGCATGACGAGGAGACGGCGTTGACTTGCTTGGTCATGGAGAGGGAGGAGTCCAGGATGAAGCCCAGGTTGCGTGCGTGGTCTGTCGGTTTGGGTGCGGTGCCCAGGGCGGGGGGCCACCAGGAGTCATCCCAGGCGGAGGGCGAGGATCCCAGGATGAGGACTTCCGTCTTGTCCGAGTTCAGCTTCAGGCGGCTGGTCGACATCCACTCGGCTACCTCTTTCATTCCTTCGTGAAGGTTGGCTCTGGCGGCGGCGGGGTTGTTGGTCAGGGAGAGGATGAGCTGGGTATCGTCAGCGTAGGAGATGATGTTGAGGTTGTGTTGGCGTGCGATGGCCGCGAGGGGGCTCATGTAGACGTTGAAGAGGGTTGGGCTCAGCGAGGATCCTTGGGGGACGCCGCAGATGACTTCGGTGGCCTCTGACTTGTACGGTGGTAGACGGACTCTCTGTGTTCTTCCGTCGAGAAAGGAGATGATCCATTCCAGCGCCTTCTCCTGGATTCCAACGTTGCTGAGGCGCTGCACTAGGGTGCGGTGGCAGATGGTGTCGAAGGCCGCGGAGAGGTCTAGTAGGATGAGGGCCGCTGTATCTCCGTTGTCCATCAGGGTTCGGATGTCATCGGTGGCAGCGATGAGGGCGGTCTCGGTGCTGTGGTTGGCTCGGAAACCAGACTGTGAGGGGTCGAGGGATCCGTTCGTCTCGAGGAAGGCGGCCAGCTGCTTGTTGACGGTCTTCTCGATGACTTTGGCTGGGAACGGGAGCAGCGAGATGGGGCGGTAATTCTTGAGTTCGGTGGGGTCCGCTGTTGGTGGCCGCATTATTTAAGTGTGTTTAGCCTTAATGGTTAATAGGACGCAGGATGGGGTGTAGACAGCGTTACACTGTTTCTGATTGGTAGCCGGTAGCATGGTTCACTACTGCGATCCCTGTTGCAGTTTTCACAGTTGTTTGCATATATTTGGTGTTGTACACTCATTCCCGGCCCCCTGTATACTGATTGTAATTCAGTCAGGGATTCCTTGATCTTTCTGTGCCTAGGACCCAAACCCATGTGTGCGTCAGCTATTAAAAATATTCTCCTGTTCGTGTTTGGAATTACCCTATCCCCCACTCCAGGGATTCGAGCAAAAGGAACGGAGTTTGCATCGATTATGTATGCATAATTGAGTGGATAGTTCACGGGCAGTGCTGCACAGTCGCCTTTTAAGGACGTTTTTACTGCCAGCATGGTTTCCCCGTCTATGTATTTTTCTGCACGCTTTTTTGTGGCTACGGAAGCCGGTTTAGTTGCTTCCGCTGTGGCTGTGTTAGCCAATGAATTCCCTGCAACGTGAACGCCATCACGTTGAAGATTCTGTGCGTGTATCACGTGAGTCATTTGTAGTTCTTTCTGTAAAAGAGCTACCTGTTTCCAGAGCAATTTATGCTTTATTGTGGCACCTGTGTCATCTTTGTAATCGTTTTCAATCCAGCTCTGCAGTTTATTATTGTAAGAGTTGACGCATAAATAAGAATCACACACGATAAGTGTGGGCAATTCACGTTCTGCATTTTCAAGTGCCATCTTTAAACATCTGATTTCAGCTCTCTGAGCCGAACAGTTTCTTACTGATTCAGTGTTTGTTACTTTCGGTCTGAATTTACCGCACAGCCAACGACCTTTAACAATCGCACACGCTGCATCGTAGGATTTGCTCTCTACGTTGAAATGCTGTACAAATCTATCTGTATAGATTATACAGGCGTATTGTGGGAGAGGCAGAAGTTCGATTGGCAGAGGATATTCTTCTTCATATTCTAAATCATTCAGTTCTTCGAATTGCGGGGCGAAATAGTATTTCACATCTTCCGCTCCTAGAGAATCTACACACTGTATCCATTTCGGATCCAGTGACACTGTAGGCAGGTTTACTGGGCTGAATAGCGCCTCGAAGGCGGATTCCGCTGTGAGGATATTAATACTTTTGCCGTGTGATAGTTCTCGTTCATTTGCTATTGCGGTTTGCACTGCTTTCACAGTATTTTCTGTGTGACTGAATGTTTTTTCCGCTTGTATGTACAAGTGAGAGTTAATTGAAATTGGTACCTTTTCTCCCTCATTAGAGGTCAGGGATGTGAATCCGCATCTTCCTGGGATGACTCGGATTACAAGATCGCGTGTGTTGTCACGTGTGTCTAATTTTGTTTTTGCTAACATGTCTGTTTGCAATGATCTCAAAATTTCTGTGTGTTTTTGAGTCCAATTGATTTGTTTAAAATCTGGTTTAATTAGTTCGTAGAGAGGTTTAACCCTCTCTGCGTAATCTAGAATGTAAGTTCTTCTGAAATTCAGAAAACCTAGTATGGATTGTAAATTCTTCAGCGTTTTTGGAGCTTGTAGTACAGCGCACTTCTCTAAGAAGTTGTACGCAAGGCTTTTTCCTTCACTTGATAATTCGTATCCTAAAAATAATACTGTCCGATGGGCAATTCGAGACTTTTTAAAGTTGAATTTGTAACCCTCTGCTGCGAACCCAAGTATAATGGTGTTCACTCTTTTCAAGTGAGTATCCAAGTCGTCATCTGTGAGATAGATATCATCTACGTAGGATAATGCCTCATCATCATATATTTGTAGTAACTCTGTTACCCTAGCTGAGAATAGTCCTGGGCTGTTCTTGAACCCCTGTGGGAGTCGACAGAAATTTTTCTGAGACCCCATTACAGAGAAAGCGGTCAAATACCTGCTTTCTGGTGCAATGTTTTGACAAAAGAAACCATTAGATATGTCTAATGTCGTTTTATATTTTTTCCTAACTATGTTGTTCATTAGGGCTGCACTATGCGAGTTTTGTACTGCAAAAGTTTTGCAACATGCATTACGGTGTCTGCAGTCCAAAACTAGACAATATGAATTGTCTGGTTTGGAGACAGGAAAAAAGGATTAATCATTTGAGAGGTGCATGTTTCAATCACCCCCTGGTATTCAAGTTGATCTAAGATCTCCCTGACTTGTTTTTTAGCTTCTTGCTTAATGGGATACTGCCGGTGGGCAGTTGGTTCACTTTTTAACTGGATTTTGTGAGGAGGTGAGTCCTCATCCCATCCTATATGATTTTTATATAATGCCGGTGCCTGGGCTACTGCCCATTTCCTTGCATAAGTATATTTTTTGTGAATCGGAATGTGATTCGAGAAGGCAGGCATAATCATTTCTTCGCCACGAGGGCACTCCCTGACAAACTCTGCGGGCCAATCTTTTTCAGCTAACAGAATATCATAGCCTTTTGAGAGTTTATCCCAAAATAGACCCTTTATTTTCCTAGTCTTATCACCCTATATACGCAATGTTATTTCGTATATCCTATGGGGCTCGCTAAGTCTGGTGTCGGCAGTTTCAACCTGAATGTATTCATTCGTGTCCACTGTCTCCAGATGACTCATCAAGATCTTGCGTGCTATAGTGATTTCTGCTGCACTGTCCAACATTGTCTGTGCCCACTCCCCGTTTTTCAACTGTGCCCTCAGTATTCTCGGCATGGTTGATTACTCTAATACTGACTACCTTCTTTTTTGGAAATTGAGATTTTTTACTCTGAGCAGGTTCCTTGTCTTTGGACTTGGTGTGCTCTCCTGGGTCTGACCGTCCTCTTCTTTCCGATTTCTGCGAAAAAGATCGAGAGGGACGTGTATCCATACCTTCATATCTATCAGGCTTCTTCAAATTATCCCTATTTCTAAGGTTGTATCTTTTCTCAGAGGGCTCCCTCTGGGGAGACTGGTGTTCTCGAGTCAGAGTTCTTTCCCTCGGTCGAGGAGACCTTCCTCTGGACTGGAAAACTTTTTCCTTGGGAGTGGATTGTTTATTTCCATCCCAGCTCTTTTTAGCAGTGTTTGAATTATTTTTAATAAATAATTTTTCAGGATTTTCGAGCAGTTAGGGCTTTACTGGCTTTCCACCCAAGCTGACTCTACCTAATTCTTCATAGCACTTTTCTATGATTCTGGCAAGCTCAACTGGCTGATCTGTTATATCTGTTTCCTTCAACTTCTGGCGGATCGCCACAGATGCTGCTTCTCCTTTTATGTTGGCTAATAATATAGCTGAGACCTGCTTGAAGTCTTTCAGTAATTTCATACTAAGAGTTAAAGCAGGTTCTGAACCGTATTCATTTTGAATCTGTCGTAGTACATCTGGTATTACCGCCATAGACGGAACACCATGTGTTTTTGTGTAAATGGAAGCAAAGACTGTACCCCAAGTGTCACAGTCCTCCACGTGTGGTGCGATTCCCATAGGAAGGCAGATGGTCAAGATTCTGTGTTTCTCGATAGGGGTAGTATCCGGAAATACTGCCTCTATTTGAGTGATTTTTTGTGCTAACCAGAAAGGAATTTGTTCCCGTTTTACGGGTGTTTTACCAAGACATGACTGTATGTTCAGTGGTGTAATTTTATTAGTGTTCCCCTGATGAGGGGTCAGCTGTGGTACATTAACAGCTGGTTAGACTGTTGCAGTCCGCATTACATATTGGACTAATTGCCTATGTATTTTAATTAGTGTTTTTAGCTGTACTAACAGCTCTTCTCCAGACATTTTTGCAATGTCCAGATGTGGTGTGTAGCTGGCTAGAACCGGCCACGTTGCTCCTGGTCTACCTAGTGGACCGAGCCTGGTAATATGATCATTATGTTTTAGGGCGCCATTAAACCAGAGCAGATGCTCTT
The DNA here is from genome assembly GCF_964263255.1 of Lissotriton vulgaris. Taxonomy (NCBI): domain Eukaryota; kingdom Metazoa; phylum Chordata; class Amphibia; order Caudata; family Salamandridae; genus Lissotriton; species Lissotriton vulgaris. The sequence continues at coordinate 51,424,083 of NC_141699.1, forward strand.
GGAATTTTAGTGGGATTTCAGCGTACTCATCCGGAGGTTTCTCTATTTTGTAATAGTGAAACTCTTTTGTTCTAGCGTTTGCCGCTGGAAAGTTTATCCATGAATAGAATACCTCTGTCTGCCGATATTCGTGTGCCTCTATCACGAAAATTACTGTACCACCTTGTGGTGTCAGTCCATTTTCTATAAGTTTTAAAGTTATAGACTTTCTTAAGTGGACCGGGATGTCGATAGCATCCGGGTCAGTCTGTAGGAGACTCGAGTCTTCCTCTATTAGTAGGGTTGCCAGCCTAGCTGCTTCCCTTTCTTCTTCACTGTCTGACATTTTATAAATGCAGGTTTTGCAGAGTAGGTCTCCAAGGAGACAAAGATTAGGTGCACAATATTTTGGAACACTGTATCCTTCAATGTTGAATAAACCAGAGCTTTACATAGGAATCTCTTCCTACTGAGTTCGGGCGGATTTTAACCTTTCACCCACTCCAGACGTCTATTGGAGTATTTACGGGAGAAAGGGGTCTGTGTGAAAAAATGCACGACTGAGTTACTCTAACGTCTTGCGTTAGTTTATCGCCTTACCAAACGTTGGGCGCCATGTAGTGTAGTTCCTATTTTCCCAATAGGCCCTGCGCATTGGAATAACATAAACAGTAGTATCGACGTAGAAGTGCGGATCTTCCAGGCCTCCACTGACTATACTAAACTTAATTGGGTTTGTTACCAACTAGCTCAGAGGTCACTGGAAACTTTCTTGACTGAAATAGGAAGTTATCAGCTTCCCTGGCACAGCCAAGAAGGGATTCAGTTTTCCAACAACCGTGCAACATGACAACTTTGCTCCTCAGATAAGAGTCAATCTCTAGGGTCGTGTGAAACAATAGACAGTTATTTTACTCAGTCAGTCGTTGTGCAGTTTACTTTCACAAAATGTAGAGAATAGAGAGACGGGCATTTTCAATAAAGGGTAACATTTATTGAACAGTCTTTCTTCTCTTACAAGAGAAATGAATTGCCACAATTGCAAGACTTGTTATTATAAAAAGTACGTACAGTAAGATGAGTATTACGAAATAATACTGTAAAAGCATTGATATGGTTTCTTAGCCATACATTGGTTTAAAATGAATAAAACATATATACATTCATATATACATTAGGCTAAAATACTCAACTGGTGCTTCTAACTACGCCTACCCCAGTGTACCTGACCTAAGCCTAATACTTGGGAGGGGAGTAAGTAAGTAGCTTTAAGTTAAGTTGGTTTTGCCAAGGTTTGCTTCAAGAATTCTATCTAAGGGTTTAGTCAACACCATACCTCTGGAATAGAATGATGGAGGTCTGGTATCTCCTTCAGGGGGTCGATATCCCAGTCACCCGCAAGGGTAGACTAGAAACGCCGGAGCTGGATTTCTCTGCAGGAGAAAGACAGCGTCTTCTGTCAAGAAGGATTTCTAAAAAGGAACCATAAACATGCCAGCTGGAATTGCACATTCAATGCCATTTTAACTCTTTTTTAAGAGTGAGCATAATGTTTGTATCTATCGGTTAATGCAAAGAATTATTCTCAGCTAGTTTGAAAGTAAGACTAGACAGACTGTGGAGCAAGATTTCAAACCGGTCATTTGAAGGAATTATTTAGAATCAAGGTTATTGTATCCAGAACAAGGCTTTCGCCTGTCTTGCAGTGTTAGCAGTCAGACGATGCGGCGATTCCAGAACTCAGTGGATTTGGATGAATCTCAGGCTGAATTGCACATTTATGTGTAGTACATCTAAATAATGATATTTAGTGCTGTAAAAGTATACTTGCTTTTTACATCAGTTGTGCTTTATTTCCTCACAGCTAAACATCTGAATGACACGATTTTTTAGGGAAACTTCACATTCTGTGGAGCGATTCAACATTTTCGAGTTGTTGAATTGGCCCATTACCTTTGTCAACTCAATCACACTCATCAATTTATGTTCGGAATAATGGGGTCTTTATTTCTGTAGGAAAGCACAGCCCCTTACATGCAACTTGAATTAAACTAACTTAAAAATGTAAGGGGCTCAATTATGAGCCCCTGTGTCCCTTTTGCGCCACTGGTCCATCACTTTTTTTGATGTACCAGTGGCGTAAACAATGCGCCATGTTGCGCCATATTTACGAAGGGACGCATCTAGGTAGATGCGTCACTTCCTAAACCCCTGCACTACATTCTACCTGTGCCAGGTATAATGTATGCAGGTTAGGCATACCCCCACAAGAAAGGGTCGTAGGAGTGGTGCAGCAAAATCTATGAGATATTGCTGCGCCACTTCTAGGATGCCAATGCGTCAAAATCTTACGCCTGCCTCAAGACAGGCGTAAGGGTGACGCAGGCACTTACGCATGGGGCTCGCCCCATGTGAAAGGAACATTGCTGGAGTTGCGTCCAGCTTCCGACACAGCTCCAGCAATGCGCCACTTTTTGCGCTGAGATGTTCCTTGTGACATGGAGGAGGTCGCACTTAGAAGTGGCGCATCGCAGCTTTCACGCAGCGATGCGCCACTTCTTGTAAATGAGGCCCCAGGTTTAGACACCCTCAAATGAGGAACTAGGAGGATGGATTGACTAGCGAGATTCTGCAGTATGACCAAGAGCACATTGAACCGGCTGTGAGGAAACACATTTTTCTTTTTTTTTTTAAATGGATCTTTGTCGCTTTTTCATTCCACCAGTGTTGACTTAAAAAACAGATTGAAAGACAAGAAACCGAAAACTAATAAGTTGCAAGTGTTGCATTTCAGACGGCTATACAATAACAAGCCTTACTAGAGAAATGAAGAATCAAGAGACCGTTTTAGAGGTGAATGATGCTTCATGGTTCTGCTACATCATCCGTCCACATCTCCGCTGCGGGCCACGAGTAAAGCCAAGCATGTCCGTGGCATAGCATGTGTGAGATTTCCTTAACCCTCCAGGCTGGGCACGAGAGAGCAAAGCGATGAAAAGCATACAGGTGAGGATAAATCATGGCTGTTTCTAAAGCGGCAGGTCTGCCCGGCCAGCTCTTTACCCAGTGAGCGAGACACGCCGAGTATAATAGATTTGTAATGGGCATATTTATCAATTTCTCAGGCTCATTCAGTTTGGCGCCAGATTAACCTCTTTGGAGAACTCTGGAGAACACTGCATGTCCTGAAGGCGGCTTAGATTAATAAGGAGATTGTTGGTCTCTATAAAAACAGGCTCAAGGGCACGCAGAGAACCGGATGTCGAACTGGAAGGGAGTAATGATGTTCTTCAAGGCTCTAAGCCATCCTGGGCTTCTCGGTAGACGCTGCTGCAGCAAGCAGATTAGGTTGCGCTGGGTGAAGGATGCTTCTAAGTGAGACATCAGTCTTGCTGTTCATTTCATGTATTTTGGGCTGATATTCGGTGCACTGCTCAGTGCTCAACAGAACCTCGGCTTAAACAGTAACACCAGACTCTCAAGACCCTCTGGATCATAGAGTAAGATAAACAAGGGCGCGCGCCTCGTGCTCAAAGTATATATAAAAAAAAAGCAGCAGGGGGATGAGAGATAGGAGGGGGCCTGCGCCTATTTCCCTTGTGGGAGCGAGCAGGATGGTTTGAAAGCTCGATCCCGCAAGGGAATCGCGAAACGTGCACTCGTTGCTACTCAAAGCAATGCAATGCGTGCACGTTTCTGACTGCAAAACTGAATCGGTTTCTAAAGGTCTTTTTCCTATTTAGCGATTGCGCGGTGCGTAGGCGAGACTTCACATTTTCCAATTTGTGAAGCAGCTTTTACAAAAAAAATGATTGCTTTATTTAAAAGCAATCTCAGACATGGTGTTCTGCTCACACCAGCAGGCCACCATCACAATGTATTTTGCGATTCCAAGGGGGTCGCAAATTGCGAGCTACCTCATTAATATTAATGAGGTAGGTCGAATTGTGTCCCACTACAAATTACTATCTGAAACTCATGGAGTTTCATACATTGGGAATTCAGGTTACCTTATTGTGATTCTCAGAAAATCGGAATTAGGTAATCGCAATTCCCAAGTTTGATACATGTGGCTCATGGAGTTTAGAAGCAGTAGCTATTTGCCCATCAGAAAAAATGTGGGTACCTATACTGTGAATTACAGGACATTTTTCAAGAAGACTTATTTTGTCATACATTGTTTTACAATTGAAAGGCAGAAATGTATAGAAAGTCAATAGGTAACAACAGTTGCTACACAATTCTGTGTTCCCCTAAGTCTCCCGATACAAATGATACCTCACTTGCGGGTAGACCTAGTGCCCGCGACAAGAAACAGCCTAAACCACAACATGGACACACCACATTTTTAAAGAGAAAACAGAACCTTTTTGGCAAGGTGCCTAGCTGTGGATTTTAAACCTTAGCTCAGCCGGCACCCAGGGAAACCTAGCAAACCTATACTTTTTTAAAAACTAGACACAGAGGGGAATACAGGAGGAGGTGACTTGTGTGACTCCTACCAGAATATGTTACCCAGAATCCATTGCTAACCTCAAACTTTATCAAAAACACATTTTCCTCACATTTCTGTGATGAAAATGTCTCGAATTTGCCTGGATCCACAAACTTCCATGCACCCTGTATTTCCCAAAGTCTCCTGATAAAAATGGCACCTCAATTGTGTTGGTAGGCCTAGTGCCTGCCACAAGAAATTGGCCAAAATGCAAAGTGGACAAAACACATTTTATCTCTGAAAACATACACTTTTTTTGCAAAGTACCTATCTGTGTATTTGGACCCCTAGCTCAGCCGGCACCCAGGGACATTTTTGAAAAGTAGACACCGAGGGGAATCCAGGAGGGGGTGACTTCTGTGGCTCTCAACAGGGTCCATTACACAGAATCCCTTGCAAACGTAATTAAAAAATATATTTTCCTCAAATTTCCGTGGTGGAAAGTTCTGGAATCTGTGTGGATGCACAAACTTCCACTCACCCCACATTCTCCAAAGTCTCCAGGTAAAAATGGTACCTCACTTTTGTGGGTATGTCAAGTTCCTGTGACAGGCAAGAGCCCAAAACATATTTTGGAGACATCGAAATTTCCTATCACAAAACAACAACCTGGTTTTGCAAGGGGTGGCACCTCGGCTTTTGGCTACTGGCTCGTTGGGCATCTAGGGAAACCTACTAAACCCAGACATTTCTGAAAACTAGACATGAAATGGAGTGCATGGAGGCATGGCTTGCAAGGGTCCCCTAACGATTTCCTACATAGAATACCCTGCAAACCTCAAATTTTCCCAGGGCAGCGAGGGGCTTGAAGGTAAGCATGGGCGGAAAATCCGTTTCGCTCGCGGATTTTGCGGATTTTCGGGAAATTCGCAATCCGCGAGATTTGCGAATCTCCCGCAAAATCCGCAAATCCGCGAGCAGCGGATTTTGCTCGCACTGTTCGCACTGTTCGCGTGAGTTCGCGCCCCGCGAATAAGTGCAAAATTGCAGAAATACGATCTTAGCAAAACTGAAACTACTTACCAGGTTCAAAAGTACAGGCTCATCATTAGTAGCCATTTCCTGTAGTGCTTCCTGAGGGGCCCCTCCAGAGTTCAGTTGCCAGTTGCAACTATTATGTGACCCTGCTCTGAACCTCAGAATAGGCGTGGGCGGAAAATCCGTTCCGCTCGCGGATTTTGCGGATTTTCGGGAAATCCGCAATCCGCGAGATTTGCGGATTTCCCGCAAAATCCGCAAATTCGCACGCAGCGGATTTTTTTGGCGGCGCGCGGCGTTGGTGATACAATTTTTGCGGCGCGCGGCGTTTATCATCGTTTGCCGAGTTGTTTTTTTCGATAGTTTGCGAGTGCTGCGCCATTTTGGATCTTGCTGTGTGATCCCGCGGGAATTGGCGAGCGCGATTACGTCATCGCGGCTTGCCAGCGAGAGTTTGTCAACGCGAGTACGGCGAGATCACGTCTCGCGGTACTTCGCAAATTGCGAGATTTGAGATGCGGCGCGCGAAAATATAAATTTGCAATTCTGCACAAGAAATCCACCAGCAAGCAGCATAAACCTTCTAGAAATGATGATTTTTATGTGAATAACTCCTTAGTTTGACATTTGCCTGCACTTTTTTAGCGAGGAGTCCATTTTGGGGAGGGGGGCAGGGGGGTGGGAGGAAGGAAGTGCCCCATAGTCTTCAACTTCCTGTTCCTGTTCAGCAGGCTCCTCCCAGTGCTTTGTCCATCTCCTGGTCACTTTTCATTCGGATGTGGACCTGGAAGGATTACCTTTTGTGGATGCTGCTGGATCTTTGGATTTGAGGCCTTTTTGACTTTCTTTGGATCACTGTTGGATTAGAAATTTTACAAGTAAGTTTGTTTGGGGCATTACAGTTGCTGCAACTAAAATTTTGGGATTTTCGATTTTTTTGCTGTTTTGGGGCCTTTTCCCAGGGGTACTCAGTGGTGGGTGGACTGATTCTTTCTGTGGGTTGTCTTGAATTTAAACATCATGGAGGCCATAGATGAATTGGGATTGTGCTGATTTTTCTGTGTTTTTCGATTTTTTTTTTTTGTAAAATTTTGTGTTTTTCGATTTTTGACCTGTTGTTGGGGCCTTGACCAGGGGTAGTGAGTGGTGCATGGGGCCTAGTCTTTCTGTGGGCTGTCTTGAATTTAAACATCATGGATGGAATGGGATTGTGCTGATTTTGCAGTGTTTTTCGATTTTTGGGGGTGTTCATGGGGAGGGACATGCCATGTGGCTGGTGGCCATTTTGAGTGCAGCTACAGGCACTTGCCATGTGCTGGCAGGCAAGTGGCCATTTTGAATGCAGGCTTTGTTGTTAGGCCTCCAACCATTTTGCCTACTTTTCAACCTTTATTTATGCCAGGGGTAGTGAGTCTTGCATGGGCCTAGTATTTCTGTGGGTTGTCTTGAATTTAAACATCATGGAGGCCATAGATGAATTGGGATTGTGCTGATTTTTCTGTGTTTTTCGATTTTTTTTTTTTGTAAAATTTTGTGTTTTTCGATTTTTGACCTGTTGTTGGGGCCTTGACCAGGGGTAGTGAGTGGTGCATGGGGCCTAGTCTTTCTGTGGGCTGTCTTGAATTTAAACATCATGGATGGAATGGGATTGTGCTGATTTTGCAGTGTTTTTCGATTTTTGGGGGTGTTCATGGGGAGGGACATGCCATGTGGCTGGTGGCCATTTTGAGTGCAGCTACAGGCACTGGCCATGTGCTGGCAGGCAAGTGGCCATTTTGAATGCAGGCTTTGTTGTTAGGCCTCCAACCATTTTGCCTACTTTTCAACCTTTATTTATGCCAGGGGTAGTGAGTCTTGCATGGGCCTAGTATTTCTGTGGGTTGTCTTGAATTTAAACATCATGGAGGCCATAGATGAATTGGGATTGTGCTGATTTTTCTGTGTTTTTCGATTTTTTTTTTTGTAAAATTTTGTGTTTTTCGATTTTTGACCTGTTGTTGGGGCCTTGACCAGGGGTAGTGAGTGGTGCATGGGGCCTAGTCTTTCTGTGGGCTGTCTTGAATTTAAACATCATGGATGGAATGGGATTGTGCTGATTTTGCAGTGTTTTTCGATTTTTGGGGGTGTTCATGGGGAGGGACATGCCATGTGGCTGGTGGCCATTTTGAGTGCAGCTACAGGCACTGGCCATGTGCTGGCAGGCAAGTGGCCATTTTGAATGCAGGCTTTGTTGTTAGGCCTCCAACCATTTTGCCTACTTTTCAACCTTTATTTATGCCAGGGGTAGTGAGTCTTGCATGGGCCTAGTATTTCTGTGGGTTGTCTTGAATTTAAACATCATGGAGGCCATAGATGAATTGGGATTGTGCTGATTTTTCTGTGTTTTTCGATTTTTTTTTTTTGTACAATTTTGTGTTTTTCGATTTTTGACCTGTTGTTGGGGCCTTGACCAGGGGTAGTGAGTGGTGCATGGGGCCTAGTCTTTCTGTGGGCTGTCTTGAATTTAAACATCATGGATGGAATGGGATTGTGCTGATTTTGCAGTGTTTTTCGATTTTTGGGGGTGTTCATGGGGAGGGACATGCCATGTGGCTGGTGGCCATTTTGAGTGCAGCTACAGGCACTGGCCATGTGCTGGCAGGCAAGTGGCCATTTTGAATGCAGGCTTTCTTGTTAGGCCTCCAACCATTTTGCCTACTTTTCAACCTTTATTTATGCCAGGGGTAGTGAGTCTTGCATGGGCCTAGTATTTCTGTGGGTTGTCTTGAATTTAAACATCATGGAGGCCATAGATGAATTGGGATTGTGCTGATTTTTCTGTGTTTTTCGATTTTTTTTTGTGTAAAATTTTGTGTTTTTCGATTTTTGACCTGTTGTTGGGGCCTTGACCAGGGGTAGTGAGTGGTGCATGGGGCCTAGTCTTTCTGTGGGCTGTCTTGAATTTAAACATCATGGATGGAATGGGATTGTGCTGATTTTGCAGTGTTTTTCGATTTTTGGGGGTGTTCATGGGGAGGGACATGCCATGTGGCTGGTGGCCATTTTGAGTGCAGCTACAGGCACTGGCCATGTGCTGGCAGGCAAGTGGCCATTTTGAATGCAGGCTTTGTTGTTAGGCCTCCAACCATTTTGCCTACTTTTCAACCTTTATTTATGCCCAGGGGTAGTGAGTCTTGCATGGGCCTAGTCTTTCTGTGGGTTGTCTTGAATTTAAACATTATGGAGGGCATGGATGGATTGGGATTGTGCTGATTTTGCAGTGTTTTTCGATTTTTTTGTGCTCTATAACTGAACTGATGTTCCTCTGTCTTCCATTTTTTTTAGGTGCACAAGACTCAAGAGAACCACCAGTGCCAGGAAGAAGTCCTGCAGCGGTGTGTGTGTGCAGCATAACGTCACGCGACGTCACGTCTGGCCTCAGACAACTCTACAATTCGTGCAACTGCGGCCTGCTGTCTGACCTGCTCTGAAGAAGATGGCCCCAAAGAAAGTTCTCCGTAGCTCCTCTAGCAAGAAAGTTGCTAGTAAGGAGCAGAAGAAGCAAGTTACCAAGGAGGCTGGTGTGTCACCCGCCACTTTTTTTGGGAGCAAAAGAAAAAGTACGCCTGCAGCAGCAGGATCTGCTGGGGACCAACCTGAGAGCAGCACCCCTGCTCCATTGGGTTCAGTGCCTCCACCACCACGCCAACTTAAGTCAAAGCCCTTGAGTGCTTCAGAGGCAGTCAGTGTACTTCTCCAATCACCATCGACCAGTGATGTTGGCTCATCGCAAGAAAGTAGCAGCAATGTCCCTGAATCAACACAGGTTGTTGTAACTCATCTGACAAGTGTTGAACAACCACAGCCGCAACAACAACACCATGTGCAAGTACACGCCCAAGTACATGTGGAAGGAGAGGCAGCAAAAGGAGATGCGCAAGCAAAGGTGCATGGACGTTCACAAGTGCCCACAATAGTTGTTCCTCCCGAAGTAGGGGCACATTTGGAAATCGACAATGAAGCTGAGGTATCATTGGAAGCCACTCCTCCTGATGATCATTCATTGTCTTCCACATCCCTAGCAAGGAAAAGATCAAGGGGGGTGTCTACATCTTCTTCAAGCCCACCTCGTTCTGGTGCAAGTGATCTGTCTTGGGAACCACGACAACTGCGGTCTGACAGTGAGGCAGAGGCACACCATGATCTGCCACCGGTACCTAAGCGTAAAAGGAAGGTCGTCCAAAAACTCAAACCTATGGAGTGTGATGAGGCTCAACAAGAAGTGACAGATACTGCTGGTGATGAAGCCTCTCACGATGACGACGAGCCAGTCATCACAAAGGTCACTGCAGCCCCACCGGGCATGCAGCAAAGAGACATTTTGACCCTATCCCGAGAAGCTGCTGAGCGTGATGATGATGTCGGCGAGGAGGCAATGGAAATGGAATCATTAGATTTGGAGTTAAGTAGTACACCAAAACCTACCGCTTCCATATTTCTTCCTCGCAAGAAGGTACCCACCTCGTCCTCGACCTCAATTCGTGGTGGTGAAAGTGCAAAACGTACTGAAGTTCGGCAATCCACATCCTCCACTTCATCTGTCATTAGCAGCAGGACCACCACCACCAGTATCGACGCCTCCTCCGGCGGCGGCCCCCGAAGACATTTCAAGTCTCCAGTTTGGGACTTCTTTAGTGTTTGCCCAAAAAAGGAAAACGTAGCCATTTGTAGCCTTTGTAAGCTTCGATATAGTCGTGGTAAGCTTGGTTCTAACTATGGTACCGGAGGCCAGAGAGGTCATCTTGAGAGAAGGCACCCTGTCGAATGGTTTCCGCACCTAGAGGCGGTCAAGAAAGCCGGAATTGCACGTAATGAAAACGTTGATTTGTCATCTGCTGATGACGAGGAGGTAGAAGAAGACGATCCAAACACTTCACTTACACCCAGTTCCCATGTCAGCAGCACACCCCATGGGAGCCACACTAAGAGTGTGGGAGAGAGTGAGACATCAATGCGGAAAAGTTCATCAGCGAGCGTAACTGGGTCGAAGAGATCATCATCCCGTAAATCATTGGTCCAGGGCAACATTAAAAAGATGTTGTTTACAGAAGCGCAATATGAACGCAACCACCCAATGACCCGTCTGTATAACACTAAGCTGGCTAAAATGCTAGCTCTGGACCTTCTCCCTTTTTCTTTTGTCGAAGGGGTTGGTTTTCTAGAATTAGTGGCAGCGCTCTGCCCTAAATGGAAGGTTCCTAGCCGGTTCTATTTTGCCCGAGTTGCGGTTCCAGCACTACATGAAGATGTTCTGAAGGCGATTGGGGCAGCTTTGCAGAAGAGTGCTGTTCACACTATACATCTGACAACAGACATGTGGAGCAGTGGCGCAGGCGCTGATTACATGTGCATCACTGCACACTGGGTCTCTTTTTCAGGGGCTAAAGCAAAGCTAAACTCAGGTGTTGACACTAACATTGTTTTTAAAGGTGCTCGGAAACATGCAACACTAGCCATGTTTGGTTTGGATAAACGTCACACAGCAGAAAACATTTTGGATGTCTTTAACACAAAGGTCCTTAACTGTCTGTCCCCACTAAAACGCAAGGTTGGTTATGTTTCCACGGACAATGGCTCCAATATAGTTAAGGCCATGAGGGACGGTTACTATTTCAGAGTGCCGTGTTTGGCGCACTGTATAAACCTGGTTGTCCAAAAATTCTTGGGTAATAAACTCAGTGCAGCGTCCAGTGTATTGGAGAACTGCCGAAAAATTTGCAAGCATTTCAGGCATTCTTTTAAGGCCCGCAAGCAGCTGAGGAGCATGCTATATCAATGTCAAATGCCAGTGAAAGCACTCATCCAGGAGGTGGTAACACGTTGGAACTCAACCTTCTACATGCTTGAGCGTCTGTATGAGCAGTATACGCAACTCGATCAATATTTCTTGAAAGAGGGTATAGAGGAGCTGAGGATGGGTGGGCCGCAATGGAACATAGTTGAAAGCCTAACACGCATGCTTCGTCCTTTTGAGGTCTTCACGCGTGCAGTCAGCAAGGAGGACTCTAATTTGGGAAAAGCTATCCCATTGTTGTACATGCTGGAGGACCAACTGAAGGAGGTGTGTTCTGTGTTTCGAAAAGATGACAAAAAGAAAGGCTCTTCTTTGCTTCTGGCTGAGCAATTATTAGAGCTCCTACAAGGTGATGAACGTCTTCAAAAGATCCACTCAGAACAGCATTACATTTGTGCTACTATTCTGGATCCACGCTACAAAAAGGCGCTGGCAGGCAGAGCATTCTTTTCTTTTGCTGATGAAGATGTTACAAAGTACAAACGTTGGCTAGCCTTGTCAGCCAAGAAGTTTGAAACAGAACGGCTGGAAATTGAAGGAAATGGCAGTACATCAGCAGGCCATCCCCAGTCAAAACAATCCACTTCTGCACCTGTGGCTGTGGCACAAGTGACCTCTCAGCCGTTAAAGACACCGGCAACCGCATCATCTGCACGAAAGACAGCAGAAACATTGGAGGCTGAAGAGGATTGGCTAGCTCTGCGTGGGTTTGGTTCTCAAAAGGCCAGAGGCACAGCAAGAGCTACGCAAAGTGGAGGAACCTTGGAGGAGGACCTTGAGTCGATGGTGAAGGACTATCTGAATGACTCCACAGAGGTCTATGTTAATTCTGACCCATTGGCGTATTGGCATGGGAAAAAAGAATTGTGGCCACAGCTCACCAACCTGGCTTTAAACTACTTGTCTTGCCCACTCGCAAGTGTGTCTTCTGAACGGGTTTTCAGTGCGGCTGGTGGGATTGTAACTCCCAAACGGAGCCGCCTCTCGCCCAAAAATGTGGAGAGGTTAACAATGATCAAGATGAATCAGCACCTCATACCACCAGATATAAGAGTACGAGAGAGCGTGCCGGATGAAGAGGAGGTGGCCAGCACCATAGATGAGGGAATTTCTACTCTGTCAGGTGGCACTGACCTCACCCGGGCTGAATTCGCAGAGTATGATGACGAAGCCTTATTCTTATTCCTGGACCGTGATTCCGACTTCGAGCCCTGAAAATGAGACAACGAATCAATAACTTTCTTTTTCATCCTTATTCACTTTTATTCCTGTGTGTCTGTCTTTCTTTGTTGTGCACAGTTAATATAATTCAAACTTTAATCAGATTATCACAAAGACAAGCCCATCAGCAGAACTGTCTTCACTTGTTTGCTAATTTATTTGAAGGTGCCGCAGTCTGCATTCCTCAGGTTCACAAGTTCAGAAGAACATGCTCCTCTATCCTCCTCCTCCAGACTCCTATTTCCATCAAAGCAGAGGGCTGGTTTACGCCCAATGAAGAAAGACTCAGCACTTGTGGGGGTGTTGTTCTACCTCTTTGCAGGTGAGTTGACGGGTCTGGGGCCATTGCTGGGAAGCACTAAAAGTGGTTTGTGCCAAATCCGAGGCGGAAATTTTTTTGTGTTTTTGATGACTTGCTTGCCTTTGAGGTGCTCTTAGGGGGGGTTCCGTCTGTTTGTGGGTGAGTTTCATGGTCTGAGAGCATTGCTGGGACACTCTAATCTTGATTGCATTTGCTTTTCAGGAAATCCGTCGTGCCAACCCCGACTTATGGCCTAGCTACGCAGCGCGTTTGGACCGAAGGCCCAGAAATATTGCAAGTATGAGATTTTGCTTTTGGCCTGTTTGGGGGTGTTATGCTTCTTGGCGGGTGGGTTGCCGGGTCTTGGGGCATTCCTGGGAAGGTCTAATACCGGGTAGAAGTGGTTGGGACAAAATCCAGGCCGATTTTTTTTGGGCTATTTCAGACATTTTGCTCTATGTAGCGTTTTCGGGGGCCTGTTTGGGGGGCTTGCTGGTGTTTGCGGGTGAGTTTCGTGGTCTGGGAGCACTGCTGGGACACTCTAATCTTGATTGCATTTGCTTTTCAGGAAATCCGTCGTGCCAACCCCGACTTATGGCCTAGCTACGCAGCGCGTTTGGACCGAAGGCCCAGAAATATTGCAAGTATGAGATTTTGCTTTTGGCCTGTTTGGGGGTGTTATGCTTCTTGGCGGGTGGGTTGCCGGGTCTTGGGGCATTCCTGGGAAGGTCTAATACCGGGTAGAAGTGGTTGGGACAAAATCCAGGCCGATTTTTTTTGGGCTATTTCAGACATTTTGCTCTATGTAGCGTTTTCGGGGGCCTGTTTGGGGGGCTTGCTGGTGTTTGCGGGTGAGTTTCGTGGTCTGGGAGCACTGCTGGGACACTCTAATCTTGATTGCATTTGCTTTTCAGGAAATCCGTCGTGCCAACCCCGACTTATGGCCTAGCTACGCTGCGCGTTTGGACCGAAGGCCCAGAAATATTGCAAGTATGAGATTTTGCTTTTGGCCTGTTTGGGGGTGTTATGCTTCTTGGCGGGTGGGTTGCCGGGTCTTGGGGCATTCCTGGGAAGGTCTAATACCGGGTAGAAGTGGTTGGGACAAAATCCAGGCCGATTTTTTTTGGGCTATTTCAGACATTTTGCTCTATGTAGCGTTTTCGGGGGCCTGTTTGGGGGGCTTGCTGGTGTTTGCGGGTGAGTTTCGTGGTGTGGGAGCACTGCTGGCTATATATACTTTACTTTGCAAGAGGTTTTAAGCAAATCCATGGTGGCTGAGGGGACTTAGGGCCTAGCTGCAGAGCGCGCGCGGAGTGATTTGGGAAATTTGTGAAAAAGTGACTAAGTCCCCATTTTTGTACTTTTGCTCTTTGGCTGTTTGGGGGTCTTCTACTCGTTTTCTCCTGGGTTGACGGCTCTGGGGCCATTGCTGGGAAGCTCTAATACCGGATAAAAGTGTTTTGGACCAAATCCCAGGCGGAATTTTTTTTGTGTTTTTGATGACTTGCTTGCCTTTGAGGTGCTCTTAGGGGGGGTTCCGTCTGTTTGCGGGTGAGTTTCGTGGTCTGGGAGCACTGCTGGGACACTCTAATCTTGATTGCATTTGCTTTTCAGGAAATCCGTCGTGCCAACCCCGACTTATGGCCTAGCTACGCAGCGCGTTTGGACCGAAGGCCCAGAAATATTGCAAGTATGAGATTTTGCTTTTGGCCTGTTTGGGGGTGTTATGCTTCTTGGCGGGTGGGTTGCCGGGTCTTGGGGCATTCCTGGGAAGGTCTAATACCGGGTAGAAGTGGTTGGGACAAAATCCAGGCCGATTTTTTTTGGGCTATTTCAGACATTTTGCTCTATGTAGCGTTTTCGGGGGCCTGTTTGGGGGGCTTGCTGGTGTTTGCGGGTGAGTTTCGTGGTCTGGGAGCACTGCTGGGACACTCTAATCTTGATTGCATTTGCTTTTCAGGAAATCCGTCGTGCCAACCCCGACTTATGGCCTAGCTACGCAGCGCGTTTGGACCGAAGGCCCAGAAATATTGCAAGTATGAGATTTTGCTTTTGGCCTGTTTGGGGGTGTTATGCTTCTTGGCGGGTGGGTTGCCGGGTCTTGGGGCATTCCTGGGAAGGTCTAATACCGGGTAGAAGTGGTTGGGACAAAATCCAGGCCGATTTTTTTTTGGGCTATTTCTGACATTTTGCTCTATGTAGCGTTTTCGGGGGCCTGTTTGGGGGGCTTGCTGGTGTTTGCGGGTGAGTTTCGTGGTGTGGGAGCACTGCTGGCTATATATACTTTACTTTGCAAGAGGTTTGAAGCAAATCCATGGTGGCTGAGGGGACTTAGGGCCTAGCTGCAGAGCGCGCGCGGAGTGATTTGGGAAATTTGTGAAAAAGTGACTAAGTCCCCATTTTTGTACTTTTGCTCTTTGGCTGTTTGGGGGTCTTCTACTCGTTTTCTCCTGGGTTGACGGCTCTGGGGCCATTGCTGGGAAGCTCTAATACCGGATAAAAGTGTTTTGGACCAAATCCCAGGCGGAATTTTTTTTGTGTTTTTGATGACTTGCTTGCCTTTGAGGTGCTCTTAGGGGGGGTTCCGTCTGTTTGCGGGTGAGTTTCGTGGTCTGGGAGCACTGCTGGGACACTCTAATCTTGATTGCATTTGCTTTTCAGGAAATCCGTCGTGCCAACCCCGACTTATGGCCTAGCTACGCAGCGCGTTTGGACCGAAGGCCCAGAAATATTGCAAGTATGAGATTTTGCTTTTGGCCTGTTTGGGGGTGTTATGCTTCTTGGCGGGTGGGTTGCCGGGTCTTGGGGCATTCCTGGGAAGGTCTAATACCGGGTAGAAGTGGTTGGGACAAAATCCGCGCGGAAAAGCCTTTAGTTTTGGCACTTTTTGTAACTTAGGGTTCGTTAGGGTTAGCCCTAGCAGCAGGATTGCATGTGTATCGGGGTGTTCTAGATTTTTCAAACTGAGTTCTGGGGTCTTAGAGCACTCGTGAGAATGTGTAATTTTGGTTGCAAGTCATTTGAAGAAAATCCATGGTGGGAAAGGGGGGATTTGGCATAGTTAAAGAAAGCCTTTGCCACTATTCTTAACTTAGGGTTCGTTAGGGTTAGCAGTATTTCTATTGCATGTGTTTGAGTGGGGGGGATTTCGAGTCTTGGAGCGATGCTGGCTATGGCTACTTTTGCTTGGTTGCTTGCAAGTGGTTTGAATACAATCCACGGGGGGTAATGGGTAATTAGGGTACTTCGGCCTACTTTTACTTTCAAAGTAAGTTTTGTCTCCAGTTTTCTGCTAGGCCTCGTTTTTTGGGTGGGAGCACTGCTAGGAAGATCTATTTTTGTTCTAAAACACAGTTTACAGTACACCTAGCTTGAGGGGCAAGATCCGCTACATTAATTTGCCCATACTTACTTATCCTTCAAAAGGTGACTCAGAGTACGCACTTTCAAAAACATTGTACTGTCTGTCTACTAGGAAAAACAAATTGTGACTTTTTGCACTCCACAGCCTACATACCTTATATTTATTTATCAGTGGTGTTGTAATATTATATCACTTCCTGTTTTTCGTTGAATAATTACAGGCCGGGTTTCAGTCTCTGCAATGGGGAAAAAAGGATGGAGTCAGGCTTCACAGTAGCGAGCCACAATTCAGCATCAGGCAGGCAGTGGACAGGGTGTCTTCTGGTGACCAACATCGGTGGACGAAGCGTCGGCTGCAATGGAGGAGTGCCGCTAATAGGAGGATTTTTTTTCTGCGGGCAACTTACTTACCACTTCCAACAGGACCACTACAACCACATAGATACAGTATCCCTTGCCTTTTTCTCTGACTGTGACTGCATTTCTTTGCTCTCTCTCGGCTTCTACATTGATCCCTTAACACATCACTTAGTCCACTCCACTATCTGCACCACACATAGTCATTTGTAAGTGCTCCTACGTAATTCGCAAGTCGCAGCACGCCCCAGGCCGTAGAGGACTGGGATGGCCCCAATGATGAAGCATGTCACCAAGGGGCAACCCTGGTGAGTGAGGGGACACCTAGAAAAAAAGCAATTTCTCCTTTTCTATCTACTATACCTTCTGTCAGGTTACGCAGCCCCTAAGCGCCTACCGTACTATGAAACTACATTTCCCATGAGTAGGCGGGAGACTTGCAGACTATTTAGTGAGACTATATGAGAGTACCCTTGTATGTTAGGACATCACTTCACTGATGCCTGTCTTGTCTTCTCTTACAGGTATCCTTTCCCTGCTGACCCTACCTTTACCCATCCCACATTTTTTATTTTAGTTTGTTATTTTTCTCCCTCGCCTAATGCCTCGAACACCCTGTGTTTACACTTCTGGGTGTTGGTGACATTTGGAGGTGGAACCATATTTGCATCGACTGGATCACGGGGAGTAAACGTGACACCTTCCAGACCAACCCCATTGAGTGTTGTTGTGAATGGATTTATAGTGACCAGCAAGGCTCTCGGGTATCTGGCTACAGAGACCTTATGTTGAATATAGTTATCAATAATTCCACACAGGCCCTGTACTGTCGCATTCTTTCTTTCCACAGTTGTCGATGATATATTCTTACTCTGCTTGACAAAGAACCATTGCTAATGTGAAAGAACTTCAACCGAATTAGTAGTTATACTTTACCATTTGTTAGGCTACAATGTGGCACTGCTCTACTGTACTTCTGTCACCTGCTATATTCTCAGTTGTACCGTTGAATTGCTCAGGAGGACAAACCAGATTTCATTTTCTTTTTTTTCATAGGCATGCAACTGCCACTGTGTCACACCACTACTACCACCGCTATGAGGAAATTTTATCCGACCAAGATTGCCAACGTTATTCGGTGTTTCCCGTGGAGCCAGCCCTGGGCCTAGCCCTACTTTCAAACACAAATTACAGGTAAGATAAGCGTTTGGTGGTTTGGGGGTATAATGGAGTATTAGTACGAGAGACGAGAGCCTGAAGGTAGTACTACTAAAGTCCTAGGACTCTTGGATTCACTTCACTTAGTCTGTGAGAGGCACTTAGTGTTGAAAACATTTGGGCATTTACACTTAAAGGAAGAAAATGGAACTAAACTTTCAGGAAAACAGTCAACGTTAAACCCCCACCCACCAGGCAAGCAGTAAAAAACAGGTATGCTCAGATAAAGTTTGAAAAAGTATATTTATATCCCTAACAAAATAATCTCCCGCAAGACCCTCCCTAACCCCAACGATTGTCCTTCAAAAGTCCCCAAAAACCCAACTCCCAATTCCCACCCCCCAAAAGTCTCTAAAAAAGGGGCAAGGGACACTATGGGTGGATGCTGTTCACTTTTTGGGCCAGGGCATCATGCTCCTCGCGGAGCAAGGCGAGCTCCTGCTGAAGGCGGGACACCATCAGGGTGGTGCGGCGCAGGCGTGCCTTCACTGCCTTGCAGGTGCAAGGCCTGTGAGAAGCAGCTGTTGGCCTTGCTGCTCGGCGGTGGCGTTTGCCTTTGGCAGCCCGGCTCAGTCTCGGTGGACCACTGTGCTGGGTCACGGTGGCAGCCGGTGAGGCCACGGAGGACGACGTTGTCGTTGTTGTCGACCGCACACTTTCCACGTCCTCCAGGGCCACCAGCCGCCGATATTCCGCAACAGTGGCCTCGATTCTCCGTTGCCGGGCCGCTCTAGCCAGCTCCTTCCTCCTTGTTCGTTTGGAAGGAGAACCTATATGAAGAAAGAAAGACATAGTCTGTAACCAATGCTCTTTAAGATTAACTCAATCATTCAGCAGAAATGTGTGCTGCAGTACAACTAGCAACTTGCAAGCGCATTACATAACTATTGAGGCCAGTATCTATCTAACCTCACACTTCTTCATCCTTGCTCTAACATTAGTGGGAGTTTAAGGAACAAATTCTATGAGCACTGTGGACTTCCATTGGAGTCGACTATGAAAGTACACCAGTCTTATTCTTCTTCTTGTCTCTTGTTTTGGAAAATTGGTACGTTATTTTCTGCAAGCCGGCATAATGCCAGCGCGGTAAACTTGCACCCGAGAAAAAGAGACGCACGCCATGAGGAGTGACCTAGACTTGCGTTGCCGTTGCGTTACTGTACCCGTCCAGTACATGCAGGTGGTGAATCTCTTACTTTTCTATTACGGGTGGCACTGAGAATACTCTGTTACAACTCAAGGGCTACTGCTTAATTAATTTAACTTTCACCCTACAGTGGAAATGAGTACTAGAAATGGAAAATTGAAGAAGATAAATAATCTGATTATCTATCACTTCACATGGGATGTTTTTGCTTATATATGGGATGACTTTAGGTGCTTTGCTTTTTATTGAGTGACAGGCAGTGATACACCCACACATGAATGACTGAGTACTACTAAACTTATTAAGAGAGGTAGGGAGTGGCCACCATAATAACCGGATCTATGCAGTGCTTGCAATACAAACTACTGCTACTATTTATGGTAGTATTTGGACAAAATTAAAAGTTCTTTTCCTTGCCTTTCCTACACTGGAACGGACGTGCGGGTGCAGTGTTAGTGTTACATGCTCTTCAAAGTTACACTTAGTTCATCCACTGACCGTCTACTCTCTCTAGATCATGGGTACTCACAAACTTTCTCTCAGGGGCTACATTTACAGTGTAGTTTGGGGCCGAGGGCCGCACTGGTGGGGGCGGAGTCAGAGGGGGCGGGGCTAAAGCAAAACGATAACTTGTGACCATGAGGTTGCACACAGGTCCCTGCAGCAGATGCCCTCATCCACTGAGCCACCAGACCCAGCATTTACATACATCTCTCTCCCTCCTGCTGTCCCTCCTGCCCTCCCTCCATCTCTCTCTCCCTCCTGCCCTCCCTCTCCCTCTGTCATCTCACTGTGTGTGTGTCTATCTGTGTCAGCCTTCAGCCCGGGTTGAGACCGCTTCCTCAACGCGCACACACAGACAACAACACCAAAGTACTTAACAGGTCTTTAAAAGACCATTAACATATTATTGAGGCTTTGTTTGTTTTAGCGCCCCTGCTTCTCCACCCTGACAATCACTGCTTGCCCGGCCCCACAGAGCAGAGGCTTAGTTCTATTTCACCTCTTTGTGGCCTTGCATCTCCACTCTGCTCTGTGGGGGCCGGGGGAGCAGTGATTGTCAGAGTGGAGATGCAGGGGCGCTAACAGGTGAAATACAAAAAAGCCTCTGCTCTGTGGGGGCCGGGGGAGCAGTGATTGTCTGCAAGGTCAGCGCACCGCCAACGAAGGCTTGCCGGGCCACCACCGGCCCGCGGGCCGTACTAGGAGTACCCCTGCTCTAGATACACATATGCTATCTAAGAGTCAGATAGTAGCATGATCCAGGTATATGGACACATACAGTTTCTGTGTCACCCACCCAGGCTGTTGTCCTTCCACCCATCATTGCTTCATCATTCACCCAGCCATGCATCTCATATTCTTGCCTTCCCAGCTAGTCTTCAATCTCAATAAGTAAGGAATATATAAGAGCTTACCTCTGGCCGCCACCACCGTCTCAACTCTCACATCCGGCGCCGCCGCCTCCTCCCCTGATGATGAATTGCCCTCCGCCTCCGTGTCGAGCACCACCACCACACTGGCCCCGCCACCAGATGTTCCACCTACAAAGTACATTTAAGAATCTTAGAATAAAGCACTCACTAGTCACTAGTATTTGGTCTAGGAATGAAGACATGTGAAAACAATGTAATTTGTGACTGTCTACGTTAAAGTTAAAAAAAATGTCCCTTTTTCCAGGGAAGGTTGTCTTGCTGCACTTTTTGGCACAACTGATGAAGGCTGATTTTTTAACACGCACCATTTTTCTCCACACAGACAGAAGATGGACTTCTAACAACAAGATCAAGTTGAAACCAGGTGAGAGCTCGGCTCGACCACAAGAAATGTCTTCAATTAATCGTCAGCACTAACCACTTTTCCATTATCAGTTAAACGTTTAGTTTTATTATGACTTCATTTTAATAAATGTGTTTACTTTTAATAAAGCTTTTAAATTTAAATACAATCTGTGTTTTTTGGTCCTCCAGACTAGAGTGACTGAACGAAAGGTTTTGCAATTTTTGCAAGCATGAGTCCAGATAGAACACTTCAAAAGACATTATGGACAATCCCAGAGGACTGCACTAAGTTGATAGAGCTATTGCTGACTAGAATCATGGGAGTTTCGCCAACCGTGCAATCTTAGTTAGCTACACAGACAGACTAATAAGAATAATCTAGTAATACCACAGGGAGTCATAGTAGAGGCAGGATAAGAATTTAGATACAGTCTACAAGAAGAGCAAAGACAATTTTGAAAAAATTCAAATGAGGAACGCTAGGAAAAATAGGTACTAGTCTAAAATGAAAACTTACTGGGGCCAGCAGAGGAGCCCTCGCCTGCCCGATCCTGGCCCTGTTGATGAACAGCATCCGCCGCCTGCTGCTCCTGTGTCCTCCTCTCGCCCCTGGGGGGAGCTGACGTACAACATGAAAGAAAGAACAGAAAACATGGATGATTGTTGCTTGTCAATGTCAACCAAATCAAACATTTCAAAAGAACAATAACAAAATATTTCCGCGAAATTATATTGATTATGGTTACTTTTTATTTATTTGCGGACCTGTGACTTCGAAAGTCACGTAACTCACTAAACAAAGTACTGAAACGTTCACCTAGGACTGGCAGGCAGCAGTCCGCAGGCAAGACGCAAAGTGACAGACAAACTCCATTGTGATTTCAGTCAGATCAGTGACAACACTAACAGTTGCCTGCTACATTACCAGTCATTTAAATAGTCAAACTATCAATCCACCGCCACTATTTTTCTTATTGTCAGGGTTACAAAGGAAGGGGCAGATTTAAGCCCTTGCGGCTCATTTGCGCCGTTCTTGCGTGACTTTTGTGACGCAGCAGCTAAACAAAAAAGGGCGCCATGGTGCGGCGTATAATATTATAACAACGTGACGCATTTGGGAGATGCATCCCGTTATAAAGCCCTGCGCCATCAGGGGGCGTTCCGGCGCAAGGGAGGGCATTCCTGCGCTGGAACACATCCTAATAGTGGCTGAGGGAAATCTACAAAATATCAATCAGTCACCTTTAGGACAATGATGCGTCACACAAACCCTGCACCTGCTTGAAGCAGACGTACGGCTTGACCCAGCATTGGGGAGATAGGGTACCCCAGAGCATTGATGGAGCTGCGCCATCGTTGCGACGCAACTCCAGCAGTAAAGCTTCGGTGACGTTTTGGGCCCATGGGGAGCCGCATTGCAAATACGGCGCACCATGTTTGGTGGTGGTAGCGGGCCGCACAATTAATGGCGCATCCCTGCTACTTTGCAGGGATGCGACGGTAATTGCAATTCTGCCCCTTAGGGGCATACTTACTTACGCGTTCTGGCGCATCTCCAGAGATGCGCCAGATCAAATGCGTCACGCAAAACTACCCTTGCGACACGGCAGATGTGCCTCATTTACAATGCGGCGCGCCCTGGCGCAAGGGTAGGCACTTGCGTGACGCATCTCGTCACGTAAGAGCGGCGCATCGCTGGAGTCACGTCGCCAACGCAATGCAACTCCAGTAATGCTCAGGGCCACCCAATACTTTACATGCTGTGTCAGTCCTTTCGCCTGCTTCGAGCAGACATAAGGAATTGAATTGACGTAGCAGCGTCGCAGAAGTGCCTGCGTTAAATCTTGTAGATTTCACGCAGGCAATTTTGCGAGGCGCACAGCCGCTGGACCGCCCACCCTGCGTACTAGGAACGCACCCATTGTGGTGCAGGCCCATGGCTTTATAACGTGACGCATCTCCCTAGATGCGTCATGCTGTAAATGACTTGCAGGGATGCGGCACGTTTACGCCGCTGTTGCGTCACGCAAGGCAACGTAAACGTGGCGCAAGGGGCTTGTAAATGTAATCTGCCCCCTAGTGTCTAGCATTACGCAGTTCTGTTAAGTACACTCATACATAATAGTTACTCAGGCCAATGAGACCACGAAATAGAAAACAAATAAGCATAGTAGCAACCCCACTGAGAAGGAGAGCAGTGCACCTGAAATGCACAGAAGATTTTGAAATATAATTTAACTACAATGTAATCGTCATCAGCGGCATTATTGGCTTGCTCCATGTAAAAAACAAATATTTGCAATACAACAACACAGAGCAGGAGAAAACATCATAGTAGTGAGTGATTAAATGCCAATGGCTACTACTACTCACCAAGCCCGGGGATCTCCAAGCCGAGCTGGTCCAGCAGGTCGCGCTCGCGGTCCAGGAGGTCCGTCCAGCGATGGGTGACCTGGCTGTAGGTGCGCTGGACCCCGTAGAGGTGGGATATGGCCCAGCACACCTTCTCCCACCGCTTCCGGCGCTCCCGCATGTTATAGCCGCCGGCCGCGATCCTGCCGCCTCCCGCGATGGTCCTGGGCAGGCGGCGCTGGACGAAGTAGACCAGCGCGCCCACTTCCTCCGGGCTGAATATCTCCCGGCGCGTCACCTGCTCCCCCCTCGATCTCACGCCTGCTGTCCTGCCACTGGGTCCAGCACTACTCCCCGCCGCCGCTGCGGCCCTCAAGTGCCTGGGCAGCTTCACGGCGCCTGGCTTGACCATGGTCTGGGCAGGTAAGGTAGGAAGAAGTAGAAAATTAAGAAAGAATAGGATAGGGAAGAAGAAAAGAAAAGAGTTTACAAAAGTAGTTTAAAAGTAAAGAAAAATAGCAGAAAAGACAAAAATATACAGCTAGGAAAAGAGAGGGATAGATAAGAAGCAAAATCGTAAAAAAAAAACTGAAAACAAGCAAAGGATGGGAAAGATATCAAGAGGATTAAACACCATGCCCAGACACAGGAAATGAATGAAAAACAAGATGGCCGGCGCCCGTTTCCGAGCGCGAAAGTCAGTTCGCGCGAGATTTTCCTCGCGATCTCGTGCGAACCTCTAGATTTCCCGCGCGATCTCGTGCGAACCTCTACTCGCAATGCGCTTACTGCGCGAGATTATACATAGCGGGCGGAAACGGAAATACGTCACGCAAACAAAATGGCCGCGCCCGTACTCGACCTTGGGGTAAATTCGCGTGTTGCGCTGCAAGCGGCTCGCGAATACTGCAAAAAAACTCGCGAAACAACAAGCCGCAAAAAAATAAAATGCTCATTCGCACGAATTGGCGGCTTCCGCGGTCGGTTTCGCACGACGCCGCGCCCCGCGAATAGCGCGAAAAAAACCGCAAAACGATTTCAGCAAAAGCAAAAGCAATGAGCAGGTGCAAAAGGTCAACCTCATGATTTGTAACGATTCTTTGTATTGCTTCCTGAGGGGGCCCTCCAGAATTCGGTTGCCTGCTTGCAACTATTGTGTGACCCTGCTCTGACCTTAACTGTATGCCACAAAGGTCCTGATTTACAGCTAAAGGAGCAGACAAGCAGGTGCCAGGCTGGAACTTTAAATTCTTTCAGTGACACATTAATTAGCCCCTAATTCATTATTGTCAGTTGGGGCAGGGCAGGTGTTGTAACTAATTTTGCAACAATGAAAGCACTTAGCAAGTGCAAAAGATCACTAATCAGGGCGCACTAAGGAAGCAGGTGCCAGCTAAAAAAATATTCTGTGACACATTAATCAGCCCCAAATTAATTCAGGTCACTTGAGGCAGGGAAGGTGTGCTTTGCTTTGCCGAAAATAATGTACACTGGACAACCAGAGGGTGTGGTGATGAAACAGAGGGTGGCATGGGTGGGCCAGAGGGTGGCATGAGTAGTCAGAGAGTGGCAGTGGTGACAGAGAGTGGCAGTGATGAAGAAGAGTGTCCCAAACAGGCTGGACATGTAGAAACAACAAGTTCGCAAAACTTGCGACCCGACAGGTAAGTTCGCAAATTGCGAAATTGTAAAAACCCTCGCGAACTGGCAGAAACACGGGCGAACACAAAAAAAAAAAAAAATCCGCAAATTCGCGGGAATTCGCGGATTTTGCGGATTGCGAATCCGCAAATCCGCAAAATTCGCGAACGCGAGATCCGCAAAATTCGCCCATGCCTACCTCAGAATAGTTACACATATGCCACAAAGGTCCTGAATTACAGCTAAGGGAGACAAGCAGGAGCCAGGCTGGAGGTTCAAATCCATTAATCAGCCCCTAATTCATTATTGTCAGTTGGGGCAGGGCAGGTGTTGTAACTAATTTTGCAACAATGAAAGCACTTAGCAAGTGCAAAAGATCACTAATCAGGAAGCACTAAGGAAGCAGGTGCCAGCTAAAAAAATATTCTGTGACACATTAATCAGCCCCAAATTAATTCAGGTCACTTGAGGCAGGGAAGGTGTGCTTGCGTTGCCACAATAATGTACACTGACTGGACAACCAGAGGGTGCTGTGATGAAACAGAGGGTGGCATGGGTGGGCCAGAGGGTGGCATGAGTAGTCAGAGAGTGGCAGTGGTGACAGAGAGTGGCAGTGATGAAGAAGAGTGTCCCAAACAGGCTGGACACGTAGAAACAACAAGTTCGCGAAACTTGCGACCCGACAGGTAAGTTCGCAATTTGCGACATTGTACAAAACCCTCGCGAACTGGCAGAAACCTGCGCAAACACAAAAAAAAAAATCCGCAAATTCGCGAGAATTCGCGGATTTTGCGGATTGCGAGTTCGCAAATCCGCAAAATTCGCGAACGCGAGATTCGCAAAATTCGCCCATGCTTACTTGAAGGAGCACTGGGCATGGACTCACATGCGGGTCATTAACCCCCCTCCAAGATTAGGAACAGTGGGTCTCCTCTCGCACACCCCACAGCATGGGCCACTCCTATCTGTGATGCCCATGCTCACATGGGCTCACATGTGGGTCATTAATGCCCCTCCTGGAATAGAAGCAGAGGGTCTCCTCTCACACACACCACAGCACTGGGCACACTTGCCTGCAATGCTCCTGGGGCATGGGCTCACATGCGGGTCATTAACCCCCTCCTAGACTAGAAGCAGAGGGCTCATCTCGCACACCCCACAGCACGGGGCACTCTTGTCTGCGATGCTCCTCGGGCATGAGTTCACATGTGAGTCATTAATGCCCTCCTGGAATAGAAGCAGAAGTTATCCTCTTGCACACCCCACAGCGCTGGGCACTCTTGCCTGCGATGCTCCTGGGACAAGGGCTCACATGCAGGTCATTACTGCCCCTCCTAGACTACAAGCAGAGGGCACATCTCACACACCCCACAGTGGTCCTGGTTGAGGACTTGCACTGGAGCTGCTAACCAGGCCCCAGTAGCAGAGCTTGCCTAGCACACGAACCCATTCGCTGCTAGGCCTCCCTCCGTGCTAAGCCTTTTTTTGGCTATTTGGGGTAGTTCGCTCTTAGGCCCATGTAACGTTTTGTCCACATAAGGTATCTACACTTAATTTGTGTTCTTTTCTTCCGGCATCATGGAGATTTTAAAGATACCCAAGTTTTGTGGATTCCCCTGGAGGAGGCCCAGAAATTCGCCAAAGTACATTTTTAAATAGGGAAAAAGTGCAAATTGTACTAACAAAGGGTTTGTGTTGCTAAAATTACCATCGTCCCAGCTTTCAGGGACAGGCATACTTTTGTAAGAAAACCATTATTTTACATAGTTTGGTGCTTTACTGGGGCATAGCATATTTTTGCTACTTTTTGTGCTTTCAACCTCTTTCCACTTAATGGTAGAAATAGATGTGAAAGTTACAATGGATCCCGGAAAGCTATACATTTCTGGAAAGTAGACGAAATTCAGAATTCAGAAAGGGGTCATTTGTGTAGATCCTTCAAGGTTCTTTTCATAGAAATTACCAGTTGAAAATAACAACAAGTAAAAATTAGTTGAAAAAACAGACATTGGTGCCAACGTTTACACCTGTAACTTTTTCAAAGCATGACAGATCTTTTAAAGCAAGATTGTGTTTTATCCCCTGGACCCTTCTGCTTGTGTGGAAATATAGGACTTGTAGGTTCAACAAGAACTCGAGCAACCCAGAGCCCATAACTGAGCTGGGTCTTGTAATAGCTTTTCATTGTGTACCAAGTGTACAGCAATAATTTGGTAAAGTATAAAGGATGGAAAATAGGTATCAAGGACACATATGTATTTCTGAAATGGGAACAAAATTTAGGGCCACATATATCAATTATTTTTGTGTGCGTGGACTGGACGATTCATAGAATAAGCCTGTTTGAGATTGCAAAGAATGCTTGATACATATATCAAACCCTATTTTGCAATTCGGTAATCTGTTAACGAACGGCTTAATGGATTGCGATTCGCTATTTGGAAGGGGCGTGTTTAGTAGGGGTGGACAGAATTTGCTTAGTCATGCTAAGCAAAGCTCGGCAAAATGGTAACAAATCTCTGCGAGCAAGCATACATTCCACGAACACGTGAAATTGCTTGTTCGCAATGCTTTTTTCCTGTTTGTGAACGCTGTTTGCGTGCTCGGGGGATATTGTCTCACGAACACGCATTTTGATAACGTGAACAAGCAAAAAATTCTGCTGAGCCGCGGAACGTAGAATTTTGGGCAATTCCGCGTACTCCGCCGAACACAAATTTACCTAAATTCTAAAAATTCAGTAAGCAGAACAGAATTTACAGCCCAAGCCTAGTGTTTAGGGCATCCCTTCCAATTTGTTAATCCTAATGGTATGTATGAATGCAGAAGCAACACATTTGCATGTTACCACCTACTTCAAGTAGGTGGTAACCCATTCGCAAATGGGAAGGGTCCCTGAGGGACACCTTACCCTCTGTGAATGTTTTCAAAAGCATTTTTAAGAGAAGGCACTTGTCCCATAAATTACTGCCTGCTCTTAAAAAACAAGCATTGGCATAGCCAATCGGTAGGGCTTTTGGAACCTTATAAGTGTTTACCCATGCAACAGTTGAATTTGCTGCACCAAGGATATTGTGCTACATAACTAAATACTTATAAGGTCCCAAAGGTGAGACCTATTGGCTATACCAATACTTCTGGAAGCAAGCGCTCATCACCCCGCTATTAAAGAAACCCACGATGAATCCAGAATGTCTGTCCAACTTTCGCCCTATATCACTTTTACCATTCCCGGTGAAGGTACTCGAACGTTGGGTCAGCAACTGCCTCTCAAACCATCTCGAGCAGCACCACGTCTTAGACGAATTCCAATTCGGGTTTCGCCCGGCCCATGGCACTGAAACCGCTGTGCTCACTGCCATGGAGGAGCTTCGAATGCGTGCAGACAGGGGCCAAGCCGTGGCCTTGATTTTATTGGATCTGTCTGCCGCATTTGATACGGTCAATCATGGGATTTTGCTTGAGAGATTAAGAGAGGCAGGGATCACTGGTACGGCCCTGCTTTGGTTTCATTCATACCTTAGTGATAGACAACAGGCTGTATCCCTTCCCCCATACCTATCGGCCTTTTCCCCTGTCCCTCACGGTGTTCCTCAGGGCTCCTCTATTAGCCCGATCCTTTTTAATGTTTACCTGAAACCATTGGTTCTGCTAATTAAATCGCACAAGGTGACCACAGTAAATTATGCAGACGATACTCAGCTGTTGCTCTCTTGGGAGGGCGAAGAATCCATCCCCTTAGAAGCTTTTCACAACTGTCTAAGAGACACCGCTAGCTGGTTGCACCGGAATTCCCTCCAGTTCAACTCCGCGAAAACCGAGGTTTTGTTCTGTCCGGCGAGCCGCATTCCCCGCCCTCTGCCTGCTGAGTTCTGGCCCCCGGAAAACTCTAACAACCCACCACCCGTCACCAGTGTTCGCAATCTGGGCGTCATGCTAAACCACCAGCTGAGC
The DNA here is from genome assembly GCF_964263255.1 of Lissotriton vulgaris. Lineage (NCBI taxonomy): Eukaryota > Metazoa > Chordata > Amphibia > Caudata > Salamandridae > Lissotriton > Lissotriton vulgaris. The sequence goes on from NC_141699.1 coordinate 51,452,703, forward strand.
ATGGAAACGCAGGTCTCAAGAACAGTTGCTACCTGCTCAGCCCTCATGCGCTCACTGCGCAAGGTTCTGCCTCTTTTACCACCCCCGGCCCGAGCATTGATAGTCAGGTGTACTATTCTCAGTCGCCTTGACTACTGTAATGCTCTCCTGTTTGAATCCCCTGTGACACTACTGGACAGACTCCAACGAGTTCAGTCGGCAGCAGCCAAACTGGCTCTTGGTTGGACCAGAAGATCCTCTGCCACCGCTGCGCTGGCCGAGCTGCACTGGCTACCGCTGAAGCAGCGTATTGCCTTCAAGGCCCTCTGTCTGGTCTTCAAGGCACTACATGGTGCAGGACCTAGACCTCTCCAACGCCTGTTCTCGTGGTACACACCCACCAGAACACTTAGGTCTACAACTGCCTGCCTGGTGAAAGTCCCCAAATATAAGAAGTCCAGGATCGGAGGCAGATCTTTCAGAGTGGCTGCAGCTAAGCTGTGGAACAGCTTGCCGGCCGATGTCCGTCAAATCACTCATCTCCTACCCTTTAGGAAGCGAATCAAAACTTGGCTCTTTCCTTCACCCCTTTAGCCTGCTAGTTAAAGTTCAACCTCCCTGTCTATAAACCCAGGAGTAGCCACCAGCGCCAGGATACCTGCAAGGTGACAGTTGCGCTTAATAAATGTTTTAAATAATTAAATAAATAAATAAATTCTAATTATAGTGAATGGGGATTTGATGCTTTGGTCTCTTTAGCTATACGCTACCTATCAGAAAGGACTGAGGAGGGAACTGAATCAAGAGTTGTTGGCCTGAAATGAATTTCAAGCTGTAACAACAGAACACCCAGGTTTACAGCTCTCAAATAATTCAACGCATTTGGAGAGGGCCTATTTCATTTTGACATAGGGGAGAGTAGTATTGAATGGTTGAAGAGAAGAGAATTTCACAAGGATACTGAGTTAGCAAAGTGTCTGACCTGCAACAGTAACTATCATCTGCGTTCATCTTGGCATTTAGCCAGCTCAAACTACCCCTTGCCATTGGAAATGGCCTAAATCCCTCTCTGATGGCATGGATGGAGGAAATCTTTGGTTGTAAAATAGACACTGCCCTAAATAAGTATTGGATTCCTGTCAGTAGCAATGACACTCCTGCAGAAGATGCCTGTCGGTCTTACGGCTTGTTTTTCATTTCCCTTATGGAGGGCTTCCTTGGGTCGCCCACCAGAGCATGGAAGAATCCAAGAGTGGGAGAGGGACTTGTGACAGGAAAGAGTAATCTGTAGTAAGTCACTGCTGTGAGTGGATCAGAGGTAGACGCTATAATCTAAGATTGACCTCACACCAGAGATGGAAAGTTGAACACCTGTAGCAGCAGCTGTGCAGCAGCATAGAGACATTTTACAAAGCATGAATCGCCCCCAACATTTGGGCATGAACGTGCTGGATCAGTGATGCATGCCTACACCCCCAGCAGCGCCACGTGCCTCCCCTTGCCCACCAGGGCCGGGTGGTCCTCGGTCAGCAGCACCTCCATGAGGGGGCACACAGGGGTGAAGAGCTTCACCAGGGCAGTCCTTCAACCCCTTGTTATTCTTGATGTTCTTGTGCACGCAGTGGGTCACCAGCTGCTGGATGTGAGGAGGTAACAGAGAGAGGTGTGAGTCTTGCTGTGAGAGGGAGCCAGAGCCAGCTCTCCATACACGGGGAGAGAGAGGGGGAGAGGAGGAGGAGGGAACAGGACTTTCAGTCTGGCAGCCTGGTATCCTGGTAGCCGCATGCACTCCTACATGTGCTGGCATCTCAGGCGCATACTAAAGCTCACACTGCCAGGCTTCTTATAAGGCTGAGCTGTTCTCACCTTCAACGTACAACAGACAAGTCCAGTGGCTTAATGAAACTTGAGGGGGCCCCCCTGCAAACTACATGGAGGGCCCCCCCATTCTCCATGCCGTTCTAGAGCTCTCAGCCCAGCGACCCGCCATACTGCAGGGGATGCGCGGCTATTGTTACGCCACTGTGACCAATCCAGCTGTTATAAGTGACACTGGATGGTGGAGTCAAAGGTTGGGCTTAGTCTGCCCGCAGGCTATCATAGGTGGTGGTCCATTCATTACAAGGTCCCTGCCATCGGTATACCGGGGAAGTTTGCCCAATTTTAGTTGGGTTTACTTATGCAGACTCCTGTCATGACATACAACATCGGGCCCTCTCATCATTCAGTTTTGACAAAAGTGCATCCACTGCTCCTTCTCGTTTCCATTTTAAAACATTAGACAATGCGACAATGCAGTATTTAAAAAGCAGATGTAACTACAAAGAGCACATTTTGATAATACATTTTTATTAGTAGACAATAACAATCTTAAGAGGCATTGCATAGCTTCATACACACTTTGAATCCAATTCCATCACCGTCTCTCTCTATCTCTCTGTCAGTCAGTATCTCTCTTTCAGTCAGTAAGTCAGTCTCTCTCAGTCAGTCAGTCTGTCATTCAGTCAGTTTCTCTCTCTCTCTCTGTCAGTTTGTCTGTCAGTCAGTCTATCTCTCTGTCAGTCAGTCTCTCTCTCAGTCAGTCTATCTCTCTCTGTAATTCAGTCTTTCTCAGTCTGTCAGTCTCTCTCAGTCAGTCAGACTGTCAGTCAGTCAGTCTGCCAGTCAGTCAGTCTCTCTCTCTGTCAGTCAGTTGGTCTCTTTCCCTCTGGCAGTCTCTCTCAGTCAGTCCCTCTCTTTGTCAGTCATTCTCTCTCAATCCGTATCTCTCCCTGTCAGTCCCTATGTCTGTCAGTCCCTCTGTCTGTCAGTCTCTCTATCAGTCCCTCTCTCTATCAGTCTCTCTATCTATCTCTTTCTGTCAGTCTCTCTCAGTCAGTAGGTCAGTCTCTTTCTCTCTTTCTGTCAGTCAGTCTCTCCCTTTCTGTCAGTCAGTCTCCCACAGTCTCTCTCTGTCAGTTTCTCTCAGTCAGTTAGTCTCTCTCTCTCAGTCAGCCAGTCTCTCTCTATCAGTCTGTCTCTCTCTCTCTGTCAGTCAGTCACTCTCTGTCAGTATCTCTCTCTGTCAGTCAGTGTCTCTCTCTGTCAGAGTCTCTCTCTCTCTCTCTCTCTCTCTGTCAGTCAGTCTCTATCTGACAGTCAGTCTCTCTCTTAGTCATTCTCTCTCTCAGTCAGTCTATCCCTGTCAGTCTCTCTTAGTCAGTCAGTGTCTCTCTCTTAGTCAGTCAGTCTCTCTCTCTTAGTCAGTCAGTTTCTCTCTCAATCAGTCCCTCTCTTAGTCAGTCTCTCTCTCTGTCAGTCCCTCTCTCTGTCAGTCTCTCTCTCTGTCAGTCTCTCTCTGTCAGACTCTCTCAGTCAGTCCCTCTCCCTGTCAGTCCATCTCTCTGTAAGTCTCTCTGTCAGGCTCTCTTTCTCAGCATCTCTCTCTTAGTCTCTCTCTCTCAGTCTCTCTCTGTCAGTCAGTCTTCCACACAGTCTCTCTCTCCCTCTATAAGTCTCTCTCAGTCAGTCATTCTCTCTCTCTCGCAGTCAGCCAGTCTCTCTCAGTCAGTCTCTCCTTCTCTGTCAGTCTCTTAGTCTCTCTCTCTCTGTCAGTCTCTGTCAGTCAGTCTCTCTCTCTCTGAGTCAGTCTCTCTCTCTCTAAATGTCTCTCTCTGTCAGTCAGTCTCTCTCTCTCCCAGTCAGTCTCTCTCTCTCCCAGTCAGTCAGTTTCTCTCTGTCAGTCATTCTCTATCTACCTCAGTCAGTCAGTCTCTCTCTCTCTCTCTGTCAGCCAGTCTTTGTCAGTCAGCCAGCCTCTCTCAGGCAGTCTCTCTCTCCTCTGTCAGTCTCTCTCTCAGTCAGTCTCTCTCAGTCAGTCTCTCTCGCAGTCAATCAGTCTATCTGTCTGTCAGTCAGTCTCTGCCTCTCTCTCAGTCTCTTTCTCAGTCAGTCAGTATCTCTCTACCTCAGTCAGTCAGTCTCTGTCTCTCCCTTCTCTTTCTCAACTCTGTCCAACCTATCTCTACTGTCTCTCTCTCCACTCTCGCTCCACTGTCTCTCTCTCCACTTTCTCTCTCTCTACTCTCTCTCCACTCTCTCACTATCTCTCTCTCTCTCTCCACTCTCTCTCTTCACTCTCTCCCTCCACTGTCTCCCTCCACTGTCTCCCTCCTCTCTCTCGCTACTCTCTCTCCACTCTCTCTCTCTCTCCACCCTCTCTCCCTTCTCTCTCTCTCTCTACTCTCTCTCCACTGTCTCTCTCCACTGTCACTCTCAACTGTCTCTCTCCACTGACTCTCTCCACTGTCACTTTCCACTCTATCTCTACACTCTCTCTCCACTCTCTCTCCACTCTCTCTCCACTCTCTCCACTGTCTCCCTTCACTCTTTCTCTATACTCTCTCTACTCTCTGTCCACTCTCTATCCACTCTTTCTCTCCCCACTCTCTCTCTCTCTACTCTCCCTCCACTCTCTCTCCACTCTCTCTCCACTCTCTCTCCACTCTCCCTCCAATCTCTCCACTCTCTCCACTCTCTCTCCCCACTCCCACTCCACTCTCACTCTCTCTCCGCTCTCTCTCCACTCTCTCTCTCTCCACTCTCTCTCACTCACTCTATCCACTGTCTCTCCATGCTCTCTCCACTCTCTCTACACTGTCTAAATCCACTCTCTCTCCACTCTCTCTCTACTCTCTCTCCACTGTCTCTCTCCAGTCTCTCTCTCCACTGTCTCTCTCCCTCTCTCTCTACACTGTCTCTCTCTGCTCTCCATACACTCTCTCTCTCCAATTTCTCTCTATCCACTCTCTCTCTCTCCACTCTCTCTCTATCCACTCTCTCACTCTCCACTCTCTCCCACTCTCCCTCAAAAAGTAGTGTGCATTCCATGGGCTTCCGCAGAAATGTTTCCAGGGGGGGTACATTTTTAACTTCATCACCATCCCCCTTGCACCCTTCTCTTCTCTACCTTGCACCCTTCTCGCCCTCCCTCTTGCACCCTTCTCCCCCTCCCCCTTGCACCCTTCTCCCCCTCCCCCTTGTACCCTACTCCACCTCCGCCTTGCATCCTTTTCTACCTTGCACCATTATCCCCTCTGCCTTGCAATATTCTCCCCTCTGCCTTGCACCCTTCTCCCCTCTACCTTGCACCCTTCTCCCCTCTGCCTTGCACCCTTCTCCTCTCTGACTTGCACCCTACTCCACTTCTGCCTTGCACCCTTTTCGACCTTGCACCATTCTCCCCTCCCCCTTGCACCCTTCTCCCCCTTCCCCTTGTACTCTACTCCACCTCTGCCTTGTTACCTTTTCTACCTTGTACCAATCTCCCCTCTGCCTTGCACCATTCTCCCCTCTGCCTTGCAGCCTTCTCCCCTTCGCCTTGCACCCTTCTCCCCTCTACCTTGCACCCTTCTCCTCTCTGCCTTGCACCCTACTCCACCTCTGCCTTGCACCCTTTTCTACCATACACCATTCTCCCCTCTGCCTTGCACCCTTCTCCCCTCTGCCTTGCACCCTTCTCCCCTCCCCATTGCACCTTTCTCCCCTCTGCCTTGCACCCTTCTCCCCTCCGCCTTGCACCCTTCTCCCCTCCGCCTTACACCCATTTCACCCTCGGCCTTGCACCCTTCTCTACCTTACACATTCTCCTCGCTGCCTTTGCACCGTTCTCCCCTCTGCCTTGCACCCTTCTCTCCTCTGCCTTGCACCCTTCTCCTCACTGCCTTGCACCCTTCTCCCCTCTGCCTTGAACCCTTCTCCTCTCTGCCTAGCACCCTTCTTCCCTCTGCCTTGCACCCTTCTCACCCTCTGCCTTGCACCCTTTTCTACCCTGCACCATTCTCTCCTCTGCCTTGCATCTTTCTCCTCTCTGCCTTGTACCCTTCTCCCCTCTGCTTTGCACCCTTCTCCCCTCTGCCTTGCACCCTTCCCCTCTCTGCCCTGAGACCCCCTCCTGCCCTCGCTGACTCCTTTCCAGAGCTGCCTGGTATTGTTGTCATTGCGCTGCTGATCCTTCCTAACGCTGCTCTCCTCACTTCCACATTTACTTGACATAGCGCTGCTGCCCTCGCTTAGCGCTCGAACGTGCCTGCCTGATTGTGCGCTACTGTACATGCAAATTTTAATGTTGTGTAACCCTTGTGCCTGAAAGCTGCATTTGGTCACTGTTGGGATCGTGTTTAATCAATTACGCTCCAAGTTTCCTCATACTCGATCTGCTTGCGTGTTGTTATTTCCGCCGCCATTTGCTGTGTTGTTGTTGTTGCCCTGAGACCGCCCCCTCCACCACGCAACCGCCTCCCATCGGATCCTCCCTCCCACTTTGCATTTAGGCTCTCCCCTGTTCACCATAGCGCCTCGACCTGGTTGAGAACGGTAGCTCCCTCCTGCCCTCGCTGACTCCTTTCCAGAGCTGCCTGGCATCGTTGTCATTGCGCTGCTGAGCCTTCCTAACCCTTGTGCCTGAAAGCTGCATTTGGTCACTGTTGGGATCGTGTTTAATCAATTATGCTCCAAGTTTCCTCATACTCGATCTGCTTGCATGTTGATATTTTCGCCGCCATTTGCTGTGTTGTTGTTGTTGCCCTGAGACCGCCCCCTCCACCACGCAACCGCCTCCCATCGGATCCTCCCTCGCCCCTCCCCTTCCCACTACCCATATATGACAGATGCATTCCCGCGCAGCGTTCACGCGCAGCGAACGCGCCCCAGTCGTGCCGAAGGTGCGCCAAAGGTTAGCCCGTCTACGCCCGTCCGCGCCTGGACCGCGCCCAGCGCCAGACCCCCTGGTCCTTGCCCCACCCAACTCCCCCGCATTACATACGATGCCACCACCCTCCTAGCCCTTAACCCCGGCCGACTCCCCCACTGCGTCCAAGCCACTCCTGGACACACCCATGGTCCCTTCTCCTGCAAATCCTGCAAGTTCGACGGCAGCGACATCAACTCATCATCCACGGATACAGATCAGATATCTGACTCCAACCACCTAAAATGCATCCTGCTCAACACCCGCTCAATCCACAGACACGCCATCGAACTTTGGCATCTACTAGACACCATCTCTCCTGACGTCGCCTTCCTGACAGAAACATGGATGAACGCCTCATCAGCCCCTGACATCACCATTGCCATCCCGGAAGGGTACAAGATCATCCGTAAGGATCGCACTGACCAAACAGGAGGAGGCATCGCTATCGTCCATAAGAACTCCATCCGCATCTCTACCAGCTCAGATGTCAACCTCGCTAGCGCCGAACACCTTCACTTCCAGATCCACACCGACCCTAAGACCACACTCAGAGGCACCCTCCTATACAGGCCTCCAGGACCCCGTGCAAAATTCAGCGACGTTATCACTGACTTCATCACCCCACACGCTCTCCCCTCCGAGGAATACATCCTACTAGGAGACCTCAACTTTCACTTGGAAAAGAGCAACGACTGCAACACCACCTCCCTTCGGGACAATCTCACCAACCTGGGACTCAAACAACTTGTCTCGACGCCCACCCACATCGCAGGTCACACACTTGACCCCATCTTTACCTCCAGCAAACATGTCTCCTTCAGTCACACCACTACCCTCCAGTGGACGGACCACAGCTGCGTACACTTTTTCTACAATAAAACCACCACTCGCAACCAACCCCAACCTACTCTACGAAGAAACTGGAACAAAATCACCATCGACCAGATCTCCTCATCGCTTCTTCAAAACCTCCCTGCCCACTCCTCAAACCCCGACCAAGCAGCGATTAACCTCACCCAATGGCTATCCAACAGCGCCGACATCCTAGCACCGCCGAAAAAACATCAAATCAAACTTGGCAGCAAAAACGCCTCCTGGTTCAACGATGATCTTAAGAAATCGAAGAAACTATGCCACTCCCTCAAGAAGACCTGGAAAAAAGACCCAAACACCAGCACCAGGGACGCATTCAAAAACGCCACTCGCATACACCACCAACTGATCCGGACTGCCAAGAAAGCCGCATTCAAAAACCGACTAGACAACAACGCCCACAACAGCAAGGAATTATTCAACATCGTCAAAGAATTCACCAACCCATCAGCCAACTCCAACGACATCACCCCTTCCCAAGCCCTCTGCGACTCCCTAGCTTCCTTCTTCCACAACAAAATCGCAGACATCCATAACAGCTTCGACAACCGACCCGGAGACCAACCCACCCAACCCTCTACAGGACCTTCTCCCCCCTCGAACATCCTTAACGACTGGAACCCAATCTCTACCGAGGACACCATCCGCCTGATGAACTCCATTCTCTCAGGATCCCCCACAGACCCATGCCCTCACCACATCTTCAACAAAGCAGACTCCATCATAGCACCACACCTCCGAGATGTCATCAACTGCTCCCTCAACTCCGCCACCTTCCCGGAAAGCTGGAAACACGCCGAACTCAGCGCCCTTCTGAAAAAACCCACAGCCGAACTCAAAAACTACCGCCCCATCTCGCTCCTTCCATTCCCTGCCAAAGTCATCGAGAAAGCCGTCAATAACCAGCTCGCCGCCTTCCTCGAAAGCAACAAATCCCTCGACTCCTCACAGTCCGGCTTCCGAGCCAAACACAGCACTGAGACTGCCCTCATCGCAGCAACAGACGACATTCGAACTCTACTGGACAATGGAGACACAGTCGCCCTCATCCTCCTAGACCTTTCCGCAGCCTTTGACACAGTCTGCCATAGAACTGTTCTACAGCGCCTCAAAAACATCGGAATCCAAGGAAAAGCACTGGAATGGATCACCTCATTCCTCACCGGTAGAACCCAGAGAGTCCGCCTCCCACCATTCAAGTCTGAGGCCACTGAAGTCATCTGCGGCGTACCACAAGGCTCCTCACTCAGCCCCACCCTCTTCAACGTATACATGAGCCCCCTCGCGACCATCGCTCGCCAACACAACCTCAACATCATCTCCTACGCAGATGACACCCAACTGATCCTATCACTCACCAAAGACCCCAACACCACCAAAACCAACCTACATGAAGGTATGAAAGAAGTAGCAGAGTGGATGAAGCACAGCCGTCTGAAACTGAACTCAGACAAAACAGAAGTTCTTATCTTAGGCACCTCCCCCTCCGCCTGGGACGACTCTTGGTGGCCAGAGGCCCTTGGAAAAGCACCCATCCCAACGGACCACGCACGGAACCTGGGCATCATCCTGGACTCATCACTCTCTATGAACAGACAAGTCAACGCAGTCTCATCTTCATGTTTCAACATCCTCCGCATGCTCAAAAAAACATTTCGCTGGATCCCCACCGAAACCAGAAAAACAGTTACCCATGCACTGGTCACCAGTCGCCTGGAATACGGAAACACCCTATACGCCGGTATCACCGCAAAACTCCAGAAAAAACTCCAACGCATCCAGAACGCATCAGCCAGACTCATACTAGACATCCCGCGCAAAGACCATATCTCCAACCACTTGAAAAACCTCCACTGGCTCCCCGTCAACAAGAGGATTACTTTCCGCCTCCTAACCCACGCTCACAAAGCACTCTACGAACTTGGACCCGAATGCCTCAACAAACGACTTTCCTTCTACACCCCCCCTCGCCAGCTACGATCTTCCAACCAAGCCCTTGCTACCATTCCTCGCATCAATAAAACCACCATGGAAGGTAGATCCTTCTCCTACCTCGCAGCTAAAACATGGAACTCACTCCCCACTCACCTACGCCTCACTCAGAACCACCTAACATTCAGAAAGCAACTTAAAACCTGGATATTCGACAAGTAATTCCCATCCCTTCCTCAAGCGCCTTGAGACCCTCTGGGTATGTAGCGCGCTATATAAATTTCTGACTTGACTTGACTTCTCCCCTCTGACTTGCACCCTTCTCTTCTCTGCCTTGCACCCTTCTCCCCTCTGCCTTACACCCATTTCACCCTTTGCCTTGCACCCTTCTCTACCTTGCCCCCTTCTCCTCTCTGCCTTGCACCCTTCTATTCTCTGCCTGGCACCCTTCTCTCCTCTGCCTTGCACCCTTTTCCCCCTCTGCCTTGCACCCTTCTCTGCCTTGCACCCTTCTCTCCTCTGCCTTGCACCCTTCTCTACCTTGCACCCTTCTCCCCTCTGCCTTGCACCCTTCTGTACCCTGCAGCCTTCTCCTTTATGCTTTGTAGCCTTCTCCTCTCTGCCTTCCACCCTTCTTCTCTCTACCTTGCATCCTTCTCCCCTCTGCCTTGCACCCTTCTCCCCCTCCTCCTTGCACCCTTCTCCCCTCTGCCTTACACCCATTTCACCCTCCGCCTTGCACCCTTCTCTACCTTACACATTCTCCTCTCTGCCTTTGCACCGTTCTCCCCGCTGCCTTGCACCCTTCTCTCCTCTGCCTTGCACCCTTCTCCTCACTGCCTTGCACCCTTCTCCCTTCTGCCTTGAACCCGTCTCCTCTCTGCCTAGCACCCTTCTTCCCTCTGCCTTGCACCCTTCTCATCCTCTGCCTTGTACCCTTCTCTCCTCTGCCTTGCACCCTTCTCCCCCTCTGCCTTGCACCCTTCTCTACATTGCACCCTTCTCCTCTCTGCCTTGCACCCTTCTCCCCCTCCGCCTTGCACCCTTCTCTACTCTGCCTTGCACCCTTCTCCTCTCTGCCTTGCATCCTTCTCCTTTCTGCTTTGCACCCTTCTCTTCTCTGCCTTACACCCTTCTCCTCTCAACCTTGTGCCCTTCTCCTCTCTACCTTGCACCCTTCTCTCCTCTGCCTTGCACCCTTTTCCCCCTCTGCCTTGCACCCTTCTCTCCCTTGCACCCTTCTCTCCTCCGCCTTGCACCCTTCTCTACCTTGCACCATTCTCCCCTCTGCCTTGCACCCTTTTCTACCCTGCACCATTATCTCCTCTGCCTTGCATCCTTCTCCTCTCTGCCTGGTACCCTTCTCTCCTCTGCCTTGCACCCTTCTCCCCCTCTGCCTTGCACCCTTCTCTACATTGCACCCTTCTCCTCTCTGCCTTGCACCCTTCTCCCCCTCCGCCTTGCACCCTTCTCTACTCTGCCTTGCACCCTTCTCCTCTCTGCCTTGCACCCTTCTCCTTTCTGCTTTGCACCCTTCTCTTCTCTGCCTTACACCCTTCTCCTCTCAACCTTGTGCCCTTCTCCTCTCTACCTTGCACCCTTCTCTCCTCTGCCTTGCACCCTTTTCCCCCTCTGCCTTGCACCCTTCTCTCCCTTGCACCCTTCTCTCCTCCGCCTTGCACCCTTCTCTACCTTGCACCATTCTCCCCTCTGCCTTGCACCCTTCTCTACCCTGCAGCCTTCTCCTCTCTGCTTTGTACCCTTCTCCTCTCTGCCTTGCACTCTTCTCCTCTCTACCTAGCATCCTTCTCCCCTCTGCCTTGCACCCTTCTCCCCCTCCTCCTTGCACCCTTCTCTACCTTGCACCCTTCTCCCCTCCGCCTTGCACCCTTCTCTACCTTGCATCCTTCTCCCCTCCGCCTTGCACCCTTCTCTACCTTGCACCCTTCTCCTCCCTGCTTTGCACCCTTCTCCTCACTGCCTTGCACCATTCTCCCCTCCCCCTTGCACTCTTCTCCCGCTCCACCTTGCACCTTTCTCTACCTTGCACCCTTCTCCCCTCCACCTTGCACCCTTCTCTACCTTGCACCCTTCTCCCCTCCGCCTTGCACCCTTCTCCTCTCTGCTTTGCACCCTTCTCCTCTCTGCCTTGCACCCTTCTCCTCTCAACCTTGCACCCTTCTCCTCTCTACCTTGCACCCTTCTCCTCTCTACCTTGCACCCTTCTCCCCTCTGCCTTGCACCCTTCTCGGCCCCCCTTCCCCCCTGTGGACACCCACATGGTGCGTTCTAATAAGAGTGCCTACCTGAGGGCACCATTTTGCTGCCTCATCCCTTCTCATATGAGCTTTGCCCTGGAGAATGCTCTCTCTGGGGGCCCCCACTCCCACCCTTGTCAGGGTCCTGAGCAGTGCTCTGTGCTGCCTCCTGCTCTTGCTCTCTGAGACCCCCACCCTATTCTTGTCCCCGTCGCTTTTCTACCCAGCACCATTCTCTCCTCTGCCTTGCATCCTTCTCCTCTCTGCCTTGTACCCTTCTCTCCTCTGCCTTGCACCCTTCTCCCCCTCTGCCTTGCACCCTTCTCTACCTTGCACCCTTCTCCTCTCTGCCTTGCACCCTTCTCCCCCTCCGCCTTGCATCCTTCTCTCCTCTGCCTTGCACCCTTCTCCTCTCTGCCTTGCACCCTTCTCCCCCTCTGCCATGCACCCTTCTCTACCTTGCACCATTCTCCCCTCTGCCTTGCACCCTTCTCTACCCTGCAGCCTTCTCCTCTCTGCTTTGTACCCTTCTCCTCTCTGCCTTGCACCCTTCTCTTCTCTACCTTCCATCCTTCTCCCCTCTGCCTTGCACCCTTCTCCCCTCCACCTTGCACCCTTCTCTACCTTGCACCCTTCTCCCCTCCGCCTTGCACCCTTCTCTACCTTGCACCAATCTTCCCTCTGCCTTGCACCCTTCTCTACCCTGCACCCTTCTCCTCTCTGCTTTGCACCCTTCTTCTCTCTGCCTTGCACCCTTCTTGCCTCTACCTTGCACCCTCCTCCCCTCTGCAGTGCACCCTTCTCCCCCTCCACCTTGCACCCTTCTCTACCTTGCACCCTTCTCCCCTCTGCCTTGCACCCTTCTCTACCTTGCACCCTTCTCCCCTCCGCCTTGTACCCTTCTCAACCTTGCACCCTTCTCCTCCCTGCTTTGCACCCTTCTCCTCACTGCATTGCACCATTCTCCCCTCCCCCTTGCACCCTTCTCCTGCTCCACCGTGCACCCTTCTCTACCTTGCACCCTTCTCCCCTCCGCCTTGCACCCTTCTCTACCTTGCACCCTTCTCCCCTCTGCCTTGCACCCTTCTCCTTTCTGCTTTGCACCCTTCTCTTCTCTGCCTTGCACCCTTCTCCTCTCAACCTTGCGCCCTTCTCCTCTCTACCTTGCACCCTTCTCCTCTCTACCTTGCACCCTTCTCCCCTCTGCCTTGCACCCTTCTCTGCCCCCCTTCCCCACCTGTGGACACCCACATGGTGCGTTCTAATAAGAGTGCTTACCTGAGGGCACCATTTTGCTGCCTCATCCCTTCTCATATGAGCTTTGCCCTGGAGAATGCTCTCTCTGGGGGCCCCCACTCCCACCCTTGTCACGGTCCTGAGCAGTGCTCTGTGCTGCCTCCTGCTCTTGCTCTCTGAGGGTCTCACCCTATCCTTGTCCCCGTCTCTTCTCTTCTCTAGTGGGGTGGGCTTTGCTTATGGAGAGGAGAGAGTGGCCCCGGGCTCTGTGCTGCCTCAGAGGAGCAGTGGGGACTGCTGTCTCTTGGGCCCCCACCCCCACCCTTGTCCCGGGCCTGGCTCTGACTGTGACTGAAGGGAAACAATGTTGATACTTTGTTTTTCTTCAGTAAGAGGGAGGGGGTGAGGGGTTTAGAGCAGGCTGCACCTGCTTCAGACACAGACAGAGAGAGGGTTGCTTTAGCGCAAGCCTCTCTCACAGCTCTCAGAAGAGCTGAGAGGTCCGGGGCCCCTTTCATTAACTGAAGAGAGTGGGGCCCACCCGCACTGCGGGGGCGTTTGTTACGCTCCTGAACGAGTCTTAAAGGCCGTCAAGAAGGATTTCTAAAAAGAAACCATAAACATGCCAGCTGGAATCGCACATTCGATGCCATATTAACTCTTTTTTAGAGTGAGCATAATGTTTGCATCTATCGGTTAATGCAAAGAATTATCCTCAGCTAGTTTGAAAGTAAGACTAGACAGACTGTGGAGTAAGATTTCAAACCGGTCATTTGAAGGAATTATTTAGAATCAAGGTTATTGTATCCAGATCAAGGCTTTCGCCTGTCTTGCAGTGTTAGCAGTCAGACGATGCGTCGACCCCAGAACTCGGTGGATTTGGTAGAATCTCAGGCTGATTTGCACATTTATGTGTAGTACATCTAAATAATGATATTTAGTGCTGTAAAAGAATACTTGCTTTTTACATCAGTTGTGCTTTATTTCCTCACAGCTAAACGTCTGAATGACACGATTTTTAAGAGAATCTTCACATTCTGTGGAGCGATTCAACATTTTCGAGTTGTTGAATTGGCCCATTACCTTTGTCAACTCAATCACACGGATCAATATATGTTCGGAATAATGGAGTCTTTATTTCTGTGGGAAAGCACGGCCCCTTACATGCAACTTGAATTAAACTGACTTAAAAATGTAAGGGGCTCAATTATGAGCCCCTGTGTCCCTTTTGCGCCACTGGTGCATCACTTTTTTTGATGCACCAGTGGCTTAAACAATGCACCATGTTGCCCCATATTTACGAAGGGACGCATCTAGGTAGATGTGTCACTTCGTAAACCCCTGCACTACATTATACCTGCGCCAGGTATAATGTATGCAGGGTAAGCATACCCCCACAAGAAAGGGTCGTAGGAGTGGTGCAGCAAAATCTATGAGATTTTGCTGCGCCACTTCTCGGATGCCAATGCGTCAAAATCTTACGCCTGCCTCATGCCTCATGCTCGAAAAGCTGAAACATGTTGACCAAATTTGACCAACTTTACATAGGACTAAGGGTTTTCTAATAGAGAAACCCATTTATAAGTCCCACTGCCACTTGTTTTTACTAATGCGGTTTGGACTATTAATAAAGTAGTTGGCAGTCACAACTACGCATTTTTTAAAGAATTTTTTGCACACACTTAGCACAATTGGGTTTTTTCACTATAACAACACACAAAAGAACCAGCTCCGCTGTAAACAGGCGGGGAAGCACACTGGGAGGACATTCAGTCCTTCCAGTGGGAACCCAGTGATGAAGCATGTCACCACTAGGCTGGTGAGTGAGGGTTCTTTTTATAATTAACTTTTGTGTTATTCTTTTCACCAGGTTCAACTTTTTCCTTTTTCCCTTCCCTGGAGAATTCCTCTTGAGGTGTTTGTTACCGATCACTCTTCTGTTGTTGATTAATAGCTGAAATTAGGGGTAAGAGAGTGATTATTCACACCCTGCCTCTCTCTTTGTTTGAAGTAGACTTATTTTGTTATACATTGTCTTACAATCGAAAGGCAGAAATGCATAGAAAGTCAATAGGTAACAACAGTTGCTACACAATTCTGTGTTCCCCTAAGTCTCCCGATACAAATGGTACTTCACTTGTGGGTAGACCTACTGTCCACGACAAGAAACAGCCTAAACCACAACATGGACACACCACATTTTTACAGTGAAAACAGAACCTTTTTGGCAAAGTGCCTAGCTGTGGATTTTAAACCTTAGCTCAGCCGGCACCCAGGGAAACCTAGCAAACCTATACTTTATTGAAAACTAGACACAGAGGGGAATACAGGAGGAGGTGACTTGTGTGACTCCTACCGGATTATGTTACCCAGAATCCATTGCTAACCTCAAACTTTGTCAAAAACACATTTTCCTCACATTTCTGTGATGAGAATTTCTGGAATCTGCCTGGATCCACAAACGTCCATGCACCCTGTATTTCCCAAAGTCTTCCAATAAAAATGGCACCTCAATTGTGTTGGTAGACCTAGTGCCTGCCACAAGAAATTGGCCAAAACGCAACGTGGACAAACCACATTTTTCCAGTGAAGACATACACTTTTTTTGCAAAGTGCATATCTGTGTATAAGGAACCCTAGCTCAGCCGGCGCCCAGGGACATTTAAGAAAAGTAGACACCCAGGCGAATCCAGGAGGGGGTGACTTCTGTGGTTCTCAACAGGGTCCATTACCCAGAACCCCTTGTAAACGTAATTAAAAAAAACATATTTTCCTCACATTTCTGCGGTGGAGAGTTCTGGAAACTGTGTGGATACACAAACTTCCACTCAGCCCACATTCTCCAAAGTCTCCAGGTAAAAATGGTACCTCACTTTTGTGGGTAGGTCAAGTGCCTGTGACTGGCAAGAGCCCAAAACATATTGTTTTTTTATTTTATTTTTTTATTTTGAACCAAGTCATAGCAGGAGTCAGACAAAAGAAAGAACATATCAGAGAAAAAACATACAGTACAGATAGTTCAAACCTAACTAGAGACTGTATATAACAAATAATAAAGATGAACAAAATAGAAATAAATAAAGAGGCGGGCCGGAGAGGAAGCTATAACACTGGTTGCACAGACACATAATACAAAGTAGTCATAGTTTCAACAAAACTTATTATTATAACAGTTTAGTTGTTCAACAGTGACTAATAACACAAGGGGTTGGGTTGATACCAGCCTTCCAGTTGGTAACAGGGAGCCAAATTGCCTCACCCAGTTTCTTTGCTTTGTATCC